>NW_020837958.1:4959487-5435181 GCF_003676395.1 Aethalodelphis obliquidens | reverse complement strand
TGTGTGTGTGTGTGTGTGTGTGTGTGTGTGTGTGTGTGTGTGTGTGAAGAGCAATACTTCTGACATTTATACACAGGGACACAGTGCCAACTTCCATAATTTGTAATCCAGTTTTATTGACTAGCCCTTATTTTGTGCCAGGTGCTGATGAAGTGCTTTACAAATATTAATTTATTTAATCTTCATAACAACTCTGGGCGGTACGGACTATTATCACCCCCATTTTGCAGATGAAGAAACTGAGGTAGATGCAAAGGAAGTAACTTGCCCAGAGTCACATGGCTATTAAGTGGCAAAGCCAAGATCTGAATCTGGGCAGCCTGGCTCCAGAGCCCAGGTTTTCGACCAGTGCTTTAGGACTTTTCTGTGCTGTCCAATCGTGGATCCGCCAGCCACATGTGACTTCTGAGCACTTGAGACCTAGCTCGTGTGACTGAGGAACTGGATTTTAGATTGAACATAATTTTAATTTAAATAGCCATTTAAATTGGCTAGTGGCTAAATTGGCTAGTGGCCACTGTGTTGGTCAGTGCAGCTCTAAACCACCAGGCTTTGCTGCCTCTTTCCATTCCTGATGTTGGTGGGAAGGCAGTTCAGGGCAATGTAGTGTAGTTAATTACAACTTGCAATAATTATCCAGAGCCTTCAAAAATTCCTCTTCCTCCTCTTCTCCAACCTTTTTCTTTTCCTTCATCATCATAGCTAACATTTTCTGAGCACTTAAGATTCTCACTTAATTCTCCCCCAAATCCTTGGATGTAGGTGCTTTTTCTAATAAACCCATTTAACAGGAGAGAGAACCAACACTGGAAGAAGATAAGTGTCTTGTGGGGAGTCACAGAGCCAGTAAATGGTAGAGCCCGAATCTGAACCAAAGGCTATTAGACTCTAAAGCCAAATTATGTTTCTCCATTTTTTTTTTTTTTCTGACTCCTTAGGCCACAGGCCTGTTAGTTTCCTCCAAAGTAAAGTTATGTTGTCGACTAAAGTCAGCATTTTTGAAGGGAGGAGAGAGGAAGACGGGGTGGTGAGCAGAGGCGGATGAAGTGCTGGGTCAGCACAGACGCGGAGCAGCTGGACAGGCCGTGGCCCCCTGGGAGTAGCCAGGGCGGTACCCAGAGAGCCTAGGCCCAGCCCCACCTCCACCAAGAAAGGCCTACACTCCAGAAGGAAGGTCAGAACAAGACACCTCAGTTTCCCCATCTGTCAAATGGGGACAGGAGCATTAAAAAAGGCAGTGTCTGATAACATGCCTGGCAGATAAGACGGAGGTTGCCTTTCCTGCCTCAGAGCCCATCTCTGGGGTAGAAGCTTTCGGGAGCCCTCTCAGGGGGGAAGTCTTCTGGGCGCAGAGCTGTCTCCATTGTGGGCGAAGGGAAGGAAAACAGCTTTTTAGCTGAGGGGTCGGGGTGGGCGGCAGGGGCTGCAGCACATGGCTGTCAGCTGAGATCACTGCCTTCTCCCTTCCAGCTGCCTGGGGATATTATGAAGTTGCAGAGACACGGAGAGGAAGCTCAAGCTTGGGGGCCTCTTTGGGGGGCTGGGGAGGGGAGCAGAGAAGGAAGACGTTAATGAAAAAAACATTCCTCGTTCAAGGTGACTGAAAGGGTTTGGGGCTGGTTGGGTCAGGGTCTGACTTTGGCTGAAAAGAAGTCCCCCAGATTCAGAGGCGCCAGGAGTGGCACAGCTGCTGGGTAGGAGGCTGGTGCCAGCCCAGCTGACTGACCCTCTCAGGGGCGGACAACTCCCAAAGACCCCTGACTCTGAGGTGGGGCAGCTGTGAGATCCTGGGGCCAGCGCTGTGCTGCCCGTGGCCTTCTCGCTTTGCAGATTCCAGCCCCTCCTCACCGCCTGCCTCTAGACTACAGTTGGGCACAAGGGGGGTCTGCTGGAGGATTCTAGCCTGCTCCAGAGATGACACATGCCGGGCCCAGCCTGAGAAATGGAAGAACCTTCCAAGGTGGGAAGGCTAAGATGGGTTTCTTGGGGCAACTCCTAACTCGACTCCTAACTTTGCTACTAGACAATTTCCAGATTTGCAAAGAGTGTGTAATATCTGACAAGCATCTGAATAAGGGCCCCTCCCAATCAGAGAAAGGCAGCCACTGAACTTGTCCTCAGGATAGACCTGACAGGTGGCCATTCTCATTTCACAGCTGGGAAAACTGAGGTTCAGAAAGGTTAAGACCTTACGCTACTCGGCTGAGAAAGGAGAAGGGCTGGGACTAGATTTCTGATCCCAGGGGAAGAAACCCCTAACTCTTTACACCGCCTCTCCCCACTTCCTTCTAGATGCCAGGAAAACCTCTAAAGGCCCAGAGACCTTGAAAAGAGCCCCAGCCTGGAGCGAAGCAGGGAGGGGCAGAGCGGAGGGTTGAAGAGTGCCTGTGATTTGTCCTCAGGTCATTTTGACAAAAGACAAGGGTCCTGTTTCTTAGAACTATGGCCCCAGGGAAGCTAAAGGAATAGATCAAAGCCACATGGAACCAAGAACAGGCCCTGGATCATGCTGGGACCCCCATTCCCTCTTCCAAGCCCGATTTCATCACGACTGGTCTTCATCCCTCCAGAGGGAAAGGGGCCCCTGCAGTGTGTTTTAGGACACACACAGAGTCCACTTTCTTCCCTTGGGAAGCTTGGTTTTCCTTGGGATTGAATCTCTGATTAGCTATGCACTCAAATGCATCTTTCATCCCCTGGAAGGCCCCCCCCCCCCACAGGATGGGGACCAAGCCACCCCTCTCCTGACTACATCAGTGTTTCGAGAGGCCCAGCTACATCAGGAAGTTGCAGAAGATGCTGAAGGTTGTGAGCTGACTCAGATGGGATGCCCAGACCCTGTAAGTCCCCCTGTTGGGCATCTGGAAGCCTTTGCAGGCCGGACAGCATCTCAGCCCTTCACAGACTGGTGAGCCACCAGCTCTGGAAGAGACCCTGGGCATCATCTCATCCAACTCCCTTGTAGCACAGACAGGTAAACTGAGGCCCAGAGAGGGGAAGGCACTGCCGAGTGTGGGCTGGAGTGGGGCTCCTGACTCCCAGGCTGGAGAACCTTCCAGTAGTCCACACTGCCTTTCCAGAGACGAGTTGGTGTGGATAGGGAGGAAGTGGACAGTCAGGGGCCCGGTCGGAGGTTTTGGGAGGAACCAGCCCCTGGAACATTCAGAAACAGCCTCTCTGCTGCGGCTTCTGAAGACGCAGGATGTCCCTGTCTTCCTCAAGTCTTGTTCGGCTTGGCTGTGCTCAAGAAGAGGGGGTAATGCCCTTCTCCCCTCCTCTTCTGGGAAGAGAAAGGGCTCTGTCAGCTCTGAACAGGAGAACTTTCTCCACTGAAGGGCTTTGCGCATCTCCAGTGGGTTCCAGAGAAAATTAGATGAGGGTGTCCTCAAAGGAAACAGCCCCAAAGCACTCTCAGGGTCCAACAGCTCCCATGACCATGACATCCCCAACCCAAGTACCACGTCCTGGCCACAGATGGAACGTCACACACACACCGGGCACTTCCTCAAGGGCCACCTTAAGTCCTCCGAGGGGCCCTGTGAGGGAGGTATTATCACGGTCCTGTGGAAAGATGGAGACAGAAGTACGCAGGGTGCGCTGACTTGCCCGGTACACAAACGGAAGGGGACAGGGCAGGCTGTCAACCCATCCACCCTTGACTCTGCACTGCCTGCTTCTCAAGAAAACAGTTATCAAACTAGTGCGTTAAAAATCCTAACTCCATTTGCATTCATTTTTGCCCACTTCAGACACTCTCTACCCTCCCTCCTTTTTTTTTTTTCCTGCTTTAAATGGAACTTGCAAATCTCTAGCGCCCTGAAAAACCAAAACCAAAACCAAAAATGACCCTCCAAGTCCTGAGAGATACGATGGGCCGGGACACCAGCCTCCTGCATCTTCCCAAGTATAGGACTCCCGAATTTCTGTTCAGAAGCAGAACGGCTTTTTTTTTCCCCCCTTAGACAATGTGGTTCTAATATATATCAACAGAGCCAAAGAAAAGCGCCCCCCCTTTTTTTTTAAGAAGTTAACTTCATTTCAAGAACTTGTGTGTTTCTCATTAGTAACGCTGTCTTTTGAAATCCAGCTGAGGGAGGTAATTCCAGCTGAAATCAAAACTGATATGTGAGGGTTTGACTCCAGTGTCACTCTGTGCCCCCTGCTCGCTGCCTTGTTGGGACTGATTGCTGCAGAGATGGGACGGGCAGGGCAGGCCGCCAGCTCTCTTCTCTCCCACCCATGGTCCCATGTCTGTGGTGGGTGTTGGTGTGTCTGGGGAGCCTGGTAGGTAGGGGGGCTTTCAGCTTGGCATGCATCTCACCTGATGAAGGGACTTGAGACTTGAGCTTGAGATAAGACCTTGAAGGAGGGAAAGCAGGATTCCTTGGCCTGGCAGCCGGGGTGCTGGGGGGCCTATGGGGGGCAGAGGGCTCAAGTCATGATCAGAGCTGTGAACTGAGTAATTTTTACCTATCATGGGCATGATAATAAGGCATGATCAACCAGTCCCAAGGGGAGCCACATTACTCTCCAAGTTCTAGGTTTTTCGAGCTGCTCTAAGCAGAAAACTCTTCCTTTTTACTTTTTGGGCCAATTTTGGGCATTTCTTCTCTGTGAGACCAGGCTTCCTGTAGAACATTAGGAAAATGGAAAAATCTTTCCTTGGTCAGCGAAGGGGCTGCTCAGCCTTCCTGCTGTTGGGGACCACTTTCTCTGGAAGGGTCATCTTCTGGATGGACCAGGAAGGCACAGGGCATTCTCTGCTTGTCCTTCTCTTCTCTTCTCAATGACCCCAAATTGGATTTTTTTTCCTTAATAAAAAACCGTCTTGTTCTTAAGGAGAGCTGATGTGGCTTGATCTGCCGGCCAAAGGTATTTGTTTCAAGGGTGATAGAAACGAACAGGATGGCTCCCCCCACCCAGCCCTCTAATCAGATTTCCCCATCCTTCAAGACCTAGCAACATCCTTCCTTCCTTGGGAAACTCTTCCACCCGCAACCCCTCAGGGATGGCTCCAGCCCCAGGGTTAAATCTGAACCATTCTCTTTACAATTAATGGGTTGTTGTCTTTTTAAAAAAATTGAACCATCCCTTCTCTCTTGCATTATTTAATTTTTCAGACATCCGGACATTTCTCTCTTGTCTCCTTAGCTAGAGGTATGATTTTCTTGAGGACCTGAGCCTTTTCCATGCTTCTATCCCCAGCTCTTTCTCAGCCAGACTTAGCAAAGGGTTTGCAAATAATCGCAGTAATGATTTAAAGACTATCACAACATTTAAAAGCTCTAACCTGTGCTCTTACCTGTCCCCTTGAATGGTGACTCCCTTAGAGAACTGAAAAGTGTTCCCAAGAGACAACCAGAATAATCATTGAGTCACTTCCTCTTGAAGGGCCCTTCTGGTCCCAAGAATTGTGATCCTCAAATTTGTTGGGCAGTTTCCCTGTGCTTGGCCTATGCGGGAAGCTTTCTCATGCATTGCCTTGTTTAAAGAATTTATGGATCTATTGATAAATCTATTCCGTTTTCCCAAAATTACGTTTGGGGAAACAGGAGGCAGTGTGTTTTGGAAACTGCCCTTGTTTAAATCCCAGCTCCATCTGTCCCACACCTGCAGTGGGACATTCTGATCCTCACTTTACTCATCTGTAAAATGGGCATCATCATGATGCCTTTCTTCCCTGGGTGGGGTCTTGATGAAGTGAGCTCTCAGGAACATTGCATTTGCTCCCATTTGTTGAGCTTTGCTAGGCCTAGAAGTAAACGTGAGAAGCTCAAACATCAGCTTTTCCAGAAGTCTTTCCCATGTCCCTGCCCCCACTGGGTCAGCTCCCTCTGTGATACACTCTGCATCTTCCCCTCACAGCAACCCAGTTTGTATCTACTGTGTGTTGTGTGAGTGGTTGACATCATTCTTCCTCACTAGAGCTCCCAGAAAGCCAAGGCCTTGTCTGTTTTCACTCCCACTATTGATCTAGGGCCTGGATAAGTACTTAATAAACATTCATTCTCATCTCCTTGGGTCTCTTTTCGGAATTAAATCAAAAGTTCCCTTGCTCTCCTGAGAGCCGTGTAGCAGGGACTATAGCAGCAGAGGCCACAGAGTGGAGACTTCATGTCCATTATATGGAGGTTTGAGCCATGCAGGGATGTTCTCTCCTGATTGAAACCTACAAGATCCCTGTGTCCTTGCTCCTGCTGAGGCCTTGGCAGTTGACGGCCATCCCATGTCCCCATCCCATCAACCTCAGTCCCCCTTTAGGATGTGCTCCAAGGCCACCTCCTCTGAGAAGCCTTCCTTTACTCTCTGTAATAGACTGAAAACTCTGAAAATACTTATGAACACAGGCACAGTCTTCATCACTGGACTGTGGCTCCCTTGGGGCTCACGAAGCTTTGGCTTCCAAGTGCCTGGTACAGAGATAATTACCAGTAAGTGCTCCTTGAATGAATCCTGTCAAAGCAAAACCAAACCCAAGTCACTTCCACACTGCCCAGAAAAAGCTAGTATACACCCTTGTGATGTACACAGCTAGTTTCTTTCTTAATTCATTCAAAATATATTTGTTGAGCACCCAATTTGGACCCCACGTTGGGTGCTGGGAGCCAGTGGTAAATCAGGCAGACGCTTTCCTTATGTCCTGGCAGCCCTGGAACTCTCTCTCTGGGCCAGTGGATTCATGGGCAAGGGTAAAACAAGACCAGGGAGCAGGAGAGCACAAGCCTCCCCACCAGACACTTGCTGGAACCCACCATCCCCACGACGAACATGCATCTCCAAAGAAAAAGGATGAAAACGAGCCATCTCTCCACAGAGGTGCGTGGGTCCAGCTTCTTCCCAGCACCTGTGGGCCCAGGGGAGCAGACAGACAGGGCTGACCCTCTGAACTCAGGGCAGGGAAGACTCTGTCCACCCAGAACCAGCTGGGGCTGCCCAGCTGTGGGCCAGCACAGCTGAAAGGTCCCAATTAGCTCATTTCCCCAGCCCCGTGGGCTGCGAGCAGGCTCCCTTCACCTTTCGCCCTGCCCCACCTCACTCAATTTAGCAGTTCAAGGTTCACCGTGATGCCAGGGTGGGGACAGGGAAAATGTTCCCCCACTCCCATGCCATTAAGCAAAACCATCCCTTTGTGGTCAGCTCTACCCTGAAGACTTTGGAATCCTTCCCTCCTCAGCCTGATTCTGATGGCTGCACTGAGAGGACAGGCTGTGGGGTGTACCCAGCTTCAGACTCTGTCTCTGCCATTGGACGAGCAGCTGTGTGATCCTGAGCAAGTGACTCACCCTCTCTGACCCTCAGTTTCTTCAATTCTGAGGACGCTGACACTCACTTCACTTGGTGCTTGTGAGGATTTGATGTGATGAGGTCTGCAAGGCAAGGGGCACATGGCCCGGACGTAGCAAGCCCTCAGTTCCAGCCCCTGCACTCTGCCCAACTTTCCCCAGACTGTAAACCCTGTGGGGGCAGGCACAGCGTCTGCTCTGCTCACCACTGTGTGTCCAGCATCTTGATGAGATCCTGGACACAGAAGAGGCTTTCTTATTCCTTTCTTTAATCACTCTTCTATGCCAGGCCCTGAGCCCAGGAAACAGCCAGTGAATGAACGAATGTTTTCTTCTTCCTCTCCCCACTTTTGCAGAGCTGAGCTCTGGTAAAGGGCATCTCTGGCAAGCTAGTTAGACACTGTGGATGGAGCACGGGACACAGGGTCAGAAGGCTGGGAAAGAGCCGGAGCTTTGCATCCCGGCAGCTCTCCTGTCTTAGGAAAGGTCTCCCCTCCGCCATGCCCACACTAGCAACCTCAGGGGCTGGGTGTGCCATGAGCCCCCAACCTACCCCTGTTACTGGCTCCAGTCTGGAAAATCACCCGCAGCTCTTGAAGCCTCACCTTTCTCAGGAGCGGGAATGGGGATAAACGTTTCTCTGTCCCAGGGTGACAAGTGGTGTTGACCAGGGCGTGAAATGGGAGTGAACGCAGTAAAGAGCCTGGCACAGGGCCTGGCTGGGAGAGGACTCCATCATGTCAGTTTCCTTTTCTTCATCCAGCGTGACAGCTACCTTGTTTCTCTAAGTGTGGTCCTCAGACCTGGAAGCTGGCTGGAAACAGGAACCCTGGGTATCATTCCAGACCCACTGCATCCAAACCTGCATTTTAACAAGATCTCCAGGTGCTTCTGTACCACCCAAATATGAGGCGCGTGCTCCACTGCATGCCCTCTCCTCTGCAGCTCTAAGTCGTGGTGATGTTAATAAGAGCGCTCCAGCCTTGGCATAAGCCAAACGGAATGAGGGAGAATGGGGATGGCCTGTTCCAAAGCCAAGAAACAGACTGAGGGCTTTCTGCGGGTCTGCGGGCCACAGCTCCGTTGGTTGCTGGAAGCAGATGGAACCCAAGAGTGGGTTGGGGGATGGGCAGTGGGGTCAACTCCTCCATCCTGTGCTGGGTTTAAAAACAGAGCTGAGGGAGGATTCCACGTCTGGATGGGTAAAATACCTTCTCCTGCTTCTCTTTATTATGGGTCTGCAGAGGCGAGGTCAGGAATCACGCCCCATCCTGCGGTTTACAGGACCTTTCCCTAATGAAGCCGAGGGCCAGGAGGCCGCGCATTCCAGGGAACGTAATTAAAACCACCGAGGGTTATTCAGAATAACAGACCCGTTTAGTCGGAAGCACTTGCCATGCTAATTCAAACAAGGTGATTACAGGCGATTAGCAAACCTAATGCCTTCAGTTAAAACCCAGCCTGGAGGAGGGATGAGCAAGTGGCCCTGGCTACTTCCTGTGGCTGGTGGAGGGTGCTGACCTGGGACTGAAATTTCCCAAGGTCAGTGCCAGGTGGGGCTTCTGGGCCGCCCACCTGGGTAAGGTGCTCTCCTAGTGCAGACTCCTTGGCGGGGAGGAGGCTGACCCCACCTGGGGAGGGTCAGAAATGAATCCCTCCAGGTCTCCTGGGACCATTCTGGGCATATCCTACAAGAGCTGGCCCTACCTACCTCTTCGGCTCCATCCTCTGTGGCCTCTTGAAGGCAGGGGCTGTGTCTTCTAGTCCCTCTTTCCCTGAAAGGGGATGATTACAGATGTGCCTATGGACACCTAATAATCATCCTTTTTTTAAAAAAATAAATTTATTTTATTTATTTATTTTTATTTTTGGCTGTGCTGGGTCTTCGTTGATGCGCATGGGCTTTCTCTAGTTGAGGCGAGCAGGCTTCTCATTGCGGTGGCTTCTCCTGTTGCAGAGTACAGGCTCTAGGCACACGGGCTTCAGTAGTTGTGGCACGTGGGCTCACTAGTTGTGGCTCACGGGACTAGTTGCTCTGCAGCATGTGGGATCTTCCCGGACCAGGGTCTGAACCCGTGTCCCCTGCATTGGCAGGCGGATTCTTAACCACTGTGCCACCAGGGAAGCCCTCATCTTTTACTTGGTACTTATTATGTGCCAAACACTGTGCTAAGCAGTTCTTACACATCACCTCATTTAATTCATTGAAGTCAGCACTGTTTTTGTCCCCATTTGATGGATGAGGAGTAGTGGGCATGGAGAGAAGTCTCTGCTCCAGGCCACACTGCTCGAAAGTGGTCACTGGGGTCTTCTACCCAGATCCACTGGACTCTGAGGCCCTCTCAGTACCTCACTGAATTTCCTCTTACAGTTGAAGGGGACTGAAGCTCAGAGAACTAAGTAACTTGCCAGAGATCATCAGCTGGTGAGTGGCGGAAATGGAATTTGCCCCTGATGTTGCTGCTTCCAAAGCCCCTGTGCGACAACTTCTACCGGAGCACCCTGGAGAGCACACAGAATGGCAGCCAAACCTGGAAGGGGAGGTGCCGCCAGGGAGGCTCATTAGGGAAGGGCATCCCAGACAGAGGGAGCTCTACAGACGCCTGCGATAGGGAGCTCTCAGCTGCCAGCGGCCAAAACCCCCACATCAACCAGCTTATTTAGTAAGGGCTATTTATCATTACAAGCAACCAGGAGTCCTGATGGCTGGTTAATTTAGAGGCTCCACAGTGTCACCAAGAATACAGGTCTCCTTCCTCCCTTCCTGCTTTCCATCCATCAGATATTACTGGGTACCTTCTAGATGCCAGGTACTCTCCTAAACCCTGGGGTTACAGTGCTGAAAAAAAAGGTCCTTGACTTTTTGGAGCTTGTATTCTTGTGTTAAGGACTGATAATCAACATACAGTGTGTGTGTGTGTGTGTGTGTGTGTGTGTGTGTGTGTGTTTAATATATAGTGTGTGTGCATTATACATATATATACAATACATACATATGTATATGTATATTTAATGTGCATATATAATACATAGTGTGCATATATAATGTGTATATATATGTATTATATTTATATAAATATATATCATATATTGTGTATATATATACATGAACAGAGTGTGTGTATATATATTATATACCCACGTTGTATATATATATTATATACCCACATTATGTATATATATATTTTATATATATATATAATATATACATAAAATATATACATAAGTAACATAATGTCAAAAAAAAAAAGCCACGGGAAAAGAGAGTAAAGGACGGGAAAGAAGTCAGAGAAATCCTTCTGAGGAGCTGACATTTGAGCAGAGACCTGAATGAAGTACAGGAATGAGCTCGAAGAGATCTGGGGAAAGTGTTCTTGGCAGCGGGCACTGCATGTGCAAAGTCCCTGGGGTAGGGTAGTACTTGGAGTGGAGTGACTGAGACCTCTTTGCTGTGCATCCTCAGAGGGTTGGCTTCTCCAGATAATTGCTCTCATGGTGGTCAAGGCAGCTGTAGCAATTCCAGGCACCCTAGGCAGACAAGACACTTGCTGATGAATAAGAGGGTGTCTTTTGTAAAGCAGTGGAGAAATCCTTCCCAGAAACCCCCAGTATTTCTCCTCAATCCTGCTGGTCAGAATTGAGTCACGGGCACGTGTCTAAGTCAGTCCCAGGCAGGGAAATGGACTACAGTGGTTGGCTTAGACCCGTGGGGATACACCCTTGCAGCTGGAGATGGGGCCATGCTTGTTTGAGTTGTAGGGGATAGATAACCCCCTGATAAAATGGGGCCCTGCCAGGAAGAAAGAAGGGGGACATAAGTAGAAATGATGTGTACAATTATGGGTCATGATTTTAAAAGGAAGGGGCATGTCCTTCCCTTCACTGGCTGGAATCTGAGCTTGCTCGTGGTTATCCAGTCTTTTTTTTTTTTTTTAACATCTTTATTGGAGTATAATTGCTTTACAATGGTGTGTTAGTTTCTGCTAGTTATCCAGTCTTGACCATGAGGACAAGGGCAGCTGCCTAGGGATGGCAGAGCAACACGGCAGAAGGAGACTGGGAATCATCAAGTTAGCCCTGGAATGCTCGCGTTTAGATGATAGGGAGACATAGTTAGAGAGGATAGAGACAGAGAAAGAGACACAGATAGGTTCCTATCAGGGGAATTTGCATTCTAACTGATTCAGCTCCCCAGCTTGCCTCAACCAGAGTAGGTCCTCTTCACTTATCAGGGCCCATGTCAGGCTTTACTGGAGAAAAAGCTCTGCTGCTTAAAAACCCTTTGACAATGACTAGCGTAGTCCAGCCTCCTCATCTGACAAACTGGGAAGGGAGGTCCAGCAAGGGGAAGTGACTTGCCCAGGACCACACAGTTAGCTGGTATCAGAGCCAGGACCAAGCTCAGACTCTGCCCAGCAGGCACTGGTACTGCATTCCTGGATCACTCCAATCAGGCACGTTCTCTACTGTGATCTTAAATCTGTGCTATGGGGAATTCCCTTGTGGTCCAGTGGTTAGAGCTCTGCACTTTCACTGCTGAGGGCCCAGGTTTGATCCCTGGTCAGGGAAGTAAGATCCCACAAGCCACTTGGTGCAGCTCCCCAAAACCCAAAGCAAATTAAAAAAATTCCAAAAACAACACACACACACACACACACACACACACACACACACACACAAACCCAAAAAACAAAGCAAAACTGTGCTGTGGAGAGAATGTGGCTGATTCCAATCCTGATGGAAGACAGCCTCATGGTTCCTAGGCATTACATGCTCAGGCTGTCACTCCACCTTTTACTTCCATCCTCCATGTTAACCTCAGCCAGGGTCCTGTGGACCTGGGCAGGGAGACAGCTGCCTCTTGGCTTTTGTTAGCAGGTCTTAAACTTTGTTCTGCTTAAGAATCATCTAGGGGGCTTCCCTGGTGGCGCAGTGGTTGAGAGTCCACCTGCCGATGCAGGGGACACAGGTTCGTGCCCCGGTCCGGGAGGATCCCACATGCCGCGGAGCGGCTGGGCCCGTGAGCCATGGCCGCTGAGCCTGCGTGTCCGGAGCCTGTGCTCCGCAACGGGAGAGGCCACAACAGTGAGAGGTCCGCATACAGCAAAAAAAAAAAGAGTCATCTAGGGGTCGGGGTGAAGGGGGGCCAATGATTATGCTGCAGACTCCTGGGCCCTCTCCTGGAAGATTCTGACTCAGTAGGTTTGAGGTAGGGCCCAGGAATCTGCCTAGAAATTAAGGCCGCTCTAGGTAACTGTGCTGCAGGCTGTCCACAGGCTACACCCTGAGGAACAGTGGCCCAAAGGATTCTGGAGGAAAGTTCTCTTCATCCTAAAGAAACAATCCCACAACCAAATCTGAGGCTTGATATTGTTTTTCCAGGTGCTAACACTTTTATGACAGCTGGAGATCAGACTGAATACCTAGCGAAGAGGAGAGCTGGGTTGTTGTACTTAAATCCAAACGAGTGAAAATAGTTTTAATATTAATGACAATAAATTTAATCCAAAATTGCTGAAAACTGGGATGCAACCTTTCCTGAGAGAAGGTTTTTTGGGGCGCTTAAGCTGGCATTGGGTACCCAGGAGCCGTGAGTAAAGGACATGGTCTCCCCTGCTCCGTGGATCTCTTCCCTGCATTCTGCTTCCCCTAGCCTGCGGCAGGTAGGTCTGGGGGATTGCACCCCCTTTCTTCCTGGAGTAGCTCTCTCCTTCATCTCCCTTCCCCGGACTCTTATCTACCTCAATATCGGCTTTCAAAATATCTCCACACTGAGGAAAAGAAGCAGCAAAACTAAAAAATACGCAAAAACCCCAGCTTTTGACAAAATTCACAGCTGGAGAAGTAAAACATAAGTGATAGATTGGTATTTTGAAAATCAAGATTTTATAGTTTTATTTTTTCAAATTCCCCCTAAAGCAGTCAGGTCCAGTTATTCCTTGCCTCTGGCTTAGATCTCCTAAGGTCTGGGTTTCAGAGGCCATATAAACACTGCCCTGCTTACCTGTAATCAGGAAGTCCAGGGGTCACTGTCTTCAGGCACGGCTGGATCCAGGAGCTCTATGTCTTTGTCTCTTCCACCTCTTGACTCTGCTTTCCTCTGGGTAGCTTCATTCTCAGGTCAGCTTTCTCCCTGTGGTGGCAAAGATACCCACAGGAAGCCTGAGGCATGCCGGGTGCTGACAGCTTGGGATCCTGAGGAGGAGATACTCACATGGGTCTCTGCCAGCATCCATGTAGCAAAGCCCAATTCTTGGACCAATCACAGTGGGCTGGAGGGTGGGGTTCCATGGTTTGTAGGTGTGGATCCGGTTCCCACCTCGGTCATCCGGGGAGAGGCAGGGCACTGAGATTTTTTTCCCTCTGTGCTTTGGAATGTGGTGAGGATGCCCTAATAGACAGAGGGCTCCTGCAGATGAACCAGGGCTGCCCACCCCTGGAAGCGATTGGCCTGGTGTCACCCTAGGGCTGAAAAGCAAAGTCGAATTCAGCCCAATGTCCTTATCCATGGTCCAGGGCTCTTCCAATCATGTCACTGGCCTGAAGAGGACACTGGGAGCCTCCTGTTGGGGATACGGTGTCTGTGGATGACAATATAATGGAGTTAGGGTGGAAGTGTCAAGGTCTTGGCCAAGCTTTCAGGCAGCCATGAGGGAATGGGCAGATCTCAGTGCCAGTGATGGAATTCTGCCATTTATTCTGTATTTGGACTCTGCCATTTACTTGTAATTGTTAAACTTAGTTAACCTTTCTGACCCTCAGTTTTCTCATCTGTAAAAGGAAGATAATAAATATCTACGTCCCTGGACTGAACAAATTATTGATAATCCTTGTGTGGAGGGAGAAAGGGGGAAGGGAGAACAGTTCCAGGAGCTATGCTCGGGAAGACTGGCACAGGGGAGGAGGGACAGAGGACACAGATGAACCCTGTCCCCTAGAGTGGCCTTGGTAGGAGACGGCCTGCATGGGGCCTCCCATAGTGCACTATTACCTGTGGGGTCAGGGAGGGTTTGCAAGATGTAGCAAATAAAAATACAGCACACCCAGTTCACCCAGAATTTCAGATAACATTTTTTTTTCTTTTTTTTAGTATAGGTGTATCTCATACAATATCTGGGATATACCAAAAATTATTTTTGTTGTTTATCTGAAATTCAAATTTCCTGTATCTTAATCCTGTATTTTAGGTCTGGGGAAAGTAAGTGTGAGCATCCCATTGATTCAGGCTAATGAACCTGATCCCGGTTGGGTGGGGGGGGCAGCCTACCCAGAGCTCTAATTATGCCATCAGGAATTTGTCTTTCTCTGTCTCCTGGCTCTGCTTTTCTCTGTTTTGCTTCATTTCCAAACAGTATGAAGGTAGTCACGAGCAGCTCCGGGATCTCCTTCCGAGCAGCCTAGGAAGAGAGCACACCTCCTTCCCAGCCGGTCCAGCAAAAGTTTCAGGCCTGACTCTCATTGGCCTGAATTACCACATGCCGTCTCCTGAACCAATCACTGTGGTCTGGGAAGATGAAGTCACCTGATTGGCCAGGCCTGGGTCATGTGCCCGTATTAGGGGCTGGGGAGTGAAAGGGGGAAAATGTGGTGTTGTTATCCCAGTGGGAAGTGGAACTGGACTGCTGGAAACAGCAGGGGCCCACTAAGGGGGATCCACTTCCTCCTGACTAAAGCCTTCTCTCAAGGGGCAGACTCAGCTAAGCCCGTGTGGCCTCCTGGGCAAGGCAAGTCTGCATTCTTGCTCTTCCTGGAGAGGTCTGGGGTTACAGACCATGAAGAACTAGAATAAGTACCAGCTCTGCCTGTGTGACCTTGGGCCAGTTCTTTTACCTCTCTGTGGCTCAGTTTCCCCATTTATAAGTCGAGAATAAATGGCATCAGCGTGTTATCAAGCAAGTAGAGCACCTGGCACTGGGGCTGGCACATGGCAGCTCTAACCTGTCTGGAGGTTTTTGGTGGTTATTGGTCCATGTGAGGTCCTTTTAAGAGTGAAGTGGCAAAGCTTTGATTCCTGGATTGCCAGAAGGACCATCTTTCCGTCTTTGGGTAGGTAAAATGTTTGAATGGTCCTAGCCCACTGGCTATACCTACCATTGGAGCTATATATCAGGGTGGGGAAAGCAGATTCCTTGGAGTCTGTGAGCCTGGGCGTGCCCCCCCCCCCCCACTTCCCCCTACTCCCGCTGTCAGTCGCATGTCAAAGTCATGCATGTGGGCAGAATGATTCAGGAGACCTAACGTAGGCTGCCCCTTCTGGGATCCGTAACCATCCTTGGCTCTCACACTCCCAGACTGACCTACACAATAGACCTATGGTATTTTATTCAGCAGCCAAAAAGGCTTGAAATTGTCTATTCCCAAGCCTGCCACATGCTTGAAGCGCCGTATCACGGCTCTGTGACTTCAGTTTTAGACTTTCATCCTTTCCAAGATATAAATACTCCTGGGAGAGGTTTGACTTTAAGCAGTTAATAACTGTTGACACCTCTCTATAAATGAAGGCACTGAAAACAAGATTTATAAGGGAAATGAGAGAGGGAGAGAAGGGGGCACTGGGTATAAAAGGAAGTGGGTTTGGGCCCTACGGATGGGGAGAACTTTTAGGACAGGGAGGCTGTGGCCGTCTCCTCCACGTGGCACTGCCCCACGCTGTGGAGCCAGCTACTCACACTGCCCTGCCGCTCCCTGGTGCCTGGGGCCATGCAGATGGTGGCAGCACGTGTAATGAAAAGAAGGTGGGCTTTGGAAGCATCTGGGACGGGAAGAGAATTCTGTCTTTGCCAATTAAACACAACGTTTGACCTTCCGCAAGTCACTTAACGTCTCAGAGCCTCAGTTTCCTCATCTGTTAAATGGGGATCCTCCTGCCTCCCTGACAGGGTTAGTACCAGGATTTGTGAATTATACTTCAAGACCCTGTATTTTGACTTACCAACCTAGATTTTCCTGAAAGCAGTTGGCTGGCTCTAGATCTTTCTGTGTTCTCATGGCAACCCCACCCAAAGGATTCCCCCCACATTACCAGGCTCCTGACCTTGACTTCAGAAACAGAACCAGACAGCCCATCAGAGGCTTACAGGGTTAGGTCCTGGCTTGGGCTTCACCCCCAGGTCCCCAAATCAGGAGGCATCTTATACCTCCAGGCCCCCTCACCCTCCAGGCACCGCCATTTGCCTGTCAAGGAACTTGGGCCCATGCGGAGCTCAGACAACAGCAGCTTTTTTCTTCATTAAAGTATCTTACTGGACTGAAGAAGAAGAAAAAAATCTGAGCTCGTCCATAATTTAATAGGTGAAATGCCAGGGAAAGTCAATGCCAAGCTGTTTCTTGGCGGCCTCATTATGGCGTCCATTAAACAAATTTTATGTTTTGTTTATAGTTCCCTGTTTTTCCCCTTGTTATTCCACCCCCCCCTTTTTTTTTTAAATAAAAGAACACTTAAAAACTTATAACGTTAAAAAGGGACATGGGCTGAGAAACCGATTACGAGAAATCTACTGGCCATCCCTGGCAGGGCTGGGAAAATCCAGCCACCACAGAAAGGAGATGCTCCCGGGAGCAGCCCCTGCTGAGGTCTGGGCCCAGCAGCGCGGGCTCGGGGTTAGCACGTTCTTAGCGTTTTGTTGATTCTGAGGGCATTTCTGAGGTAAGAAAGTCCTTATCTGTTGGGTAATGGTCAGAAAGGCCCTGGAGGGCCCAGAGAGAGAGAAGAGCAAGAGAACATTGGAACTTTCCTTTTCCCTTCAGGGAGAGAAACCCTGGGCCCCGGTGTCTGGCAGGACCTGGCAGGTCAAGAGAGGCGCTGGTCCGGATGTGGGCTTGTTTACAGGCCTGTGTATGAGCCACTCAACAAGCAAAGGAAAGTCTTAGGAAGCGAGGCCTCTGGCACGGTCAACTGGGTTGTGCTTGTTCCCAGCTATGCTCTGGCCACAAGTGTGACCTCTTGTGGGACATCCCGGTGTGAGAACTGACCCCGGCTCAAGATGAAGCTGCCCCCAGCTTGGGGGTCTCCAGCCTTGGTCAAGGGGGTGAGCAGAAGCAAATCTCTCGGGAGCTTCTGGAGGATGCTACCTTGGGATTCTTCGAATCAGTTCAGACATGAGGGTCTGGACCAGTTCCTGCCAGGCTCTCAGGGGAGAAAAGATGTCCTTTCTGGAGGTCTCTAAGTATAGGTTCTTCCAGAAGCTGACCCAGAGATGAGGTGTCCACGGCGAGTAGTTGATGCATGGGGTGATCCCAGGAAACGCCAGCAGAGGAGTGGGGAATTGAGAGAGGGAAGGGGAGGAAGCCGGTAAAGGGTGACTTATCAAGCTGATTACCATGGGCACCTGGGACTGAATTCATCTGGGGAAATAGTGTCGCACGTGCCCCGGGAAAGGCTGGGAAGGGGTCAGATTCTGGATCAAAGCTTCCACCCCGGGCCAGGCTCCTGCCAGGCACAAGAACACAAGGATGGAGGGTGCAGAGATGCAGCCCCTTGTCCTTCAGGACTTCTCTGCCCGAGGAGAACCAGAAGAGGGATGTTGCACGCTGGGACTGGCGTGGCCGCTGTGAGCACACAGGCTGAGCCGTATCCTCGCTGTGTTCCTCGCCCGCACGGCGGCCCAGAGCTGAGTTCTAGGGCCTTCAGGTTCCTTGTAAGATGTAGGTCATCATTCCTACTTGTGGCCCGCACTGTGGCTGTGAAGGTGGCTGGGTAAAGAGGTTCACTCCTTGTTCTGGACTGAACTGTACCCCACCCACCCCCAAATTCATATGTCGAAGCCCTAACTTCCAAGGTGACTGAATTTGGAGACGAAGCCTTAAGGTTAAATGAGGTTATAAATGTGGGGCCCTACTCCCATAGGGTTCGTGTCCTTTTTTTTTTTTTTGCTGTACGCGGGCCTCTCACTGTTGTGGCCTCTCCCGTTGCGGAGCACAGGCTCCGGACGCGCAGGCTCAGCGGCCATGGCTCACGGGCCCAGCCGCTCTGCGGCATATGGGATCTTCCCGGACCGGGGCACGAACCCGTGTCCCCTGCATCGTCAGGCGGACTCTCAACCACTGCGCCACCAGGGAAGCCCTCGTGAACTTTTAAGAAGAGGAGGAGACACCAGAGATCTCTCTCCACATGCTCAAAGACCATGAGAGGACAGAGTGAGAAGGTGGCATCCACAAGCCCAGGAGAAAAGCCTCACCAGAAGCCAACTCTGATCGCACTTTGATCTTGAACTTCTAGCATCCAGAACTGTGAGAAAATCAAGTTCTGTTGTTTAAGTCCCACCAGCCTGTGCTGTTTTATTTGGCAACCTGGGCTGGCTAAGACCCTCCTGAACCCTGGGGCCAGACGAGGTGGGTTTGAATCCTACCTCTGTTTACATTTAAGCCATGAGAACCTGGGAAGTTTTAACTTATTCTCAGTTTTCTCATCTGTGAAATGGGAAGAATAATGATACCTGCCTCCTCAGGAGCTGCCACCTCACAGCCGAGCAGCTGAAGACAACGAGCATCGATTCCTGCTCATGAGTCTACATTCTGGGGGGCAGGCAGCTGTGGGCTGAGCAGGCAGCTCTGCTCGTCTCTGCTGGGTCCTCACGTCCTTGGGTGTCAGCTGACTATGGGCAGGTCTGGAATGGTCCCAGCTGCCTTCAGGTACGTCGCTACAGGCACACGTATATGAAGATGCTGCACAGGCCACCTGGCACACCACACATGCAGAGCTATGTCTCCATCCCCCAGCTGGCTGGCCCAGGCTTCACAGCGCTGCGGCACAGTTCCATGCAAGCGAGTGGAAGCTGCCAGGCCTCCAGAGGCCTAGGTGTAGAGCTAGCACTCCATCACTTCCACCCCATTCTACTGGCCAAGGCAAGAGTCCCAGACTAGCCCACGTGAAGGGGAGGAGAAATAGACTCCACCTCTGCATGGGAATTGAAACAAAGTTATATTGCAAAGGGCAGGTCGTTACTTGGGGCCATGAATTCAATCACTGAACTCATAGCACATTTGGGGGGTGAAATAAGGCACCATGTAAAGTACTTGAAAAAGCTATGACTGAAACGATGCTCTCCTACCGTATTTGTGAATGAGCCAGGAATTTTCAAGATAAGACCGGATGCCCGTGGGTCATTGAGTCAGAACTTAATTATTTTAAAGCCAGAGCTTCTTTGAGAGTGAACACAGGGGTCTACCTCTCTCTACCACACACACACACACACACACACATACGCACACAAACACACACACACACAGACACACACACACACACTTAACACATTCATATGCAGATGCACCCAGCTGAGGTGCTCAGACATATCTAGATGCACACAGGTGCACGTGGCCCCTACACACCCCATATGCAACATGTATTGTCGCACAGGCCCCAGGAGCCGGTTCACACACCCAGCGGACACAGACGTCCCCACACATAACGTACCCACACACACACCACACACGTAGGCACATGTGTTCACACACCTGGACACGCAGATGGCACAACCGACACACGCGGCTCTTGCAGGGACGCGGATGCGCGTGTGCCTCGCCAGGACCCAGCAGCCTCTGGCACCTCAACTTCTCGCCTCCACCGGCCTTTTCGGTGAGGCCTCTTCAGAGGGGTGCGAGCAGCATGTGGGTGTGGTGGGTGGCAGTGTGATGAATGCTCTCCTCGGGCCCCAATGTCTGCTGGGGGTTGGCATCGGTGCCCACGGGGCAGGCCACAGGATGCCTTGCAGATGAAAGGGAGGTGGGCAATGAGTACTGGGAGGAGAAGGGAGCCTTCCCAGGTGGGCCCGGGACCTGAGGGCAAATAGCCCTCCAGCAGCTCCAGTGCCTACTCCGCCCCCTGGGAGGGGGAGTGTGAGCCCCGGACTAAGCAGGCTGATTGAAGCTACCGCACCCCGCCACCCCGGGTGCACGTTAGCAGGCGGTTAGAGGGGACAGTGATGCTGAAAGGTCCCATGCTTGGAACCTCACACAGACTGTGTCACAGCTTCTTGGCCATGAGACCATCAGCTGCCGCAGCCTGGGCTATAAATGGGGGAGGCAGTGGGCTCCGGAGGCATAACCTTCTGCCTCTAGATGGTGACGGCCAGGCAAGCTCCCCCAGACCTCCCCTGCAGGTAGTGACTGTGGCCTTAGTGGGGTTTACTGCGCCCTGAGTTTTTGCGTCTTTGGGCTGACTCTGTCCCAGAATCCAGTCCTTCAGGGTTTGGGGTGCGTTGGGGGCAGAGTGCAGGGGACTCCAGGAGGCTAAGAGAGCTATCTTTGACCTCAGGACAGCCTGATCCTCTAGTGAAGTGGGCCCAGCAGAAAGACATGCATATGCGCCTGTCTGCCCCCAGGGGCTGGGTCTAAACACTTCAGAGAAGGAAACCTTCAGGGCCACGGGGAGAAAGTGGGGGGTGGGGGGGTGGGGGTTGGCAACTGTGGCCACCTGGGCAGGTCTGGGATCCGCGAGACAACCTGGATTTGTCTTCCTGTTCTTGTTCTCAGGAGTGTCTGTAGTGGGTGATGGTGTGGACAAGCTTGTGAGCGTGCTTTCCCCAGGGCTCAGCAAACTACGGCCTGGGGGCCAAATCCCACCTGATGCCTATTTTTATAAATAAAGTTTTATTGGAACATGGCCACATCCACTCCAGTATGTATTGTCCATGGTTGCTTTCGCACGATTACCACAGAGAGGAGTAGTTGCAACAGAGGTCTGACGGCCCAGAAAACTGAAAAATATTTACAGAAAAAAGTTTGCCAATCCCTGCTTTACTTTATACCCTGAAAACAAGAACGTGGGTTCCAGAATGAGAAAGACCTGGGAGGAAACACCACTTCCTAGCCCTGTGACCTTGGGCAGGTCACTTAACCTCTCAGAGCCTCAGTTTTCCCGTCTGTAAAATAGGGATAACCACACCTACCTCACAGTGGGGCACAGAGAACAGCACTCAGCCTGGCTGGTGCTGGGCACGTGCCATTGCTCAGTAAAGGGCAGCATTTATTCAGTGTTTTGCTAGAGGCTCCTTTAAATTAGTGTTTCCCCAGTTGAATCCCTGGCAGGGGAGCTTGATGAAAATGCACAGCCCTGAGCTTCACCCCAAACCTGCTGCATCAGCCATGCAGAGGATGGGGTGAGCTGTGTGAGGGCTCATCAGGCCAGCTGGGAAAGGGGGGCGGGGCCAGAGTGGAGGTGGGTGTGGCTCAGGACGACCAACGCATCCTGTTTGCTTGGGACTAAGGGGCTGCCCTGGGATGCACTACAACCAGGAAAGTCCTAGGCAAACTGGAGTGAGCTGGTCATTCTAAGGTGTTCACTATAATAGCTATCCAGTGGGATGGCTTGGCAGGCAGAGGCCTGGTTCCCAAAATACTGCTCAGCTGAAGTGACTCGCCCCAGGTCACAAACCACGAGAGCCAGGGTCTTCAAGTCCTGCGGAGGGGCGCTTCACAGTATTTCTCTTAGGCAGCCTCACCCACCCCCTCTCCTCCCTCTCCATCTCTGCCCATCTCCTTGTTATTCCTATTTCCATCATTTTCCATCTTTGCGGGGTCTCATGCCTCCCTTGCTCCATCAAGACTGACTCTGTCAGGATGGATGAGCTGTCAGTTATAACACCTTAGAACTAATTTCTGTATGTGAGCTGTGCATTTGAAGCTTCATTTTTTTTTTTTTTTTTTTTTTGCGGTACGTGGGCCTCTCACTGTCGCGGCCTCTCCTGTTGCGGAGCACAGGCTCTGGACGCGCAGGCTCAGTGGTCGTGGCTCACGGGCCCAGCTGCTCCGCGGCATGTGGGATCTTCCCGGACCGGGGCACGAACCCGTGTCCCCTGCATCGGCAGGCGGACTCTCAACCACTGTGCCACCAGGGAAGCCCGAAGTTCATTTTTAAGCATGGAAGGGAGAGCTTTTTTGGGGTGGCGGAGATATTGTTGCAATTGTTTCAGGGCCTGCTGGCAGGCACTGGAAAGAGATGTCTGGATTCCCACATAGCAATAGCACCTCTTCCTACTTAGCCTGCCCTGGGAGCCCCGGGAGAAACTCAGGGAGTGTCCTCTCGCCCCTGAAGGGACTCTGGGGCCCTGGCCACCCTGGCCCATCTTTGTCTTGACTCCCCTGAGAACGGTGAAATCTTAGCTTTTGAGCCAGGAATATTGTTTTGAAAAAATTAAATGCCCCAAGAGTCCCTATAGTCCCCAAACCTCATTTTAAAGGGATTATAGCAGCTGGCTTGTAAATCCTGCTTCTTATGGTGGGGGGCTTAGAGTGGGGCTCAGGCAGGGACTGGGGTGGGGGGGGAAGAAAGGAGGTCATTTCATTTCCTAGAGAGAAAGGCCTGGGTTCTCCCTGCTGCCGCGCCTGGGACCGGGCTCAGTGCCTCCACTGGGGAAAATGCACTTGGAATCTGGCCACCAGGGTTCCAGCCCCAGGTTTGCCATCGGTTTATGGCTGACCTTGGGGCTGCTCTGTTACCTTCTCTGGGCCTCAGTCTCCTGAGTGACAAGGATTTGAAAATAAAGAAGAGTTTTGCCATCCTCCCTTCTTTTCTTACTTTCCAAGTAGGGGTCTCTGTCTCTGGGCTCCCACACATGTGAAGGCTGTGACAGAGGCGGGTGACTGGAGAGCTGGATCAAAATGCTGTGTCCAGGGGCAGCTGTGTGGCTGAGAGATTGCAAAAACTTTAATTAAAAAAAAAAATGAGGCTTATTTTTGGGGACTGGGTGGAATTGAGGAAGACATTTGACACCTGCCAGGAAGTGGGACCGGGGGAGGGCGAGGTGGGAAAGGAGGATTTCGAGTAGGTTTCACTGCATGCACTTCCCCTCCCCTGAGCCCCTGCAGAAGCTTCAGTCAAGCCCCAGCGGCTACCATAGAGTTTTGGAGTCAGATTAGTAGTTCTTTTGGGCAAGTGCCTACACAGACGCAGGCCCACTTGGAATTGACTCGTGCTTCTAGACTACAAGACTGGTCCAGACTGGTGCTGGCCTGAGGGTGGGGGACGAATTATTAGTGATACAGATGATTTGGGTGAACTTAAGGGAATTGTGATTTATTTATTTAGACTATGAATGCTATTTTTTTCTTTTTAATAGATCTTTTTTTTTTTTTTCCTCTGCGGTACACGGGCCTCTCACTGTTGTGGCCTCTCCCGTCGCGGAGCACAGGCTCCGCACACGCAGGCTCAGCGGCCATGGCTCACGGGCCCAGCTGCTCCGTGGCATGTGGGATCTTCCCGGACCGGGGCACGAACCGTGTCCCCTGCATCAGCAGGCGGACTCTCAACCACTGCGCCACCAGGGAAGCCCTAATAGATCTTTATTGGAGTATAATTGCTTCACAATACTGTGTTAGTTTCTGTTGTACAACAAAGTGAATCAGCCATATCCATACATATGTCCCCATATCCCCTCCCTCTTGAGCCTCCCTCCCATCCTCCGTATCCCACCCCCCTAAGTCATCGCAAAGCACTGAGCCAATCTCCCTGTGCTATGCTGCTGCTTCCCACCAGCTAACAAATTTATATACGGTAGTGTATATATGTCAATGCTGCTCTCACTTCACCCCAGCTTCCCCTTCCCCCTCCGTGTCCTCAAGTTCATTCTCTATGTCTATGTCGTTATTCCTGCCCCGCCACTACGTTCATCAGTAACATTTTTTTCCTAGATTCCATATATATGTGTTAGCATATGGTATTTGTTTTTCTCTTTCTGACTTACTTCACTCTGTATGACAGGCTCTAGGTCCATCCACCTCACTACAAATAACTCAATTTCATTTCTTTTAATGGCTGAGTAATATTCCATTGTATATATGTGCCACATCTTCTTTATCCATTCATCTGTCAATGGACATTTAGGTTGGTTCCATGTCCTGGCTATTGTAAATAGTGCTGCAATGAACATTGTGGTACAAGTCTCTGTTTTGAATTATGATTTTCTCAGGGTATATGCCCAGTAGTGGGATTGCTGGGTCATATGGTAGTTTTATTTTTAGTTTTTTAAGGAACCTCCATGCTGTTCTCTGTAGTGGTTGTATCAATTTACATTCCCACCAACAGTGCAGGAGAGTTTCCTTTTCACCACACTCTTTCCAGCATTTATTGTTTCTAGAGTTTTTTGATAATGGCCATTCTGACTGGTGTCAGGTGATACCTCATGGTAGTTTTGATTTGCGTTTCTCTAATAATTAGTGATGTTGAGCATCTTTTCATGTGCCTCTTGGCCATCTGTATGTCATCTTTGGTGAAATGTCTATTTAGGTCTTCTGCCCATTTTTAAATTGAATTGTTTGTGTTTTTGATATTGAGCTCCATGAGCTGTTTGTATATTTTGGAGATTAATCCTTTGTCTGTTGTTTCATTTGCAAATATTTTCTCCCATTCTGAGGGTTCTCTTTTCATCTTGTTTAGGGTTTCATTTGCTGTACAAAAGCTTTCAGTTTCATTAGGTCCCATTTTTTAATTTTTGTTTTTATTTCCATTACTTTAGGAGGTGAGTCAAAAAAGATCTTGCTGTGGTTTATGTCAAAGAGTATTTTTCCTATGTTTTCCTCTAAGAGTTTTATAGTGTCTGGTCTTACATTTAGGTCTTCAATCCATTTGGAGTTTACTTTTGTGTATGGTGTTAGGTAGTGTTCTAATTTCATTCTTTTACATGTAGTTGTTGAGTTTTCCTAGCACCACTTATTGACGAGGCTGTCTTTTCTCCATTGTATGTTCTTGCCTCCTTTGTCATAAATTAGGTGCCCATATGTGCATGGGTTTATCTCTGGGCTTTCTATCCTGTACCATTGACCTATATTTCTGTTTTTGTGCCAGTACCATACTGTAGCTTTATAGTATAGTTTGAAGTCAGAGAGCCTGATTCCTCCAGCTCCGTTTTTCTTTCTCAAGACTGCTTCGGCTATTCGAGGTCTTTTGTGTTTCCCCACAAATTGTAAAATTTTTTGTTCTAATTCTGTGAAGAATGCCATTGGTAATTTGATAGGGATTGCATTGAATCTGTAGATTTTTGCTTTGGGTAGTATAGTCATTTTCACAATATTGATTCTTCCATTCCAAGAACATGATATATCTCTCCAACTGTTTATGTCGTCTTTCATTTCTTTCATCAATGTTTTATAGTTTCCTGAGTACAAGTCTTTCACCTCCTTATGTAGGTTTATTCCTAGGTAAAGGGGATTGTTTCCTTAATTTCTCTTTCTGATTTTTCATTGTTAGTGTATAGGAATGCCAGAGATTTCTATGCATTAATTTTGTATCCTGCAGCCTTACCAAATTCATTAGTTCATCAATTCATTCATTGATTAGTTCTAGTAGTTTTCTGGTGGCACCTTTAGGATTTTCTATGTATAGTATCATGTCATCTGCAAACAGTGGCAGTTTTACTTCTTCTTTTCCAATTTGTATTCCTTTTATTTCTTTTTCTTCTCTGATTGCCATGGCTAGGACTTCCAAAACTATGTTGAATAAGAGTGGCGAGAGTGGACATCCTTGTCTTGTTCCTGATCTTAGTGGAAATGCTTTCGGTTTTTCACCATTGAGAATGATGTTTGCTGTGGGTTTGTCATATATAGCCTTTATTATGTTGAGGTAGGTTCCCTCTATGCCCATTTTCTGGAGAGTTTTTATCATAAATGGGAGTTGAATTTTGTCAAAATCTTTTTCTGCATCTGTTGAGATGATTATATGGTTTTTATTCCTTAACTTGTTAATATGATGTATCACATTGATTGATTTGCGTATATTGAAGAATCCTTGCATTCCTGGGGTAAATCCCACTTGATCATGGTGTATGATCCTTTTAATATGCTGTTGGATTCTGCTTGCTAGTATTTTGTTGAGGATTTTTGCATCTATGTTCATCAGTGATATTGGCCTGTAGTTTTTTTTCTTTGTGACATCTTTGTCTGGTTTTGGTATCAGGGTGATGGTGGCTTTGTAGAATGAAGTTGGGTGTGTTCCTCCCTCTATGATTTTTTGGAAGAGTTTGAAAAGGATAGGTGTTAGCTTTTCTCTAAATGTTTGATAGAATTTGCCTGTGAAGCCATCTGGTCCCGGACTTCTGTTTGTTGGAAGATTTTTAATTACAGTTTCAATGTCATTACTTGTGATAGGTCTGTTTATATTTTCTAATTCTTCCTGGTTCAGTCTTGGAAAATTGTACCTTCCCAAGAATTTGTCCATTTCTTCATGGTCGTCCATTTTATTGGCATATAGTTGTTTGTAGTAGTCTCTTATAATCCTTTGTATTTCTGTGGTGTCAGTTGTGATTTCCCCTTTTTCATTTCTAATTTTATTGATTTGCGTCCTCTCTCTTTTCTTCTTGATGAGTCTGGCTAATGGTTTATCAATTTTGTTTATCTTCTCAAAGAACCAGCCTTTAGTTTTATTGATTTTTGCTATTGTTTTCTTCATTTCTATTTCATTTATTTCTGCTCTGATCTTTATGATTTCTTTCCTTCTACTGACTTTGGGTTTTCTTTGTTCTTCTTTCTCTAGTTGCTTTAGGTGTAGGGTTAGATTGTTTACTGGAGATTTTTCTTGTTTCTTGAGGTGAGATTGAATTGCTATAAACTTCCCTCTTAGAACTGCTTTTGCTGCGTCCCATAGATTTTGGGTCATTGTGTTTCATTGTCATTTGTTTCTAGGTATTTTTTTATTTCTTCTTTGATTTCTTCAGTGATCTCTTGGTTACTTAGTAATGTATTGTTTAGCCTCCATGTATTTGTGGTTTTTACAGTTTTTTTCCTGTCATTGATTTCCAGTCTCATAGTGTTGTGGTCAGAAAAGATGCTTGATATGGTTTCAATTTTCTTAAATTTTCTGAGGCTTGATTTGTTACCCAGGATATGATCTGTCCTGGAGAATATTCTGGGTGCACTTGAGAAGAAGGTGTATTCTGTTGTTTTTGGATGGAATGTCCTATAAATATCGATTAAGTCCATCTGGTCTATTGTGTCATTTAAAGCTTGTGTTTCCTTATTTATTTTCTGCCCGGATGATCTATCCATTGGTGTAATTGCAGTGTTAAAGTTCCCTACTGTTATTGTGTTACTGTCGATTTCCCCTTTCATGGTTGTTAACATTTGCCTTATGTATTGAGGTGCTCCTATGTTGGGTGCATAAACATTTATAATTGTTATATCTTCTTCTTGGATTGATCCCTCGATCATTATGTAGTGTCCTTCCTTATCTCTTGTAACAGTCTTTATTTTAAAGTCTATTATATCTGCTACAAGTATTGCTACTCCAGCTTTCTTTTGATTTCCATTTGCACGGAATATCTTTTTCCATCCCTTCACTTTCAGTCGTATTTGCCCCTAGATCTGAAGTATGTCTCTTGTAGACAGCATATATATGGGTCTTGTTTTTGTATCCATTCAGCCAGTCTGTGTCTTTTGGTTGGGGCATTTAATCCATTTACATTCAAGGTTATTATCGATTTGTATGTTCCTATTACCATTTTCTCTAATTGTTTGGGGTTTGTTTTTGTGGGTCTTTTTCTTCTCTTGTGTTTCCTGCCTAGAGAACTTTCTTTAGCATTTGTTATAAAGCTGGTTTGATGGTGCTGAATTCTGTTAGCTTTTGCTTGTCTGAAAAGCTTTTGATTTCTCTGTCAAATCTGAATGAGATCCTTGCTGGATAGAGTAATCTTGGTTGTAGGTTCTTCCCTTTCATCATTTTAAATATGTCTTGCCACTTCCTCCTGGCTTGCAGAGCTTCTGCTGAAAGATCAGCTGTTAACCTTATGCGGATTCCCTTACATGTTATTTGTTGCTTTTCCCTTGCTGCTTTTAACATTTTTCCTTTCTTTGTATTTAAGTGTTGATAGTTTGATTAATATGTGTCTCAGCATGTTTCTCTTTGGGTTTATCCTGTATGGTACTCTCTGTGCTTCCTGGACTTGATTGACTATTTTCTTTCCCATGTTAGGGAAGTTTTCTACTATAATCTCTTCAAATATTTTCTCAGACCCTTTCTTTTTCTCTTCTTCTTCTGGGACCCCTATAATTCGAATGTTGGTGCATTTAGTGTTGTCCCAGAGTCTCTGAGATTGTCCTCAATTCTTTTCATTCTTTTTTCTTTATTCTGCTCCTTGGCAGTTATTTCCACCATTTTGTCTTCCAGCTCACTTATTCGTTCTTCTGCCTCAGTTTTTCTGTTATTGGTTCCTTCTAGTGTATTTTTTTTCCCTTCTAGTGTATTTTTCATTTCAGTTATTGTGTTGTTCATCTCTGTTTGTTTGTTCTTTAGTTCTTCTAGATCTTCATTAAACATTTCTGTATTTTCTCAATCCATGCTTCCATTTTATTTACAAGATTCTGCATCATCTTTACTATCATTACTCTGAATTCTTTTTCAGGTAGATTGCCTATTTCCTCTTCATTTATTTGGTCTCGTAGGTTTTTATCTTACTCCTTCATCTGTGACATATTTTTTTGCGGTCTCATTTTTTCCCCTTATTTTTATGAGTGGGATTTTTTCCCTGTCTTACTGGTTGTTTGGCCTGAGGCTTCTAACACTGGAGTTTGTAGGCTGTTGGGTAGAGCTGGGTCTTGATGCTGAGATGAGGACCTCTGGAAGACCTCACTCCGATGAATATTCCCTGGGGTCTGAGGTTCTCTGTTAATCCAGTGATTTGGACTTGGAGCTCCCACCACAGGAACTTCGGCCTGACACCCAGAGGTTCTCTTGGGGGTTCTTCCCATCTCCTTGGGCGTCGGGGTCCCCCAACAGCATCCAGCAGACACCCTAGTTGTGGAGAGATGTGAACTCTGCATCTTCCCACACCACCATCTTTTAATGTATTGATTTAAATGGGTCCTGGAAGAAAGTAATGCATGAAATAATTATGAAAATAATTGCATAATCTGCAATTTTGAGGATATTAATGCTGAAGACAAGGTCCAAAGAGGTGTTTATGTTAATAATCTGTGAGTTGATTCAAGGGGAGTAATAAGTGGTGCTGTGACTGTGAGGCCACGGACTGAAAAGGCCAGTGGCAGCCACCAGAAGGACAGGACTTTGGTGGGCATCAGCCAGCCCACCCCCAAAGGGCCTGGCTCCACATTCACTGCCCACACCCTGTGTGCCATGAGGTTACACAAGCCCCTTCCCCAAACACCCAGTCGCTATCTGAAGAGAAATAGGGAGAGCTGGGGAGGAATTGAAGCATCAGTAAACAGAATGAGCTGATGCAAAAAGATTGTTAAAATGATTGGATTGGAGGGAGTCGTAAACCAGACTGGACAAAACTCAACTTCCCTCTCTCTCTCACCCCCCTTTCTGACTTCTTCTTTTCTCCCCTTCTTTCCTTCTACCCATGCAGTGCAAGCTCGTAAGGAAATTTAGAGTAGCTTTAGAGAAATAAACTACATGTTTGTGGCAAATTTGCTCCACCTAGAACAGTAGTGCTACTGGACGATCTTCACACACACAAATCATATGAATCAAGTTAAATAAATTTTCAATCAATAACACCTCATGGCCTTTTCTTGGACAGTCACAATATTACATGTGCAAATTTAAGTCCTGAGAAGTCCTGTACTTAAAAAGAATATACCTGACTGTGAGCATTTCTCAAATACATTTGACTCTGGTATGTTACCTCCATACAACATGTGTTGAGATCCAGCAGAATTGGTTCCTGAAGAACCCATTTTGGGGAAATGCTGGACTGGGAGCTGGTGAAGGTGACTTCCATCCCGACAACTCATGCATTGATGATCGATAAACCCCAGGAGACATCCGGCTCCCAGGCCAGCCTCTCCTGGGTGGGCAAGAGGACTGACTCCTCCACGGGAGGCTTCCGGCCAAGATCCGTCCCCCACACCATTCCTGTCTCCACCAGGGAGAAGCTGGAGTGACCTGCCAGCCATGCGGTAGGGTTTTTAGAGCTCCCAGTTTCCAAATAATGCCTTTCTACTGCCCGGGCTTCTTGCCTCTGTTATTGGGATTAGAAAGAGAACAACAGCTACGAAAACACAAAACACCGAACAACAAAAACCCTCGGACTGAACAATACCCCAAGCCACATCAGAGGAGCCTTTTCCCTGCTGGCCCGCCGCCTGTGCAGAGTTGGGATGTCTGGGTATGGCTCCCAGCTCCACCCTTGGTCAAGGCCAACATGCTCTCTGGGGTCCTTGGTTTCCTCAACTCTCCCCTCTTTCTAGGCCACCCTCCTTGGGTGGTATAGCCCCCATGATGAAATCTCAGCCCTAAGGTCATTGGAAGCTCTTTATTTAAATACTTAGAATTCTGAACAACCTGAATAGTGTATTAATCATAATTAGTAAGTTGACATCTATTCAGCATTTGACAGTTTACAAAGCAGCTATACAGTCCTTCCTAAGAAGAGCCCATGAAGAGAATAGTGATTCTCCATTCCATCAGTGAGGAAACAGAGAGGATAAGCAGCTTGCCCAAGGCCACACAGGCAGCTGGCAGACCTGGGATTTGAAATGAAGACTTCTGATTTTAAAGTGGGCATTATTAAAGAGCAGAAGACATAGTCCCTGCCTTTGGGAGTTTTAGTCCTGCTGAGAAAGCGAGGCTTACTTTACCCCGTTTTCTGTTGTCTGTTATTTTGAATGTGTGTGAGAATAAATTGGGCTGTACAAGTTGTGTAGACACTGTCTCACTCCAGACATCTGAATTCAGAGAAAGGAGAAGTCCTGTGGGCTGGGGTGGTTAAGGGAGGCTTCCTAGAGGAGGCAGACCCAGAGCGAGGCCTTAAAGAATAAGACACAAAACTTAAGAAAAATCTCTAATACATCAGTCATTTATATACCATAGTATAAAATTCATTCGGCACCCATCTCTGAACATAGGACAAAAACAAGGCTTTCTTACTTTTTCATTCAGGACAACATTTTGAGCCATTACTGTGTGGCAACCAGAGGCTAGCTTGCTAATGCTAGCTTGTTCCTTGGAATAGGCCCCTAGGATCAGAATATGCCTTTAAATGTAAAGAGGAAGGAAACAGGGGTCCCCCAGCCAGTGGGTGGTAGAGTAGGATTAGCACCCAGATCTCAGTCTCTGTCCTTCACCCGCTTCTCTCTATCAAAGTAGTTCACCTGCCCTGAGCAGGTCTGAGCCACGTCCAGCTCAGACGGGGCTGAGGACTCAGACGGTGGTCGTGGAGTTTCGGTGGGAAGGGGTAGAAAATTCAGGGAACCAGAATTTGAGCCTTGGGACAGGGAAGGCTGGAGTTGGAGCAAGAGGGAACGGTGTCTAACTGCCTGTTTCACCAAAAACACAGAAGAAAGAAAGAGCCTAGAGCAGAGATTAGTAAAACCAAAGGAGACCAAGAGGTCAAGAAGTGGATCATCAGGGAGGCTGAGCCTGCGGGCGGGCTCTGGGCAGAGGAGCTAAGAAGGCCCTTGGGCAGGTTAACAATTAGCAAAAGAGTTGTGTTTCTAATTACATTTCTGATCTCAATCTGTTCGTTCCTTGAGTGAAATGAAGTAGTGATAGTAGATGGGGAATTGCTTCGTAAAGTAGAAGAGGTTTGCAGTGTTAAGTGATCGATGAACTCTTCATTAGGGGCTGTTAGCTTCTGTCTCTGATATTTATCTTTGTAGGTTGCAAAAAGGGCACTTGTGCCTGAATTTCTTTCTTTCTTCCCCCCCCCCCTTTTTTTTTTGCTTCCTACAGGAATTCTTGTACACAAGGCAGACCTGATGTTTGCTCATTGCCCGGCTGATCTCTGGTCCCATGACTTTTAACATCCATCTACAAATTGAGTTTCCCATGTGGACTTACCAGCTCTGATATGTCTTCTGGGCCACCCTTCCAGTCCAGAACCCCTTTGACCTCACCGCAGCCAGTCTCCCCTTCTCTTCTCCAAGTTCAATCCAGCCCCTTTCTGTGCTCTCCACAGTGCACACACACTGTCTTTTCTGTCCTTTGAACATCCAAGCTTGGTCTCACCTCTGAGCCTTTGCCTGTGCTGTTCACTGGGTCTGGAATGCTTTCCCCACACCCTCTCATGGCTGACACCTTCTCATGTAGGGCTGAGTCAAAGATCACTTCCTCAAAAAGGCCTTCAATGACCACTCATATCAAGAAGCATCCCCATCACTAGTCACTCTCATTACTCGCTTTATTTTCTTTATGGTGTTTGATGATAGGGAATTCTTTCTTTCTTTCTTATTTACTTTTTTGAGAGGGAATGTCTAGTTTTGTAAAAAAGTAATATATGTGCATGACTTTAGAAGTTTACATTCAAATAAAGGTTACATAAAATACAGCAGTCTCCGGCCCCCCTCCTCTCTGCTTCTCAGAAGCAAAAGCATTTTTAGTTCTTTTAGCTGCCGCTTCTATTTACTGCTATATTTTTAAATAATATCCTTGTACTGGAAGTCCTCGATTTTTCTACTTTATTCACAATTCATGGTATTTCTACTGATGGTTCAACTTTTACATACTCATACATGGTTGTATGCATACACGGGGTTGTCCTTTCCCTCCATCCTCCTTGAATAATTTATCATAATTTTTGGAAAATTCACTATTCAACTCTTTAGGATCATTACTATGTAAATATTGTTCACAGATAAGCCATGTGAAATAATAGCATTGTTCTCTTTCTTGCAGAATTTTGTGTTTCTTCTGCAATGATCTGAGAATTATTAAATGGCTTCTTGTGTTCATTTTCTTTTTTTTAAATTAATTTTTATTGGCATATAGTTGCTTTACAATGTTGTGTTAGTTTCTGCTGTACAGTAAAGTGAATCAGCTATACTTATACGTATATCCCCTCTTTTTTGGATTTTCTTCCCATTTACATCACCACAGGACACTCAGGAGAGTTCCCTGTGCTACATGGTAGGTTCTCATTAGCTATATATTTTATACATAATATAAAATAGTGTATATATGTCAATTCCAATTCATCCCACCCCCCTTCCCCCCTTGGTATCCATACATTTATTCTCTACATCTGTGTCTCTATTCCTGCTTTGCAAATAAGTTCATCTGTAGCATTTTTCTAGATTCCACATATAAGAGATATTTGTTTTGTTCTTTCTGACTTACTTCACTCTGTATGACAGTCTCTAGGTCTATCCATGTCTCTGCAAATGGCACAGTTCCATTCCTTTTATGGCTGAGTAATATTCCATTGTATATATGTACCACATCTTCTTTATCCATTCCCCTGTTGATGGACATTTAGGTTGCTTCCATGTCCTGGCTATTGTAAATAGTGCTGCAATGAACATTGGGGTGCATGTGTCTTTCTGAATTATGGTTTCCTCCTCATTTTCTTGGTTTTCTGTTTGCCTATCATTAATTCTCTCCTAAACTCTCTGACAGATTTAAAACTCCTCTCAGTATAGGTAGTCTATCACCTCTAGTTTTTAAATTCCTGGAGACATAGCTCCTGGAGCATACCTATCTTCTGCTTTAATGGGGGCTGTTCGCTCTTTGAGCATAGCTGTAGTTCTAGAAACTTCCTCCTCCCATCTACTATGTTGGATCCAGATCTCGGGTTTTGGGGGTGGAGGGGTTTGTTTGTTTGTTGGAGCTTTATTTTTGTTGTTTAATCCAAGGACTGACAAAGATTTCTGTGAAAGGTCAGATAATAAATATTTTTGAGTCTGCTGGCCATATGGTCTCTTGCAACTATTCAACTCTGCCATTGCAGTGTGAAAGCAGCAGTAGAAATCATGTAAATGAATGGGCACAGCTATCTTTCAATAAAACTTTATTTACAAAGACAGATGGTAAGCTGAATTTGGCCTGCAGGCCATAGTTTGCCCTCCCTTGGTTTACACCTTCCTTTTGGTGGAGTACATCCTTCAGTAGCTTCTTGAGAAAGGATGCATGGGAAATAGTTTAAAAAGTATTTGCATGCCTAAAAATGTCATCATTCTACCCTGTGTTTGATTGACAGTTTGTCTGGAATTACATTCTAGGTTGGAAATAACTTTTCTTCAGAATTTTTAGGTCATTCCTCTATTGTTTTCTAGAGATTTAGGTTACTATTGAGATGTTTGATACTCTTCTGATTCTTTGCATACATTTATTTTTTTGTTTCTAAAAGTCTTTAGGATATCTTTATCATGGAGATTCTGAAATTTCCTGATGACATCGCTTGGTGATTTTTGTTTTAATCTATTATCTGGGCAAATAATAGCTCTCCCCAAAATTTATCCTAATAATCTATGGGCTTCAGTTTGAAGAAACATTCTTGTATTATCTCTTCACTGTCTACCCGCTCCCACACGGTGATTTTCTCTTCACTCTTTTTTCTGGAATTCCTGTGAGTTGGTTGTAGAAATTCCTGGTTTGACCCACTAATTTTTTTTTTTTTTTTTTTTTTTTTTTGCGGTATGAGGGCCTCTCACTGTTGTGGCCTCTCCCGTTGCGGAGCACAGGCTCCGGACGCTCAGGCTCAGCGGCCATGGCTCACGAGCCCCACCGCTCCGCAGCATGTGGGATCTTCCCGGACCGGGGCACAAACGCATGTCCCCTGCATCCTCAGGCGGACTCTCAACCACTGCGCCACCAGGGAAGCCCAACCCCACTAATTTTTACTTCGTTTCCTCTCATAATTTCTACCTTTTCTTGTCTTTTTGTTCTCTGAATTATTTCCTTATTTTTACCTTCTATTGAATATTTTATTTTAGCTCCCATTTTTAATTTCAAAGAGCTATTTCTAAATGTGTTCCTTTTTATAGCTGCCTATGGTTTCATGGTTGAAATATCTTCCCATATGTTATGAGGATGGAAATGATAATTCTCTGACATTTTCTTTTGCTCCATGAATTACTCACTTCGCCTGTTTGCCTTTCTCATCCTCCCTCTCCTCCTCCCTCTCCGCCTCCTCTGCCCCCTCTCCTTCTGTTTGTTTTGTTGTCTACTTTTCATGTTAGAGGATTTCTCAGGTCCCTGGTGATCGTGGCTGTCTGTATAAGGGTGAGACTCTGTAAAGTGGACTGGAAGTCTCTGGGAATGGGCAGGGTTTGTGTGGTATTATTGGAGAGCGACCCAGACCTTTAATTGGGAGTACCCCAGATCAGTATCTCTGGGTCTCTGCCCTTGGCTGAAAGTCCCTACAGAGGTGGATCACCCAATCTTTCACCTGGCTAGTGGGGAGGGAAAAAACTGGGGTCCCTGGGTTTTGAGAGTTGAGTGGGGAAAAGGAGCTGGAAGTTCCCCCTTCTGGCTGTGCACTTCCACCTTCTTCTTGCCTCCCCAAGTCCAGGGTCTTTCTGGTTCACCCCCATCTTCAGTCATATCTGCTGCGTCCAATTCCTGGCCTTTCCTGGATTTGGTGGCTCATGTTGGCTTTTCTTGTTCAGGCACTTCCCTTGGCAGTTAGATTTCAGTTTCTCCAGACTAGAAAATCAGTTCCCACTCCTTCTTCCACTTTCCATCTTCCAGAAATTTGTTACCTCTGATCTTTGGTGGTTTATCCTCTTCCATTCTCATTGCCCTTGCTGTTTGAGTGGCATTTTAGAAAGGCGTGGAGATAAACTCATGTATGTAAGTGGGTGTTCTTTTTATTCTGTGCTTGGCTGCCTTCTTCTTGCTAGGCTCCAGGAAGGCAGGGAGCTTGTCAGTTTTTTTGTGACTTTGTCTCTATCCAAAGGGGCAGGGCAAATCTTGAATTAAAAAGCCTGCCCAGGAGAGGACATCTGGGGCTGTGTGAGGGACTCAGGGGGTTCAGTGGCCAGGAGGAGGCTCCACTCCCATTTAAAACAGCATCTCTTTCATCGAGTTTCACTCATTCATTCATACTCCTCATGTTTACTGAGCACTTACTATGTGCTTGACATTATACAAGACCTTGGAGATGTAGCAGTGGACAAGACAGATGTAGCCCCTGTCTTCATGGAGTTAGAATCTAAAGGACAAGTTGTTACAATCAAGTAGGGTGAGCATTTAGGAAAAGAAAAACAGATACTACTGTTTAGGGGACTGAAAAAGTGATGGTTCAGGAGACACCTGATGGCCAGAGGAGACTAAGCTATCCTGTTGAGGAAGCAACTGACTGGAGAGTAGTGTGTCCTGGGCAGAGGGGAGAGCATGTGCAAAGCCTGGTGCATTAGTTAGCTATTGCTGCATAACAAATAACTCCCAAAGTCAGTGGTTTAAAACAATATTTATTATCTCACAGTGTCTGTGGGCCAGAATCCGGACATGGCTTAGCTGGGTCCTCTGGCTCAGGATCTTTCACAGGCTACAGTCAAGGTCTCAGCTGGGGCTGCAGTTACCTTAAGGCTCAACTGGGAGTGGACCTGCTTCCAAGCTCAACCAACTGGATTTTTGCCAGATTCAGTTCTCCCTCAGCTGTTGGACTGAGGACCTCCATTCTTCCCAGGGGGTTGGCCCAGTTGGGCTTCTCCACAGAGCAACTCTAATATGGTGGGAGGCTTCATCAGAGCAAGCAGGTGTGAGAGCAGGACAGAGGCCATAGTATTTCATGACCTGACCTCAAAAAGTGACACCCATCACTTTTGCTGGTCAGAAGTGGTTAGAGGGGAGTCCCTGGGCCTGGCCCACTCTCAAGGGGAGGGGATTCCACAAGGGCATGAGTCCCAAGGAGACAGCTGTTCCTGATCCCTGGGAGCCATTTTAGAAGCACCTTTCACCTGGACTGTGTGACTGGATTATTTGACTGGAGTGTCTATATACCAGCCAAGCTGGAACCAAGAGTGTGAGGGGGAGAGTGTGAGTGGAGGCCTGGAGAATTAGGCAGTAGCCATGGAAGGTTTCTCAGCCCATGGAAGGTTTTTGGCTTGGGCTATTATAATAAAATACCATAGACCAAGTAGCTTGAACAACAGACATTTATCTCTCACCATTCTGGACACTGAGAAGTACAAGATCAGGTGCCAGAGGACTTAATTCCTGGTGAGGGCTCTCTTTCTGGTTTGCAGATGAGCACTTTTTCCTGTGCCCTCATATGGCTGAGAGAGAGAGAGAGAGAGAGAGAGAGAGAGAGAGAGAGAGAGAGGAAGCTCCCTGGTGTCTCTTCTTATAAGGGTGCTAATCCCATTATGAGGGTCCCACCCTCATGACTTCATCTAAACCTCCCAAAGGTCCCATCTCCAAAAATCATTGCCTTGGGGGTTAGGGCTTCATACATGAATTTTGGAACCACAATTCAGTCCATGGTAGCAGGTGAGGTTCACGATTGGATATACAGTTTTTGGAAGATCAGTTGGGCTGCTTTGGGAGGTTTAGAGGAAAAAGACTGCAGGACAGGAATCAGTTAGGCTAAAGATAAGTGGCAAAGGAGACCAAGAAGGGGCATCCAGTGAAGTCAGGTGAAACCTGGGTGAGGGTGGTGGCCTGAGGCCCAGGAGAAAGAATTTCAAGGAGGTGGAAGCACAGGTCTGGTCCATTGGATCCGCTGTCCTAGGTCCAACTTCCCTGGTAAAGACATCCATGGCTCAAAAACCCTGAAAAGCAACTGCTTAGCTCCAAACCCCTCATATGTACCTGAGGAAACTGAGGCCCAGAGCAGTGATTTCTGTGAGGAGCGAGACCGTCTGGGGCTCGCAGGCCGAAGGTCACACTGAGTGCCATGGTGTCCAGATTCTGTCCAGTGAGCAAATTTGCATTCTGCTTCCCCTCAGCATGTGATGGAGACCTCACGATTCCAGGTGTGAAAGAGGCTGAGACAGGCAGAAGCTGTGAGAAACGTCTCTGTGAGCCTTTCAGAACATGAGCCCATGTGTTCAGACAGGGCCATAGGAGACCTGCTTCAGGGGGGTGTAAGGGGAAATGGAGCCTATCAGAAGGACCAGCTTTGCAGATATTAATGATCCTCCTTTTGGGGCTCCTGGCCACAAGTCCCTGTGCCCAGCCTGGATTAAAACCCCATGTTGCTGCAATCCTGGGCCCTCAAGGAAGAGATTTCCAACAATGCAAAACTGCTAATGAGGCAATCCTGATGGAAGGCGTGGGCCTCCTCCCTGGACCCCCTCCTGGGTCTTGGCTTTGAAATCCCATCCCATGGAGGTAGGGGGGAGGGCTGTAGCTCTGACTGTCTGGAAGTCCCCTCCACCCCCATGCTGGAGCTCCCTGGATGGGGCTCAGCCCCTCCCCAGCCTCCTGCTTTTGGCCACGCTGCTGAGCAGCTCACTTTCTTGGCGGGGGTTCGTCAGTTCCAGGCATCAGATCCCACCATGGGAACCTCGCTAGTTGGGGCCACCTCGCCAAGGTGCACAAGTGTTTACCACACGCAGGCGGGCAGGGAGCAGCAGCAGGGGGAACTGGACTCCTTTCTCCCCAGCAGGAACAGAAGCGGCTGTCATTCTGTGATACCTGGGCCTGGCGGGAGACCTAGGTGACACTTCAGGGACCCCTTCCCACACCCGGCTGCCCCACCCAGCCTTGCATGGGAGCTGCCGGGCTGCTGCGCGTTAGGATGAGCTGCGGAAAAATGGGGCCCCGAGCGAACGTCCTACCTTCAACAGGAGCAATGGGCGGGCGCTTCCATAGAGTATCTAAGCAGGGCTGGTCACTGACACAGGTCATGCCCTGACCCTGTACTCCAGGCGGCTGCCCTCTCAGCACCTGGGGCACCTGGGACAGAACAGAGGCAGAGACCAAGCAGTGTGGGGAGGCCCTAGTGACCCCTTCCTCATTACCTTCACGGCCAATCTCAAGTGTAGGACGGACCCTGAGGTGTGGCCCATGGCGAGGGGTCAGTGCAAACCCACGAGCCCATGTTTACTGCCACCGAAAAGGGGCCCATGCTTTTTGCCTACCAAGCCCGTTGGGCAAGAGACCTTTGGGTCAAGGGGCCAGCTGAGGAAACTGTCCCAAAGTAGTTATCACGGCAAAGGACCATGGAAGGTTCTGGACCTTCTGAAAGCTGCCCCATGATATTCTCAGGTGATTCCGGGAGGAAAATGAAGCACATTACATTCAAGATCACATTTAATCAAGAACTCTGAGATAGGTACTACTGTTATCCTCATCTTGTGAAGACACTGAGGCATGGAGCCACTAAGGAAGATCCTCAAGGTCACACCGACAGGAGGTGCAGAGCTGAGACGCAAGCCCACGGCTGTCTGCTTGCCCGGTCAGCGCCCATCTTCCCTCTCCCGCCTCCCCTTGGACTCCAGGCTCCCAGTGGCCGTGTGCCCCAGAACAGGTGCCCGCAGAGCTCTAGATCCTTCTCATCTATGCTGCCCTCCAGCCCCCTGTGCAAGGGGTTCCACAGTGAGAAAGAGGCAGTTCTGCTTCCTCGTTCTGCTGGTTCCAATGATGGTGGCTCGAATTACAAACTACTGCCGTGATGCTGTGAGCTGAACTGAGGCCTCCGAAACCTACGGCAGCCTCTGGCTGGGATCCAGCCTCCCTTGAAGTACCTCTGTTCTCTTCCCCGGAATAACGGTTGGACAGTCCAGAAAGTTCTGAAACCCTGGGTTTCAGAATCCCAAGGTACAGCCTGCAAAACATTCGTTTCTCTCTGCTGATTTACCACAGCCTCCAACACACACGCACACACCTCACCTACCCTTTTACGCCTCTTGTTATCTTCATGACCTTGGGCAAGTGACTTCACCTCTCTTAACCTCAGTTTCCTCATCTGTAAAATGGGGATAATCACAGTACCTAATTCTCAGGGCTGTTGTGAGGGTTACTATGATGTGTCATTTTCCTTTTCTTCCCTCTTTGCCCCAGATCAAGCCTGACTGTTCCTATCATTCTCCATACGCTGTCATCCTTTGGCGGAGGGCATGAGAGTAGGGCAGGGAGCCTTAAACCCCATTCCAGAGCCTTCACACCACTCGGCCATATGCCAGCACCCAATATAGAAGTTGGGGGCGTTCCTTGTTTTCCCAGCCCTGCATGTCTCTCTCCTCTCCCTTTCTTTCTGGGAATAGGCTTGAGATTTTTCTCTGGGGAGCCATGGGCTCCTGAGGCTCAGATAGACCTCACTTTGTTTGGGTTCTAAGACTGGGCCTGTGATCCAGCCTGCCCAGCTAGCACACTCCACTCTCTAACCAAGTGCTTGGTTCAGGGACGGTCATGTGATCCAGGCTGGACCAATGAGAAACCTGGCTGGGATTTATGCAGCCTTTTTTCCTCTGCGATTGCTAAACTGGTAGAACGTAAACTTGAAGAGGCTGGCAGGTGTCCCCTGCATCGGCAGGCGGACTCTCAACCACTGCGCCACCGGGGAAGCCCTGCAGTGGATTTTTACTTGTTTATTTTCTCCTGTATGAAAAAGACACTGAAACACACAGGTATTCCTGATGGTTGCACCCATTTCACTGCAGGACATTCTCACTCGCTCAGGCCAATGCTATCTGCAAGTTTACTTTAATATTGTCAGACCTTAACCTGCTCTTTCCTTTCAATGGGTCTATAGACATGGCTCCTAGAAGAGCCGAGAGTGTCAGGGGAAGCAGCAGACAGTCCTCCAGGCTCCATGATGGGGCCTCTCCGTCCCACACACACTAGCCAGCTCCCTGCAAGTTGCAGGAGGTACGCGCTGCACAGTATCAGAAGGAAGAGGTCACAGGGGATGCATGGCTAAGCTGCTGAGGGATTGGCTCCTGAGGACCCGCCTTTCTCTGCAACACTGTAATTGGTGCCTCTTCACAGATTTTCACGTGGCTTCTTCTTTTCTTCATGTTTCTTTCTCTTTTTTAACATTTGAATGCTCTGTCTTCGGTTTGTTTTTTCTTTCCATCTCCAAAATAATTCAGTAAAGAGCCTTCCTACTTTCTGGCACTGACAGGGCAGCAACAGCCCCTCCCTGCCCCCACCGTGCGCTCAGCGCCTCTACCTGCCCATCGTGGTCTCATCTGGCACAGAGGGAAGAGGAGCGCTACCTCACAGAGGGTAGAGGCAGCGGGGAGGAGCAAGGCCTAATGCTCAGAGAAGATGCCAGAACGAAGGAAGAGACATTCTTGGGATGTACGTCTCCTTATTTCCTCCCAAATCTTAAGTCAATCTAACCAAAACTTTGGGGGAAATTTCTCCCCAAGAATCCAAGAACTTGGGAGGCCTCTGAGAGATGAAGCACTGTGGTGACTTCTTTTTTTTTTTTCCTTTTTTTTTTTTTTTGCGGTATGCGGGCCTCTCACTGTTGTGGCCTCTCCCGTTGCGGAGCACAGGCTCCGGACACGCAGGCCCAGCGGCCATGGCTCAGGGGCCCAGCCGCTCTGCGGCATGTGGGATCTTCCCGGACCGGGGCACGAACCCGTGTCCCCTGCATCGGCAGGCGGACTCTCAACCACTGTGCCACCAGGGAAGCCCCACTGTGGGGATTTCTAAAGATTCCTACCTGCTGGTATTCATACCCTGTGTCACGCCCTCCCCTGAGTGTGGGCTACCCCAGGTGACTTACTGCTAAAGAATAGAATATGCAAGAAATGATGGGATGTCCCCTCCGTGACTGGGTTAGGAAAGACTGTGACCTCCATCTTACGGGTATTCTCTTGCTCTCTCTCCCCGGCTCACACTAACGAAGCCAGGCGCCATGTTGTGAGCTGCCCAGCAAGGAGAAACTGAACCCTGCCAACTACCACAGGAGCGAGCTTGGAAGGAGACCCTTCCCCAGATGAGCCTTGAGAATGACTGCGCCCTGGAGGACAGCTTGACTGCAGCCTATGAGAGACCCTGAGCCAGAGGACTCAGATTAACTGTGACCAATTCCTGACCCTCAGCAACTTTAAGATAGTAAGTGTTGTTGCTTTAAGCCACTATGTTTTGGGGGGTCATATGTTATGCAGCAGTAGATGACCAATACAAGTACAAACCTTCTACTTCCCACGGGAGACCACGAAGGCCAGAGAGAAAGTAAGTCACCTAAGGTTGTAGAGATGGTGGTTGAGAGCAGAGCAAGTGCTATAATCCAAGTCTCTGTCCACTGCCCTTGGGGGGAGACTGGAAGTAACCCCACGCCATGATTTTTGTCCGCACTAGGATTGTCGCCATGAACGCTAAGCCTCGGTTCTGTCATCTATAAAATGCGATGACTAGTAACTAAGTGGAAAGATGGTAAGTGCTGCATGTAAAGCACCTGGTAACTGGTGCATAGTAGGTGCGTTGTCTAGAGAATTCTTTCTAGAAGAGAAGCCTCGCCTGAAACCATCTTTCCAGAACGTTTTAGGAAATCAAAGCAGCTGGTCAGAGGGGAATCCTAACAGTTATACACGTTTTATCTTGGCTAAAACTACAAATGGGCCTCCATGTTGATGTGAGGCCAAGAGTTTTCTTGGCATATAGGTTTACTTATTGGAATCCTTTTCCTCTTTCTTGTATAAAGTACACCCATGATGCAGCATCTCCATTTCTTTAAAAAGAAGAGAGAACTTACAGATATTTGGAAATAATATGATGGTAGAATCCTGGATTTTTATAATCCCCTACGTCCATCTTTTATAGTCATCTTCTTTATATCTAATTTGAAAGCCATGATTTAGGGGAACTCACCCTTTTTTTGAATATTTCCAAAACGTTCAAATAAGCATTCATAGAAATATTAACATTATTTTGTTTCATCCTTATATTTCATGATTTTCCTCATATTAAGTTCAAGTCCATGATATCGAGCTTAAGGGATATACGCAGACTGGTGTGGTAACCACACAACTGCCTCCTGGTAAGGCTGGAACTCAGTGATGGGGAAGAAATTCAGGGACACGTTAGTCACAGTCACTTACCTTCGGCATGCCACCCCCGTCACCCAGATGTTTACAAGAGCAGAGATAACACTGGCTCATCCCATGAACCAGGCAAGTGGAACTCTGTTAAGGAGAATCTACCAGGTTAATAACTTCCAACAAAGCAGAGGTGGGGTCGTGAGCTCTACTTTCCAGCTGAGAAACAGAGGGACTTGCCCAGGTGCACACAGTTTATTCATCACAGAACTAGACCTGTATATATTTTTATCTTATATCTCTTTTTAATCTTTATAAAGATGGTTAAAATGCTGCAATGTAACCTTTTTTGGAACTTACTCTTTTCACTTAATATTTGCCTTACTCTGTTTGGGCTGCTATAACAAAATACCACAGACTGGGTAGCTTATAAACAACAGAAAATTGTTTCTCACAGCTCTCGAGGCTGGAAGTCCAAGATCAGAGTGCCAGCATGATCAGGTTCTCTTGAGAGCCCTCTTCCTGGTTGCAGACTGCTGACTTTTTGCTGTGTCTGCACACTGTGGAAGGGGTGAGCTAGCTCTTTTTATAAGGACACTAATCACCTTCCAAAGGCCATGCCTCCTAATATCATCACCTTGGGCATTAGGTTTTCAACATGTGAATTTTGGGGGGGACACAAACATTCAGACCGTGGCAATATTCTATTGTTAAGATTCATCCCTATTACTGTGTGTTGCCCTGGTTCACTTATTTTTTTTTAAATTTAAACTTTTTATTTTGAAATAATTTTAGACTTACATACAAGTTGCAAAAGTGTACAGAACTTCCATCTACCCTTCACCCAGCTTCCCCTGATAGTAACGTCTTACGTAACCACAGAACATTTATCAAGACTAAGAAGTTAACATTGGTACAACAGTAGTAATGAAACTACAGACTTTATTCTGATCTCACCAGTTTTTCCTCTGATGCTTTTCCGTTCCATAATCTAATTTAGCACACAGCACTGCATTTAGTTGTCATGTCTCCTTAGTCTCCCATCTGTGATGGCTCCTCTCTGGTTCACTTATTTTGACAACCGTGTGATATTCCACTCTTTGAATTCACTATGTTGGTTCACCCATAGCTGAGCACTTGGGTTGCTTATGAGGTTCTGCTCTCATGACCAGTGCTGCTGTGGAACCACTCATACATATGTCCTGCCATACAGTGGCCAGAGTTTCTCTTGTGTGTATACCAGGAGTTGAATATTCTGGATCATAGGTTTAAATGTTCAACTTTAGGAGATAATGCCAAACCTTTCCAGAATGAGTGTACTAGTCATAAGTCTACCACTGTAAATATGAATGGTCTATGACCCCTTCCTTATTTGATATGGTCAGACTCGTTCATTTTTGCCAATTGCATGGGTCTAAGTGGGCTTGATTGGGGTCTAAGCGGGCTTGATTGCTCTCAGTTCTTTGAACACACCAGTGTCTTTGCCCCTCAGGACCTCAGGCATAAATGTCTCCCCGCGGGCACAGCTGTCTCCCCATGGGCACGCCCCTCCTTTCCAGCTCTCCCTTCCTCTTGCTCTTCAGATCCCAGGGTGGTCTTCCTCCACCACCCTCTCCAAGTCTTCCCCCACCCTCATATTGCATCTTAGCATCTTGTCTCTTCTCTCTGACCACAGCGTCAGCTCCATGAGAGCCGTGATTGCATCACTCTTCCCCATTCACGCTCCCCAGCTGGGCACGGTGCCTGGGACTGAGTAGATGTTCAACATGTGTCTGTTAAATGAATGAATGAGTGGATGGAGCTTGTCTGTACAGGATGCTTCCTATTGGGAATCACCCTGGCCCCATAGCCAGTAAAAGTAAAAGCTTCATCTGGTTTCCAAACCCCAGCCTCCTGTTTTCACCAGCAATAATTTGCTGCAAACCCTGCCAGTAAAGGACAGACCATTTGGGATGCATAAAGCAAAACGGAATCATGTGCAAGATCTTTGGGGTGGGCTGTGCTGCTCATCCCGAGTCTGGGGGGCCACAAGTCAAGGCTGGAGGACAAGCTGGGTGGGTGAGAGAGAGGAGGTGAGGGAGAGGACAGTCTTCTCCTTGTCGGCCACCTTTTCTTCAGTTTGAGAAATGTGAGGAGGTGGAGAGTGGGGGGCAGGCCACGCAGGTGGTCTAAGGATCCTCCACTTTTCCAGTGGGAACTTTGCTGATGTTGGGTGGTCTCCTGGGCAGCCCCATGGAGGGGATGGGCTCCGACATGGTCTTCTCATGACCGTAGGGCTGCTGGGGCTTCTGGGAGAATTTACAGTATGCCATCAGGGCTGCTTGCTGATGTCTTGTTAAAAAGTACTATTGTACTGTTGGTTGTCTCTGACTAAATAAAATACATGCAGTTGTAGAAAAGAAAACAATAAAATCATTAAGGCCTTCCCATCACCCAGAGATCTCACTGGTTCCATGCTGCCATATTTCTTTCCTGTCTTTCCTACTCCTCCCTTGTTCACTTAGGAGAGCCTGGGGAATTGAGGGATTAAGAATATGGGTTTTGCAGACTGACAGCTATAATTCAAATCCTGACTCTGCCTCTTGCTAGCTGCATGGTTTTGGCAAATTCCTTCACTCTTCTGTTTTCCAATCTGTAAAGGGGAGCATTAGCCCATCCATAGTGCCTGCCTCTTAGAATGGTTGTAAGGATGTCATGACCTATTACATATAAAGCACCTGGCCCATGGTAACTGCTGAATAAATGTTAGCCACTATTGTGTCAAACCCATTCAGTCATTCGATTAACATTTATTGAGCATTTACTGTGTGCCAAGCACTGTCTGGGGAGCTAGACGTACAGAGGTGAACAAAACAAGCATGTTGCCTTCCCTGGGGGAACTTACAGCCTCTTTGGGGTGAGGGTGGAGGCACACATGGTCCAAATAACATGCTACTGAATTTATAATCATGTGTTGCCAGAAGCCTTATAAACATAAAGAATAGGAGAAAGTTACATTTCAGCCAGACCTGAAAGACAATGAATAAGATGCAGTGCGGGGGTGGGGGAGGGGTGTCAGGCAGAAAGTGGAGGGACTCAAAGGAGGTTTGGGTGTGTTGAGGTGCTGACAGCCGGCCTTTGTGGCTGAACACAGCTGAGCAAGGGGACAGAGGAATGATGTGAGATGGGGCTAGAGGGGCAGCCGGGTCAGAGTCTTTGGGGCCTTGTCAGTGTCCTTGAAGAGTTTTAATGCAATTCCCATGCAGATTGAATATAAATTATAGGCAAACGTGTCTAAAAAGAGATCACACGTGTCCACCATTCTTCTTCCATTTAGCCTGGAGCCCAACTTCTCTACAAAGGACTTGTAGACATCATTTTGAAGGACTGTGTAGTACTCCATCATGTGGATGGAGCTATAATGAGTCATCTCTCCATTGTTGGCGGTCTGGGCTGTTTCCATGTAGGGGCAGCCAGTGCTTGCTCTTCATATGCTCCTGGCAGCTTTCCGCGGGGACACTCCTCCACTCTGACAATCCATCCAACCATGGCACCGGGACCCCTGTAGACAGGAGGGAAGGGGAGTGCAGAACTCCCTCTCTGCCCCTGAAGGTTTGGCCCAGGCTGGCCTCTGATGTCATGGAAAGTGGGCCGGTAGCTCCTGGCTCTCTCGCCAATGCTGGCTGTACCAGGCTGGCATCTGCCCCTTGACCGCAGCTTGCAGCTCAAATGCTCCACCAGGACATCAGGGGCCAAGGCAGGGCCTTCTGGGGCCTCGTTGCTCCATTCTGTCCCTTCTCACTTCACCCCTTTGTTCTGCAGACCCCACCCCCAACCCCCCGCCCCCAGCCCTACCCCCATGGGATGAATGAGCTGGGGAGGTGTCTCTGGCCTGTTACTGATTATTTCCAAAAGTCCCTTGTGAGCAGGCTGGTGGGGCTGGGACAGACACCAGCTCTTCTCCCGCCATCCTGCAGCTTATCATTCAGAAAACACATCTTAGAGGAGGAATCTGGGAGCCGGGCACAGGTGCGAGGGGAGGGGAGGGTTTCTCTGGAGGGACAGGCCGCCATAAGGGGGAGGTCCCAGAGGAAGTGATTGACGTGGGATGGGATCTGGTGTGGGCCAGTGGGAGGGCTCTCACCAGAAGAAATGTACGGGCAGCTCACGTTTTTACCTTCTTTTTCCACTCCTAGGGCCATCCTGGGAATGTGGGAATAAGAAGGACCCCTCTGGGCCTGACACAAAGTAAGAGCTTGATAAAGGTTTGCGTGAATGAAGGAACAAAACGACCCTTGGATTCAGAATCACAGAACGGCACACACAAAGGACCCGTGGAGATCACCCAGTTCTGTGTTCTTAAGCTCTCTCGAGTCAGGCACTTTTAGGAGAACCTGATGAAGCTTCTGGTCCTTTTCTCCAGTCCATACTCCTACCCACACACCCTCAAAGCTTCTAATATGATTTAGAGGAATTCCAACCCCGTAGAATCTTTCCATGGACCCCTCATTGTCCAATTCTCTCTTTTGACAGAAGGTGAAAGAGATGCCTAGGGAGGATCAGGGACCAGCCCAAGTTCCCCGGAGGTGGTGGCCAGAATCTTGACCTTCCTTCTCATCCCAGTGCTGGGAATCCTGTACCACCGTGGTCCCGGGCCTGCCATTCACGTGCTGTGTGATCTTGTCAAGATACCTGAGCTCTCCGGACCTCAGTTTCCTCATCTGTAATTGGGGAGAAACAAGGCTCACGGCCCATGTCTGTGCTTGTACGAAGCAAGGGTGCTCGTCGAGTGCCCCACCGCACGGCAGGTGGTAACCACACACTGGCTGGTCTAGCGTTTCCCCATCACACAGAGGTCAGTAGAGCTTCAGTGAAGGGAAGTGTTTTTGCTTAAGGCCGCAATATGGGAGGAGCGTGGAGAGTCTTCCCTTGGCTCAAATATGAGTCCCGCATGACACTGTGTCTGTCCCCTCGGGGCTGAGTACCTCCAAGCCATCAGAAAGGCTCTCACATTTAGGTTCAGTGTGTCAGAGGCAGGCTGTGTGGCCTGGGGCCTCCATCTTCTGATTTGCAGCATTGAATGGGCACTAGTTCCTAGTTCCCTCCAGGATTAGAATGCAAAATATTTGTTTCTTTCCAAAAAAGACATTCTCTTACTCTCTGGGGGAGTCACTTGCCCCAGTCAGCTGGCCACAGAGACGGCAGAGAGGTAGTGACTTGACAATCCCTTTAGTTGGGGGTGGATGGGAGTGGGCAGAAGGGAGCATGGCCAAGGGTCTGCTGCAGCAAGTGACAAATAATCAGTGACCTTGAGTTTGGACTACCGTGTGAGAGAGTTCAGTGAGGGAGACAGTCGTCGTGATACGAGGTGGCCAGGAAAAGTTGTGGAGCTTCTCAGGGGAATATAAAGTGTCAGATAAAGTCTAGAATGTGGGACCCTATACCTCTCAACACCCGGGCTTCTGTCTTATAAATGGTCTCTTCTGTTCTGACTACAAGCTTTGTGATTTGTGTTCTACAAAGGCAGGATTTGTGTCTGAATTGCCCTTTAGACTCTGCACAGAGCCAGGCACATAGTAGGTGCTCAGTTAATATTTGTGGAATAAAGGAACCAACTGGACTGCAGCAGTACAGACTCTGCTGACCCCAGCCACAGCCTAAGAGCCTCGTTAGCGAGACGACAGAGGCAGCTCCAAATACAGGGGGCACCCGCGGGTGTCTGTGCAGTCACCACCCACTCTCAAACCCCTTTGACATGCCCACTGGCATTTGACACATGGACGTATCTGCCAGGCCATGGAGTGCTTTCCCATGCATGAGGCCCCATGGAGGCCTCGGAGAGCTGGGCATTGTCCTGCCCAGAAAGCTTCCATTTCTTCCAATGAAAGGGTCATTAATAACAATGTATTTAATTAAAGGAAAGCTGGCTTCAAAGAGCTGTGGGTTTATGGGAAGAGACTTGGATGGAAGTCATTATTCTTTTTGTCCCATCTCGCCCCTCATTCTGTCTCTTCTGTCTTCCATTCAGCCCACGTTTGATCTCCTGCCTGTGCTTTCTTCTGCCAGTTCAGGGTCCAGGGGGAATGGGCTACTGCGTCCATGGCGGGAGGAATGGGGAAATCTTTTGAACTGGCCTCTTGTCCAGGAGAAGCGGAAGCCATAGTGGAGTGGGATGGGGGAGCTCTGAGATGTGTCTGGGGGTGTGAACTGAAAGCAGGAGCTGGTGGTGAGGACCCAAAGGAAAGTTCTCTGCCAGGTCAGGTGAAGAAGGGGCTCTGGTTTGCAAAACACCTGCCAGAGAAAGAACCAGGACCTTGTGCTCTGCCCTCCCTGATAGATATAATAACAATCACAATGATTAATATAGCTCATACTGAGAGCTCACTGTGTGTCAGGTCTGTGCCTGGCACAAGGACATTGTTTCGTTTCATCTTCACAATAGGTATCCTCATTTTACAGATGAAGAAACAGAGACTCTGTGCCCTGTCACTTCTCTAGTCACACAGCTGACATCACTCTTCTGTGTGACCTGGGTCACAAAGGCTCACCTCTCTGAACTTCTGTTTGTTTGTTTTTTTTTTGAACTTCTGTTTTATTTTCATCTGCAAAATGGAAAGGCTGAACTAAGTGTTTCTGGTTCTTGGTATGAATCACATGAACTTCGATGTAATTTTTGTCTGGTTAGGGCAGGGTGGACCATGAAGAGGTACTCAGCATCCTTGCTTCGGCAGCACAGCTCCCAGGCCCCAGGGGAATTCTTCAGGAGGTGCCTCTCCATGGCAGGTAGGAAAACATGATAATAAAGCTGTGTCTTGAGGATGAGTTCTAGTCCTTACTTATCATTAGTTGAATGTGGCTATTGGGGAAGACCACAGGTCTTCCTGTGGTCATGGACTACAGCCTCCTGGAGGAGGATGGGACCTCATGTGTAAGCCGGAAGTTGTGGGCCCTGCCTTGGAGAGAGAAAAAGAGGGAAATAGAGATAGAGGAGAGATAGAAACAGACAGAGATATAAAGAGAAAGATAGAGACAAATGGTTATACAGAGAGATAGCGAGTGAGACAGAATGAGTCAGAGAGAGAGAAAGGGGTCGGGGGAAAATATCAGAGAAACAGAGGCAGAATAAGAGAAGAAGAAAAAGAAAGATAGAGGAGAGAAAGCCAGAAAGACGGAGAACCTAAACAGGGTAGGAGTGGAGGCTGCCCAGGCAGCCTATCTGGGATTGGGCCGCATCTTCCTGTAATTGCAGTTCTGATCGCTCAAAGACAGTAGCTGAGAAGCAAACCCCAGCACACCCCAGAGAGCTGCCTGGGGTGAGGGCCTGGAAGGCAATGCAGAGATGCGAGGCCTCAGAAGGTGTTGGATGGGGAGAGAGAAACCTGCGGTTCTTTCGGTTAAACCAAAATTATGATTGTCCAGCTCAATTTCAGAAGTGAGCAGAGCCCTCAAAGCAGGCCTCATGCTCTTTCTGTGTTTTATGGGAGCTGGAACATTGTGGGTGTTAAGCAAACATACTCTTTCAAGTTCAATCACGGAGGGAAGCTGGATGGGAGCTATTAAACAGAGCAGCTCTCACAGCTGGAAAAATAAACCCATGGGCTGAGGCATCATCCAGCTGCATGAGCTGGGCCCCTAATCCAAGATGGCAGAGGGAGCCCATCTGCTCTGCTGTACAAGGGAGCCCTGGGGTGGCCCTGGCGCCCAGGTCTTCACTTGAAATCTCAAGGTCTCCGACGTGCAGAACTGCACAGGCTCTTGGAAATGGATAATAATAGCACTCCCTTCCAGAACATGACGAGGCCAGCCCCATCTAGTGCCTTACAGATATTCTCTGTAACCCTCAAAGTAACCCTATGAGGTATGTCCTGTTGCTTAACCTACTTGTTTACTACGACTTAACCTGTTCATTATGGGGTAGCCCCATTTTATAGGCAGAAAAACTGAGCCCTGCTATTTGTCCAAGATCACACCTGGCAAATGGCAAAGTCAAGACTTAAACCTCAGATCTGCTACTTTCCTGGCCATTGCTGTCCAGGTGAGCACCATGAGATATCGCAGGTACCTCCAACGGGGAAGGCCCTGGCTGTGGTCACAGAGGCACCCCCATGGGTTGAGAATAAGGGGCAAGGAGCCAGCTGGAGGGACCATGTCTCCTTTCCAGGTGATAACCTGGGAATGCAGACTTGCTCTTCTTTCTAGACCCTCTGTAAGTAACATGTACCCCAAAGCCCCTTTGGGGAGGTGCAGTGGGGGGATGGGCAGGTGGCAGGGTGGGAGATGGACAGCTACTGACTTGTGGGCTCAGCATCTTTTTATTTCTCCTTTTGCTGGTGACACCCTTTTCTTTTCCTCTGGGGGATCTCTATCCCTCTGTTCTATGTGATTCTAGCAGAGATTTCCATTCCCCACCTTTCCCTGCACTTCATAGTGGCTCGCATATGACACTGTGTCTCTGTTAGGAATGCTTTCACCTGCGAGTAATAGAATGCACACCTAACAGGAACTTCAACAATAAAGACATTTAATTATATCCCATAAGGAAAAAAATCTGGAAGTGGAAATTTCTAAGTTTGGTGTAACAGCTAAACAATATCATCAAAGACCAGATTTTCATCATTCTTCTGGTATTACTGTGCTGGAGTTTTGTCTTTGAGCTTGTTGCCTTATGGTGGCAAGATGGCTGTAGTGACTTTTGCATCATGATTCCATTCAGAAGCAAGGACGCAAGAATCTTTCCTCTTGCTAACATGGCTTTTATCAGGGAGAGAAAAACTTTTCAAGAAGACACTAGCATACTTCCATATATATATATATGTGTGTGTGTGTGTGTGTGTGTGTGTGTGTATACATATGTATATATTTCATGTTTTCTACCTGGACATCTCTCTCTCTCTCTCTCTCTTTCTTTCTTCTAAATTAAATTAAAGTTGCCCAGGTGAAAGTCTGAATTCTTTACTTTTGACATCGTTATAGGTGAAAATATGGTGGCGTCTTGCGCCATGGTAGAAATGAATATTGGTGGAATTGAGTACAGAATGGAATGTTGTGAAGGTATGAGGATGAAAGGGCATTGCATCGGGTTGCTTTCCTTAGAGATCTGTTAAAATAGGATTCTATTGGGTTTCTATTCCTGCATAACAATTGACCACACACTTAGTAGCTTAAAAAACACACACACATTTATCGTCTCATGTTTTCTGAGATGTTTTCAGGAGTCCACGCACAGCTTAGCTAACTCCTCTGCTCAGGCTTTAATCCAGATGTTGGCTGGGGTTGAAGTCTTATCAGAAGCTTGACTGGGGAAAGATCCACTTGCAAATGCACTCAGGATGTTGGCAGAAATCATCTATCTCCTTGTGGTTGTAGGACTGAAGTGCCCATCTTCTTGCTGGCTGTCAGCTGGTGGTTGCTGGCAGCTTCTAGAAGCCACCACAGTTCCTTCTACATGGCCCTTGCACAGCAACATAGCAATTTACTTCTTCAAAGCAGCAAAGGCATCTCTTTCTGTAGTCCACTAAGATGGAGTCTTTTTTAAAGAATCGTAACCATGGAAGTGATATCCCATTGCCTTTGCCACATTCTATTGGTTAGAAATAAGTCACAGGTCCTTTCCCACACTCAAGGGGAGGGGATTAGAAAAGGACAAGACTCATGGGGGAGTCACTTTAGGGCATGTTTGCCATAAGGATTATTCCTCAAGTGCTTCTTGGTGGAGTTTTGCAGGAGCATAGGGATAGCTTTGATGACTTTCAAGACACCCATGCGTGTCAAGAGTCCAACCAGCATGCCATTCAGGCCTCATTGAGCTTGGTTCTAATGGCCATATGAATAAGGGGCTACAGTTCCCTGCCTGAATTCCGTGATGCTGAGCCTGTTTTGCAAATCTCTGATTGGTGACGTAATCCACTCCCTCCCCCGAAGACTTTCTCTGCAGTTTCAGAGGTTGGCTGGGACCAAGAGGATGACCACATGTCTAAGGATGTCTAAGGCCTAGGCAGTCTCCATAACCGGGCACCCAAGTGGATCCCCAGCCTTTTGAGTTGCTCACCAGACAACTGCTAAGTAGAAGGGGAGGAAGGCCTAGAAGAATTGGGCAAATTTTTTAATTCCCTCATTCTTTTGGCTGTAATTCTGCTGGATTTTCTGTCTCTGAGTCCTGCCTGCTTCTGCAGCTCTGCCCTCTCGTCCTGCACACTGCCCCCAACGCCACTCTAACCCTCCCCTTAGCTTCTCCCTGCATCGTCCATCGGCCTGGTCTTGTCTGGCTACCTGCTCCTGAGTCAGCTCATTCATTCATGGATTCATTCATTACGCATTTACTAAACTCTTATGATGAGTCAGGCAGGGGTTATGTACAAGGAATACCTATCAGTGAACAAAATGGAGAAACAAAGTCCCCGCCTTCCTGGAGCAGTAGGCATACGAACAAATAAATGTATGATAGATTGTCAAGTTCAGTGAAGACGATAAAGCAGGATAAGGGTTTTGAGAACAAGGCTGCTGCTTTATATCACAGGTGGTCGGGGAGGCCTTTGATAAAACTGCAGCTGATGACAACTCTGTCGGTGTCTGGGGCAAGCATTCGTGGGAGAGGAAACAACAGGTACAAAGGCCCTGAAGTGGAAGTGTGCTCGGTGCATTTGAGGAAGAGCAAGGATGCAGTGCGGCTGGAGCAGAGTGAAGAGAAACTGGTGAGGAAAGAGAGGGGAGAGGTTGGCAGAGTCTCCTAGCCACCGAAGGGACTTTAGATTGTATCTACGTGATGATAGAGTTCATCTCTTATGAAATGCCATCCATCCTCTCCTGAGGACAAACCGCCACGAGGAGATGTCATGTAGAATATCTACTACTTACTAGCTCTGTGGCCTTCAGCAAAGGACCTGAATTTTGAGTCCCAGTTCTTTTTTGATCTGAAAATTGGGGATAATGATGATGGTATTATATCAGAAAGATGCCGCTCATTCAACCAACAGGTGTTGAGTTCCTCCTTAGCGTGAGGCCCCAGGCTATGTGCTGAGAAAGACAGAGCTCACTGAAGCTTGTATTCTGCTTGGGGAAAGAGATCAAAAGTGCACAAGTAAACAATAACATAATTACAGATGGCAACACAGACTAAATGGGAAACAAACAGGGTGCTGCTGGAGTGTTAACAAGTGAGACTTACTTTGGCTGGGCTAGATGGCATCTCTGAGAAGGGGCCGCTTAAGCAAGGTCTCAAATAGAAAGAAATTCAGTAATTCAAAGTTGGTGTGGGGGGAAAGGAGAGTTTAGATAAGATATGTTTATAAAATCTCTTGCCTGGCACAGAGAAAGTCAATGGTGGCTGTGGTTTTTATAGGATTCAAGGGCAGGGAGGTGGTGAGTAAGGAAGTTTCAAGGTCAATGGTAGCAGATCACCACAGATCTGACAAGCTGGATTAAGGAAATGGAGCTTTAGTTTGAGATAAGGGGAAGCCTTAGATGGTTTCTACTATCAAACTGTTGCCCTTGCTGCTGTTGGGAGAGGGCTGGGTGCCCCATGGAGAAAAGCAGTGATTTTTGTGGCCAGTGGTTGGATGGTCCCTGATTGCCTTTGTGTCCCTCTCATTCTCCTTCTGTCCTCTTCTTCCCCCGCAAAGCCCTCAGAGTCCAGGAAGAGGTAGAATAACAGCAATTGTCTTGATACACTAGAGCGGCACTTTACAGTTTGTACAGGGCTTTCTCCCTCTTGATCAGAACTGCTCTCTAAGGGAGGAGGAAGAGGGAGGGGGTAAGGCACTCTCTCCATTCCACAGCTGGGAGACTGAGTCCCAGAGAAGTTGAGGAATTTGCTAAGTACTCACAATTCAGGAGGGTTTGACCTCTTAGCCCAAGAGCCCAGGAAAACCTCTTCCCATTCCCTGTTTGTGTGTGTTGGGGGAGGGGTGCATGAATGAGGGAGACTGCCCCAAAGGGGAGACACCCTTGTGGTTAACCAAGCCACGTCAGGCACACCCCAGTGCCAAGCCACTTGCCCACCAGAAAAGCAGCCTCCACCACCACCACCGCCCCAGTATGACAGGGACATTCCTCTTCCTGGGATTCTCCCGCCTCAAGACAGGAAACCAAGCGGGTTACGAGCTGATGAGACAAGAGACACGGGCTCGTTAACCCACTTCTCTCGGTCCCTTGGAAGGCTGTGTTTGTCAGTCTCTCTTTTCACATTTTTTTTCCCACTTATCTCATGGCCATTAATCTGCTGCCTTTGCCAAGGTTCTCAGGCTCCTCTGTGACCTCCTGCCCTTCCTCGGCATCCCTCCTGTCCTTCCCAGGAGATTTAGTGGGACAAGAAGTTCATCCACTCACTCATTTATTTTTTCCTTTTTTCATCCATCCATCCATCATCCATCTATCCACTCATCCACCCATCCATCCACTCACCCATCCACTCACCCATCCATCTGTCCATTCATCCACTCACCCATCCATCTATCCATCATCCATCCACCCATCCATCCATCCATCCATCCATCCACTCACCCATCCACTCATCCATCCAACTATCCACTCATCCACCCATCCATCCACTCATCCACCCATCCATCCATCCATACCCTCACCTACCCACTCACCCATCCATCCATCCATCCATCCATCCACCCATCCACCCATCCATCCCTCCATCCATCCATCCACCACTCACCCATCCACTCACCCATCCATTTATCTATTCATCCATTCATCCATCCATCTTTACAGTCATTACTGTGCTCTACGTGTTACAAGGATGGACAATGGATGGCCTGCCCTGACAGGCCCTGGTTGTTGTGCTATATCAGGCAGCATGAAGAGAAGAGAAAGCATGGGAAAGGGGTTGGTGGAGATGGTGATAATGATGATATGAGGCTGGGGGCACTCTACCTTGGGCTCAGGCTCCCCAGGAGGTACTGGAATTGGAAAGGCAGGAACTTGCTTCAGACAGTCAAGGGGAGATGTCTAAGGACCTTCCAGATCTGATGTGATGCTATGGGCTTCTCTCCTGAGCTGACAACCTTTCCTGTCAGGGAGAGGAGTTACAGAAGCCCTAATGCCTTAGGAAATGGATATGCCTCCTAATCAGCTTTCTGTCTCAACAGCCCACCCCTTTCATCCATCCACAGAGTGGTCCTCCTAAAGCATAAATCTGGCCACATCCCTCCCCTGCTCAACAACTTTCTGTGGCTCCCCAGTGCCTTTAGGATAAACTCCAAGCTTCTGTGCTTTGCCCCATGTTGTCTTTTGAGTCTCCTCCTACATTTTTTTTTAGAACCCTATGTTCCAGCTTGTTACAATGGGTACTCATGCCTTCTCTCCTGCCACTTGATATGCAAGTGGCGTGCTGGTCAACCAGCTCTCTGGAAAAAATAAAATAAAAAGCCCTTATCTGTAGCACTTGCCAATTTCTGTGCTCCCATCATGGCCAATTTCAAGCTGCCAACCTGGTACCATTGAAAGTAGAGTTGAGAAGAGATGACAAGAATGGGTTCTCAGAAGCCCTTCCCTTTTCTCCATCTGAGGCAGAACAGTGTCCAAAGTAAAGATGCTGCATTCCCAGTTTCCCCCTTGGGTCTGTGTGACTTTGGGCAAGCTACTTAAGCTCTCTAAGCCTCAGTTTTCCCTAATCTAAAATGGGGACAGGGATAATATCCCCTTCATACGATCATTATAAGAACGAGATGAGAGGATGCATCGAAGTGCTTAGCACAAGGCCTGACACACGGCAAGTGCTTAATAAACAGTGACCATCATCTCCACCTGCGAGATGCCTGCCCCATCCTCCATCCTCTGCTCAGAGCCACCTCCAACCCGGAGCCTTCTGTGACTTCATCATTGAACGAAGTTCCTCATTTTATACACCAGAGCACACGTTTTACACGCCATTGCTCCCATCTTTATCACTCAGGTCATTTTACCTTGTAACAGGATTATAGGGTCTGCAGCCCCACTGCTGTCTTGTGCCTGATTCCTCAGTATTCTGCAGAGCCTGGCACACCCATCCAGCTTTAAGGAATACTGGTGAGTTTGTGCATGAAGCACGTGCATGAAGCGTGTGCTGGGGGGCTGGGGGGATGGGAGGCACTGACATGGAGGGAAGTGTGTGCCTGGGTAAGAGGTAGCAGGGCAGGGCCTAGTCGCTTATGTTGGATGGACTAGTGTGTGGACGTGACAAGCAAGGACATCTGGCCAGCTGTGCACACCTGGAGACCCAGGCGGCCCTCATTCCTCAAAGCTGAGAAGATCACAGCCATCCCAGCTCGGCAGAAGGAGCCGGCTCCCAGGGATGGGCTTGCCTGTGACAGTGAAGCTGACGGGCTGGTTATTAGAGAGAAGCCAGCACGGGGCCGAGACCCAGTGGAAAAATAGATCCACATCGTGCCAGACAAGCCTGGTTCCAGGCTGGCTCCGAGGCTGGGGAGGAATCTCCTCGTTTCTCGTAAAGACTTAATCAGTGTTAGTCACTTCAAGTGATTACGAGGGCTTAGAATAGCCCCCAGCAGCCAGCCCGAAGGAGGGCTCGGAGGCTGCTTTGTTTTGTTCCTGTGGGGAGCACAGCTGGGCCTGGGAGGGACACACGTCTGTCCCTCACTTGACCACGAGGGACCGTGAGCTCACGGAGGGCGGAGACGGGTCTGGCTGGCTGGCGTGTCCCCAGGCCTGGGATAAGCCACTGACTGGCCGAGGGGGCCACTCAGCTCGATTCCGATCCTGGGGCCACCACTGTCTCTCCAACACTTCTTCCTACTTGTTTGATTTTTATCTGTTTTTCTCACTAGAATATCAATGTTCTGTTCACTGCTGTATTTCCAGTGCCTTGAGCAGTGCTTGGCCGGAGGTAGGAGCTCAATGGAGAGACAGATGAGATGGGAAACCATCTTCTAAAGATGCCACTAGGATTCTTAGAAGGTCACCGGTATCACCATCCCCATGGGCCTACCCTTCAGACCCGGCTCCTAATAGCAGCCTGAGACCTGCTTCCAACAAACGTCTTTGTTCCACAAATTCCTCCCTGGCATCCCCCGACCCCTGATAACATCCTGATAAAACTTCCTCTCAGGGAAGGATCCCAGAGCAGTCATTGACACTGTAGTATGAATTTCAGGCAGTGTGGCACCTTGCGAGGTTATTTGTGGAAGTCTCCATTCTCACCAGGGAAGGAGAAACAGCCTCTGTAAATTCATCTTGAGCATCAGAGGGAAAGGGGGCGGGGTCAGTCCCAGCGCTCCCTGAGGGAGGTGTAACTGTTAAGAAAACAGGTTTTGGAGTCCAACTGCCTCGGTTCAAATCCTAATTTTGCCCCTTCCTAGCTTTCTGACCTTGGTTTTCTCTTTTGAAAAAGGGGCTGATAAGATAGGATTTGTCTCACTGAGGTATTGTGACGAGCAGAGGATGGGACACAGAGGTGGGTAGTGTTTACCTAGCAAATGGGAGCCATTGGGATTCTTGGCTGTGGGACTGTGGGCATGTTCCTTGCCCTCTCTGAACCTCAAGAGGTGCAGGCTGAAGTGGTTCAGAGCGCAGACTGGATTGTCACTGGCCTGAGTTCCTTCCCCATACCTGCCATTTTTGGCTGTGTGATCCTGGGCAAAGACCAACCTTCTCTGATCCCTGTTTTCTGATCTATACAGTGAGGGGAGTTAATCCACGTCATCAAGAACACTATGCGGGTAAGGTCTTAGCACCTGGTGCCCAGTCTACGTGGGTCAAGTTGATCAGTTTCCTACGTCTGAGTGGAGGGTATGACCCAGCTTTGCCTCTGAGGCCCTTCTGCCTCCACCTGTCACTGTCACTCAGGAAGTCTGAGTGAGACGCAAACCCTTTGCCTAAGAAGCACACTCACCTGCCCAGTGCCCCCATTCCCTCACAAAGTCTCCTTTTCCTGGAGCCCAGCCGGATCTTTGCCGATCAGACTGTGTGTGTGTGTGAAGTGGAGGGGGGCTGCTGGAGAAATTTAGGGAGGTCCTGCCTGGGAAAATGGGGATGGGGCTGCTGGGAGAACCCACCACCAGCACATTCAGCCCTTGGGGCAGAAACCCTGCACCTGGAATCACCGCCAAACTTTACTGGTGAGGACCCCAGTCCCCTCATATACTTCTGCCGCACTGACTTTCCAAATCCATCTACTGATCTCACTCCTTGCCGCTTCATGGCCTTTGCAAGCACAGTTCCCTCTGCCTGAAACCCCCCTCCTTCTGTTTAGCTGGCCCTTGTGTACTCACCTTTCAGGTCCCCTCTTAAATGTCACTTCCTCACGGAGGGCATCCCTGACCTCTCAGGCACCTCAGGGCCCCTCTGTTAGACACGATCACCATGCCCTCTATGACATGGTCATGGCTTTCATAACAAAAACTCTCAGTCAGTCAGTTAATCAACTATGTGAGTTCATCAGTCAGTCAGTTCATCAACTGTGTAATGGTCACCCACACTAGACCCTGAGCTCCAGAAGAGTAGGGACCCGGGTCTGTCTTGTTCACCTGGTTGATATCTGGAAAGTATTCATTAAATAAATACAGGGACTGCCCACATTATGATCTACTAGATCTGCTTTTGTTACTGAGTAAGGCTGTTTGTAATGAACACATTACATGTATTCATTCAACAAGCACTGGTTGAACACCTACTGTATATCAGGAATGTGGAATTCTTGTTCCTGACCCTCAGAGAGTGTTGGGAGTCCAGGGATCCAGACTGACCTGGAGAGGGACAGTTGGAAAAGCACAACACTGGAGAAATGTTCTAGGTGTTATGGGATCACAGTGGAAGGGGTCACAACATGGTACGGGGGAGGGGTTAGGTGGGGATGAAGTGAAGACTGGGGAGGTTTCACGGGGCAGGAACTCAGAATTGGGTCTTTACGGATGCTTAGGCATTCCAGGCATGTGCAAAGACCCCAAGGCACCCCCAGAGCAAGGTGTGTTGGGCTCAGTGGTTGATGAGAAGAGGCAGGAGGATGTCCAGCGCTGGAGTTTGGGCTTCATCCTCTAGGCCAGTGGTTCTCAGGCGGGGCGATGTTGTCCTCTTCCTGCCTGTCCTGGGGCCTTTTGGGAATGTCTGGAGGCATTTTTGATTTTCATAACTGAGTGGGGAGCGAGTGGGGAGAGCACTACTGGCATCTAGTAGATGAAGTCAAAAGATGCTGCTAAACGCCCTCGAGGGCGCAGGACAGCCCCCTTAGTGCAGCCTCATCCAGCCCCAAATGTCAACAGTTCCAAGGCTGAGAAACCTGCTCCAGATGGGGTTCTGTCAGTGTGATGTACAAAAGTCTCGAAAATTGTTATTTTCAGAGGACGTAGTAGTGACTAGAATCTCTATTTACAAGATAAACCTCTACCTTTCTGTTCCAACAATACAGACCTCAACCTAACCTGGGCACCAAGGTGATGGCAACTGGCCTGAGTGGGGGGGGGGGGGGGGGGGGCGCTGTGTCTATGAGAATTCCAGGGGCCTTCAAGGCCTTCAACATGACACCCAAGGGGCCCGGCTGGCCATGATTAACCCTTTCCTCATGTCAGCAGGTGGCTCCTGCCATGTCCTTTCTGCTGCCTGCTTTCTGGCTGGGCAGGGGGCCGGGAGAGGACGCTCGTGTGGTCAGGACGACTCCACCCCAGGAGGTGAGATGCAGGGCTCGGAAGCCAGACTGTATAGGTTCGAATCCCAGTTCAGCCCTTCCTGCCTGTGTGAGCTTCGGCCAAGTTCTTAAGCTCCCTGTGCCTCAGTTTCCCCCGCTAGGACCCACGCCTCACTGGCTGGGTTTTCAAATGAAATGAGATGATGAGATTGTTGGTTAAGATCCTGGCTGTGGTGTCCAGGTGACCTGGGTGTGAGTCCCAGCTCTCCCACCCACTGTGTGACTGCAGGAAAAATCGCTTAACTTTCTGAACCTTTCTGGTTTCCTCATTTGTAAATCGGGAGACATCGAAGTACCTGCCTCAGTGTGTTGTTCTGAGAATTAAGGATTAACTGTGACAACGCACCCAAAAGAGCCCAAGCCAGCGCCTGGCTCCTGATGAGTGCTTAGCCTGTGCTACTGGAATGCTCCCAGGTCCTAGCACAGAGCCTGGCACATAGGAAGTGCCCTGGCTGTTAATTCCTTCCATCCTTGCCCCGGTCAGGCGTGGCCCCTGTGGAGGTCTTGGTCCCTGCTGGGACCTTTCTGCTTGTGCAGATTACTTTCTGCCCCAGCCTCTCCCCAGGTTTCTGGTACAGGGCGGCCACCCTGGGTCAGGGCAGGGCCTGGAGCAAGGCGGGCCTTCAGCTTTCAATTTCTGCCGCTCCCCCTTCCCTTCTTTGGCCCATTCCATCCCGATTAGCTTCCTGGCCACCCCAGCTCTTCCTCTTCCCCTTTGAAATCCCTGCCGCTGTCCCGGGTCCCTTCAGACATTGCACAAAGGCGTCTTGGATTCCAGCGTCAGCCCCAGAGGCCAGCTCCGTAATTCAATTATGGCGAGGAGGCTTTCTCCTTTCCTTCCCCCCTCTTCCCCTGCCTTCCTTTCTTCTTTTCTTTTTTAGATCAAAAATAAAAAGACAGACATCGTGACCCTCAGAAGACGCCGGGGCTGAAAATTCCCTTCTCGGCTCCAGGCCCCTCAAATGAAATCCCAAGAGTCTTCTCCCCTTGGAACACGTGTGCGCGGCATTTGATGTGTGTTCTTTGTTTGGGGCTTCTCTCTGGTGCCTCCCACCCAATGCCGGGGACCCATATAATTTTCCGACCAGAGAAACGACGGCGGTCCCCTTCATCTGCCCAGCCTAGACTTGGGCGGCCGTCGGCTGGACCCAGGAAGAGAGGCTGTGTCCTATAAGGCCTTGCTCATTTCTGAGCTTGGCGTGTACTTTTTGCTGCCTTCACACGTGTGGAATGTGTGGATGGGGTCACTGCCTGGAAGAGGGCAGGCGGAGGGATGGGGGACAGGGCAGTGTTCTGGGAGCTGAGCCTCGGACCCCATCCTGGCTCTTCTGTGTAGTGTGACAGAGGCAGGTCACTGGCTCTTGTTGAGTCTTGTGCCCGTGGACGTCAGTTCTCTCTGCAGTTCAGCAGATGTGGGCTTAGAGTGCACCAGGTTCCCAGCTCTGTGCTGGGGTCTGTGGGCAAAAACCCAAAAAACCCTTGTCCTGGACCTCCATGAATTTGGAGAAGACGGTTTTGGAAGCCCTTTCTGGCTCTGATGTGCTAGAAACAGCCAAGACAGGCTCAAAATAGACACTCGAGCTGATGTAGCCAGGGGCTCACAGGAAACCAGGTGGCAGGGATAGAAGACTTTCTGTTGCTTTTCTAAGTGAATTTTCAGGAACAAACAGAGTCTTAGAGGCCAAATGACTCTGAGTATTCAGTTGTTCCAATTCCTCTCCAACACAGGAAGTCTCTCAAAAAGTTGGAGACCGAATGCTCTTCTCATCTTGCCCGGGAGCAACTGCCGCCCCTAGGGGGCAGCACAGAGCACAGTGGGAGAGCTTGGCGCTCCGTAAACCCCCCTCACTCATTCTACTTCTGCCTCCAAAGGGCCTCACAGACAAAGCCCAGTCGCTGGAAAGATGGTGATCATGTTTCTATAATCCCCCCTTTTCCAGTCTTAGCTACCCCGATTCCTGCACTCGGGGCCCCCGAGGGGGCCAAGAATGACCAGAAGAGGAAAATGACAGGCAGGGTAGAGTGACACTGGTGATAGGAGTGGATCCATGGGATATCTTAAAGATGCAAGAGAATGTTGGTGGCCCAGACTGGAACACCTCAATGGAAGTCGTTCACCGGGGATGGCAGAAAAGAAAGGCTGTTTCCAAGGGGGAAGGAGGTCCAGAGGATGAGGGTGCTTTGCCTTTTCCTGCCTCTGAGCTTTTGCTGAAGCTCTTCCCTTCCTCCTCCCCCACAGCTCTGCACACTCACACCTTTCCCACCTGTCACTGCCCCGTTCAAATGGTACCTCCTCCATGAAGCCTTCCTACATCTCCCAGCTAGAAGTTGCCTTTTCCCTCCTTCAGACTCTCATTGCATTTTGCCTGGACTGCTCACGAGACATTTAAGACGTCCTTCTCTGTGTTCTATATATGTGTGTACAGGAACACTGGGTTGCAAATTACTGGGATAGTGTTGATTGTGTCTTATCCACTTCTGAATCCTCCAGAGCTATGAGCACAGGGCTTAACTGCTGTTTATGGAATGAATCAGTGAGAGACAGATGACAACAACCCGTCTCGGTTTTAGGTGCTTCAGGTGCAACATTTCATTTCATCCTCACACCACCTTAAAAGCTGCAGACTGTTGTTTCATCACTTTGCAGGGGAGGAAACCAAAGCTCAGAGAGGTTCTATAATTTTTCCAAGGTTGCAAAACTCATTTATTGTAGAGCTTCATCTGCTCTTTTGCCCTAGAGCAGCCTGCTCATTATATGTGGCTCAGGCAGTGTTTTTTTTTAATGCTTCGTACCCACTCCATTGGGGATGACTTTAAAAAATCTAAACCTTATTATATATTTACATTAATGTGGAGTAGTAAAAATATAATCAGCACAGTAAACCTGTTATTTTATAAATGCTATTGCATGAAGTGAAGCCAAAAGAGGTAAGTGAGTTTTAAAAATTCAGAGGATTATTTTGTAGGGGATGAATTTTAAATACTAACTAAATGGTATACAGGATAAAAACTGTGAATGTGGTTTAGAGATGACTGGAGTTTGTGAAACATTGTTGCAAGTGAATCCATGGTCTACCTAGGTTTTCTTAAAAACTTCAAAAAATTATGAGGAAAAGTAATTACGTATTAACTGGAGAAAAATTTGACAATTGAGATAAACCAGGAAAGAAAAGTTAAAATCCTCCTCCACCCCACAGGGAGGTACTGTGTACAGTGGGTGTGTTAGCCTGGCAGGGGCCCAAGCTGAACCTGGGCCCAAAGATAGAATTTCCCTGGTGAAGTTTCCTTGAAGCTACACTTAGAACCTGGCCTCAGGCTGTTGCTGAGACCTTTGAGTCCATGGTACCAGCCTGCCCAGTGGTTGGGGGATGCCAGGTTCAATGCTACCGACAATGAGGTCATGATCCCATTTCCCCATCCCCTGCCCCAGGTGTTCAGTGTAGACCCCAGAAGCTGGTGCAAGCTCCTTCCTTTGCCCCGACTTGATGAGGCCACCTTCAACTTTTGTCAGCACTTGTACGTGAGTTTTTTTATCAATACGTGTATACCATCCTCGTCCAAGCCCCTGAAGCTCTCACAGGGTCTGAGCTTTGCAGTGCTTTGCATACAGCTTGGCACACAGTGGATTCTGAGTAAAGAAAAGTTTTGTGTCAGTGCAATCCTGTCTGGAGACCAGACCAGATTATTCCTGAAACCCAATGGGATCTAAAGAAAAGAAACTTTAAGAGTCTTTACTCTCTGCCCCTGAGACAAATTCTCTCTCTTTTTCACTGTGGTCTTCTTGGTTTCTACTTTGCCTAAAAAGTAAGCACTGGATATCTGTCTGTCTATCTATCTATCGTCTATCTATCTATCTATCAATCTATCATCTATCTATCTATCTAGACTCACAAGGAAGATGGTATTGCTCCTTTGGGACACCTGAGTGATGAGGTCAACAGTATAATTTATTACAATGAATAGCTATTATGTTTCTGACCCAAGTTAGTGCTTCTTCCAATTTATCTCATTCAGTCTTCACACATGTGCTGAGATGACTGACATGATTATTCTTCCTTCTATAGGAAGGAAATTGACTCTCAGAGAGGATCAAGACTTGTCCAAGAGGATTGTGCAGATCGTGAGTGAGGTTCACCAAATATTTTTAGTTGAGCTCCGTGGCACGTGGTAGGATTGTACTTCCTTTGGAATTTGCTTTAGCCAATGAAATGTGAGGGCCTCATCCTCTCCCATTGCCCAGGCAAGTGGTGGCATTTCAGGTGGTAGTGACTCCATCAGTCTTGGCTCTGGAGGGAGGATATCAGGGAGCAGAGCCTCCCACCAGCTTGGAGTGGACTTGTAGCGTGAGCAAGAGATGGGCCTCGTTGTAAGCCCCTGAGTCTCGGGGATGTTTGTTACTGCAGCATAGCCCAGCAGCCCTTCCTGAAGCAAACATTTCCAAAGCCAGTGAGTTGGCAGAGCTGGAATTTCGATCTCAGTCTGTGTGACTCTAAAGCTATTGCTTTTCCTACTATCCCCATAGTTTCTGCCACCATGTTTTGAGGGCTGTCTGATGGTGAGATCTCAGAACTTCTGATATACTGATAATGTACACGTGGGAAAAGTCACCTCCCTTGCAAGCTCTAAGTTTTCCTGATTTCAGATGAGTCTGCTGCAAGCTCATTTTAGTAGGGAGGGTTGAGTGAGTGATAGGCAGTATAAAAATAACAATAATAAAGGAAGACAACTAAAGCGGGTGCTTACTACACATCACCTATTGGGCTGAGCGCTTTATGCCTTTACAACCACCCTCAGCAGTGGGGACTATTATTTTCACATTTCACAAATGAAGAAAACTTGAGATTTAGAGGGGTTAAGTAACTTGTCCAAGTTGGTATATCCCTGTAGCATGGGATGGCTTCCTAGCAGTCGAGGCAAAAATGGAAAGCAATGGGTTACACACTTTTCATTATTGGTTGAAAGAAAGCATGTTGGCATTTAGCACCAAGGAAAAATCTGACTTCGCCCAAGAAAATGAAGGTTTTTCTATGGAACATTTATAAGGCATACTGTGCAATGCATGACTTTTTATAAAATGTTTTATTGTGAAATAACTTCAAAGTTATAGAAAGTTTGCAACAATAGAAGAAAGAACCCCCATATGCCCTTCACTCAGATTCACCCTTGTTAACATCTGCCTCATTTGCTTTATCCGTCTTTCTCTCTACACATATGACTATTCGTTTTCCAAACCATTCGAGAATAAATTGCAGACATCATTCCTCACCCAGATTCCAATCCAGACTCACACATTACATTTAGTTGTAATGTCTCTCCGGACCCTAATCTGAGTAGTTCCTTGGCCTTTCATTGACGTTTTCCTAGAGCAGATCATTTATTTGTAGAGTCCCCCTCAATATAGGTTTGCCTGGTGTTTCTTTACATGTAGATCTGAGCTGCACACGTCTGGCAGGAATATCACTGAAGTGATGTTGTGTCCTTCTCACTACATCATATCAGGAGGCACGTGATACCTGTGTGTCCCATTGCTGTGGAGGGTGAATTTATCTTCTTGAATAAGGGCGTACCTGCCAACTTTCTTCCACGTCAAGGTACTATTTTTCTTTTTGTGATAAGTAAGCGATTGTGGAAGGATACTTTGAGAGTATGAAAATATCCTATTAATCCTCAAACTTTCACATACTAGTTTTAGCACCAATGGATGTAACAGCTTCTTGACTACTAACTTGTCCCAAGAGTGGAGAGAGGAAGACTTTGGAAAACTGGGAGTCATTTCAAGTATCTGAGGGTAAGGAAAGCCTGCTACTCTTTGTTGGAATAAGTGATAGAAGGAAGGAGAGGTTCACGTCTAGAGAGTCAAACCGGCTCTTGTATTAATCTGCAAGGGCTGCTGTAACAAAATACCACAGACTGGGGCTCAAACAACATAAATTAAGTTTCTCAGAGTTCTGGAGGCTGGAAGTCCAAGATCAAGGAGACCTCTCTCCTTGGCTTACAGGTGGCCATCTTCTTGCTGTGTCCTCACATGGTCTTTCCTCTGTGCACACACATCTCTTCTTCATCTTATATGGTGGCCTTTCCTCTGTGTGCACACATCTCTTCTTCATCTTATAAGGACATCAGTCACATTGAATTAAGGACCCACCTTTTGACTTCATTTAACCTTAATTACCTTCTTAAAGGCCCTAGCTCTAAATACAGCCACACTGGGGGTTAGGGCTTCAACATATGCATTGTTGTGGTGGCGAGGTGCACAATTCAGACCATAGCACTTGGATAGGGGAAAAAATCAGGAGGACTAAAGAATGAGCTAGTGGTGTGCTATTTCCTCTCCACCACCTCTGCCCCATGCACTCAGTGGGCTTGTTTATAACTGCCATGTGTGAGCAGTCCCCAGCAGGGCAGACCTTCACGTTCCTTTCTCCAGATGATATATCCGACCCACTGGCAACCCCATAGTGTACAAACCCCTCCTGTCGCCTAATGCTGTTTACCTGAAGGTTCTTCCCTATCATTCTAGATTCAAGAATCGTCATGATCAAAGGAATTCCAAGGCACCCCATGAGGTATCTCCCAAGGAAGTGATGCCTTGATCTAGGGTCTGTGCCACACTTTGCTCCCAAGCCTGTTTGCACAAATGTGTCCAGCAGAGCCAACTGATAATATCAAACCGATAGGAACCAATCCCTTAGATCTCAGAATGTTTCTTTCTTTAAATCTGGCCCTTAGTTCTCTGCACACTTTGTCTATACCTTCTTGGCAAGAATGGTTCCATCTATAAAGAGGGTCTCCTCAGATCCATCCACAAAGTCTTTTCTCTTTGTCAGAAAGACTCCCTTTCTCCAAGCTCTACTGTCAGAGAGCTCCTCAATGAAGTACGGTGCGGAGGGGCCTCCCCATCCTCTTAGCTCCTTGAGTCTAAAGGGCTCCCCAGTCCCTCAGTCCTGTTATTTTAGGGCTTAGCTTTCTTTCCCATGGCATCAGCTGCAGCCACCTCCAGCCATTTTCCCTGCTTCCAAATTCTGTTGTTCCCGCCTATAGTCCTTCACTGAGTCTGACGCAGGAGGCCTGAAGGCCGCTCGGGAGCGGTCCCAAGTTCTCTCTCCCTCCCTGACCCTCCAGGGGGGTGCCAAGTGGGAGGAGGTGGGGCTCAATTCTCCGCCTTCCTGCAACTCAGCAAACTGCAATTTATGAGTTTCAATCCACATGAAAGGGCCCCCAACTAAGTCTCTCTGGATTCATTTGGAATGTTGAATTAATTTGGAAAACAAGGGGGAAAAAACCTTGGTTTCAGCCCAGCAAGGGATCGTGACGTTTTACCAAGCCCTGTCACCCCTTTAAATTTTCTTCATCTCCTACTTGAGTACCTCCTTCCAGACCGACCACAGGTAAAGTGAGGATGGTAGCAAAATTCTGTCCTGTCGTGAGAGTCATAATTCGCCCAAGAGAGGGTGCACACTGAGGAGTTCGGGCCGTCACACATCTCTGCAGAGAACAAGTGAGGCTTAAGGGAAATGAATCTCTAATGAGGGTATTCCCCATGTTAGAGAAGAATGATCCTTGAACTTTGAGGCCAAAAGACCTAGATTCAAATTTTGCCTCTGCAGGAAATACATTTCTTGATCGTTGCCTTTCCAAACAGCTAGGGGGAGGACAACAGAAGGGCCCCCCCCAAAAAAAACTCATCCTGTATCAGTACATTTCTCTCCTCCAATGCTCTCACCTGAGTTCACTGTAATCTCGCTCCTTTCCTGGTGCAGTTGCCACTGGTCACGCCCCTTCCACTTTCTCCATCCTCAAATCCATTCTCCATGCAGCAGCCAGAACGATCGTTCTAAGATATAAATCAGATCCCGTCTCTGCTCGGCTAAGCCCCCCATTGCTTGTCGTCTCACTTGGATACAGCTCAAACTCCTCACTGGACCTACCAGGTAATAAAACCTGGCCCCTGCCTTCCCCTCCACGCCACCGCCTCTCCCTCTTTCCCCACTCCACGTTCTCACTGCTCCTCAAATCTCCAGGCTCCTCTGCCACTTGCTGTTCCCTCTGCATGGAACCTTCTTCCCCCTTCACCTGTCTGGTTCCTTCCGGTCATCCAGGTGCCAGCTCAAATGGCCCTCTCCGGAGAGGCCCGCACTGAGCCATCAATTTAAAGAGATGCCACTGACCCCAGCCTGTTCTATTTTCGTGGTTATTACCCACTGAAACCCTCCTCTCCATTTTGTTGCTGTTGTTTTGTTGATAGACTGCCTTCTCCACGAAATGTCAGGTCCGTGAGCACAGGAACCCTTTTGGTCTCGTATCCCCAGTGGCTGGAAAGGTGCCTGGTCCATAGTAGTTGTGCAGCAAATGTTTGTTCAATGAATGAATGATCAGAAGGGGGCGGGGGCAGGCAATGAGACCTCATCATCATCATCTGTTGCTTCATCTAGGACATGGGGATAATAGTATCTCGCTCATTAGGTTGTTTGAGGATTAGATTAGTTCATAGAATAAAGTGCTTAGAATAGTGCCTAGCGCATAGCAAGCACTCAGTAAGTGATAACTGCTAATATTGTTATTTTAATATTATCACGATTAGTGTTACCGATGTATTTCCTAACTCTCTGAAGATTTAGTGTCTCACAGGGTGTCACGGTATCCAGGGGTGCTTTCCTCTCCGAGGGACGTCCTCGAGCGCCCCCGTGGTGGTGGGACGCCCCACTTCGTCCCCTGCCCTTCAGGAGGCCCTGTAGAGAGTTGAAAACATTGTGAGCTGTAGCCCAACGCGGTCGAGTAGAGGCCCCAGCTCTGCCCTTTAAGGACCACGTGCTTTTGAACAACAAATGAGACCTCTCTGAGCCCCAGTCTCTTCAAAAAGGAGATCCTAGGAATTCCCCGTTGTTGGAAGGGTTAACGACATGAGCAGGTCCTCAGTAAAGTTCTGTCCCCATAGAGTCCAGCTCTGCCCCTGCTGGAAAAAGGCATGGACCAGGCCGTTCTGATCTCCCCGGGATGCCTGACACCTTGGCCCGCTGCTGCTCTCTGTGTAGGCTCCAGGACTTGCCATCTCCAAAGAAATCAAGAATTCCAGGGAAAGTGACCCTGGTCACGTTGTCAGTGTCCAGCAGCCATCAGAATTTGGCAGGACCTCCCCACCTCCTGAGTGGGGCTGGCTTCCTTCCTGCAGTCCCCATCTCTCCTGGCCCTGGTACAGGTAGGAGGGGTGGGAACCACATAATAAGAATCTGCAGATAGCTACTCGCCCATGGCAAGAGCTGGTTTATACTTCACTGTGGACCACCTGGCTGATATCAGTGGAGGGTGGAGGTTAAACTTCCTGAGTCTGAGCCAGGCATCGGGTTCAGAACCTAACACAACCATGTAGTTGTATGAGACCAGAGGGGTCCAGTCACATCGAATTCCACGTCAAGGGAACCTGGGAAGCAGCGGCAACTGCATGCCTCCAGAACTGGGGGGGAATGCTCCAGGGCTTGTGCGACCGAACTTCAGTTTCCTCATCTGTAAAATGAGTGTGTGGAGCGCTTAAACAAGACAACGTGTGGAAGGAGCTGGGCATCGTGGTGGCTCAATAAATAGCAACTGTGATGATTAGTTCTGTTTCTTGCCCTCTCTGGGTGTCCCTGGGATGTTGACCTTGTGTGAGAGTCCCGAGGGCTCCGGGAACAACTGTCCCCACTTTGGAGACTTGTTCCTGAGATCTTCCTGAGTAAAACACTCCAGTGTATCTTCCCAGTAGAAGATACCCAGGGTGGCTTCCAGACCTTTCTCTCTAGCTTCCATCCTTCAATTCTTCTGATTATATGGGGAAGAAAGTCTCTGTTGGGTGCTGGTGGTCCTTAACACCTGGTGATGTTTGCTGCCCAGGGCATCTGAGCAGCAGGGCTCCACCGGGGAGCAGCCGTGGTCAGGAGGAGAGGATGCTGTGATACTGTGGAGGACGAAGTGCTATAATTTTCCCAACCTTGGCTCCCTGCCTGGTGACTGTCTCCCTCAGACCTATTTGAAAGGTGAAAAGAGGTGCCCTGTGACGGTCCCTCCCCAGTGTGGGTGAGGGGTCTCGGATGCGGCCACGTGAGGTGGGGAGTGAGCCCTCTGGCTCCGGAAATGAACCCATGGAAAATCTCGGAGTGGCATCCCCGCCTTTGGAGCCACTGGGACACCGCAGACCTCAGGCTGGGGGCAGCAGACAGCAGCCCACAGGGCTGGAGGCAGGAACCGGCTGTGGGAACACACAGAGCTGATGGGGTCAAAGTGACTTTTTAACACATTTCTGTGGGAAGGCGTCCTCAAGTGAGAAGCCAGCTCCCAGAGCAGAGTGGGACCTTTCATGTGGCTCCAGGGCTGACGCTGGTCCCGTTTGCGGGACATCGGGGCCCTGCCTGGGCAGAGAGGCAGAGGGTAGGACGGGAGGAGGCCTGATGGGCCTACCAGGGTGACCCAGGCCCAGGCCACGAGGAAAAAGCTCAATCCCCGACTTCTTTCTACTTCCAGCCCCATGGCACCTGCCTCACCTACGACTGGGACAGCAGTCTGTATCCGGGGTTCAAATCTCTTCTCTTCACCAGCTGCGTGACCTGGGACAAGCCATTTAACCTTCTGGGCTTTTGTTTTCTCATCTGTAAAACAAGGATGGGTCAGAAATGCAGCCAACCAGTGGGAAAAAGTAGTGCTAGTGACTGATGGCGGCAATGTTCCAGGCACGTACAGGGGCTACTATTTCATTAAAATATATTCTTTTATTGATACAGGTTGCCTATATTATTATTTCCTTGAATCAGAACAATCCTGAAAGGCAGGGATTATTAAGTCCATTTTACAGATGAGGAAACTGAGGCTGGGGCTTAAGGAACACCCAGAAGGTGAGGGGCACAGCCTGCATGTAAACCGGGGCCGTAGGCCTCCAAAGCCTGTGTTCTTTTCTCTACCTCAGAAGCCACTCTGCTTCATGTTATTAATGGAAATACCGTTTGCGTTTTGTTAGTGAAGCTGATCGCAAACAACTGGAGCAGACGGCATCCTCGTCGCCCTGTCCCTGGAGCCTCTGGCCATCCCTGTGTGGTAGATACAAATACCCTCACTTCATAAGGGGAGGCAGAGGCTTATAAGACCAGAGAAGAAACCCAGTGAGGAAAGGGAAGGGACAGCAGGCCTGCCACTGATGGTGAGACGTCCAGCTCACTCTTCTTCCCCTGGAGCCATGCCAAGCCTGGGAACCATGGTGGCCTTGGAGAATACCACCCGAAATTAGAGTGGCCGGGCAGGAGGGGGTCTGCCCCACATAGCTGGGGGATGAGTCGCACACTCCTGGGGACTCCCCTAATTGCCCACAAGACCTTGCTGACCAGCCTCCCGGGGGTTTGATGGAGTCCAGGCCCGAGTGCAAGGAGCTGGGAAGTAAAGTGGCTGGAGTGGCTCAGAGGTGGGGAGGGAGGGTGGCCGTCTTGGTGCCACCTGCCCTGGGATCCCCAGGGTTCTGTCTGTCTGGGCAGGGATGGATCAGCTGAGGCTCAGGCCAGGCCAGTGCCCCGAGACCACGTGGTGGAACATGGGGCTGGGGAGACAGACAGAACTGGCTTTGAATTCCAGTCCTGCCAGTTACCGGCTCAGAGACTTTGGCCAGCTGACGTCCCCTCCCTGAATCTCAGCTGCTGCTTCTGAGAAAAGAAGCAATAAAGGTACACCCTCCACAGGGGTGTCAGAGGACCCTATATGATAGTAAAGAGCGTAGTACATGGAAACATTCAATATGTGTTGGCTGGTATTGTTGTTGTTATTATTATCACCCTTGATTTTAATTTCCAGAACCTTCTGCCAGCTCAAAGCCACACACAGAAGGGCGGTGCCCAGGACTGCTTTGATTAGTCAGTGAGGTACGCAAGTCCACGTGGGGGGCCCTGCAGGTCTATTTTCACCAGCATCTGTTCCTATTTAGGGACCTGAAGGATTTCTGGTCTTCAGAGTGTCCCCTGTGGAGACACCATTGCCTGGCAAGGGGCTGTCTGTGGGCTTTTATCAGGGAAGCTTTTGTTGGGTGATCAAGGGATGGGATGGGGGGGCTTCCAGGGGAGGCAGCTGGGATGGGGATGCTGGCTGGCGAGACTCCTTTCCTCTCTGGGCCTGAGTCCCTTTGTCCTGGCAGAATCTGGATGGACTGCCGCCCTCTAAGCGGTGGCGTTTGGGGCCTGGGATTCAAATGATCCAAGCTGTGTGGCCCTCTCCTCGGTGCGTCCATTTAAAGACACTCTCTGGACACGGCCATCCTTGCTGCTGAGGTGCGGTGCCCTCCGAGTTGCTAGAGGATGGTGGGGCCGATTCACAGTGGGGCTTGGGTGAAATGAGGCCCCTCTCTCGGCCTCAGTGTTCCCCTCCAAGAAGCGGGTAGACGCTCCTTGGCTTCCTCTGCCTTCCTGGGGGAAGCTGAGGATATGGAGGCTAAAGGGCGTGCCTGGGGGTACCCAGGATGAGCTCCTGGTTTGACTGGGAGCCACGATGGATCTTCAGGGCTCCTGGGTGGGCAGCCTCGTCCACACAACTGAGGGTGGTCAGCACATGCCAGGCCTCCCCCTGAGCTCTGTGTCGCCAGTGGAGGCTCCCGCTCCCTGGAAAGGAGTGAATATTAATTAAAGTCATCAGAGCCTCAGTAAAATGACCACTGTCAATTTCCTCCCTCTGGTTCTTGCTGTCAGAATAAAGTGGACGGCCATTACCTCATACTCAGCCCTATTTTCCTAATATTTCTTGGACACTGAAGTGCTGACGGGAAACAGGGAAGATGAGGCCCTTCTGAGCAGGGGAGAGGGGGAGCTGTGTGGGGCTGTGCCGTCCTGGCAGAGGGGCCTGCCTCAAGCTACTCTCTGGGGCTGTGGCCTCAGGAGGGGCCTCAGTCCCCAGGGGCCAGGGATTGGGTTCTGTCCACAAAGGTCTGATCCAAATGAGACCAAAGAGCCTCTGTTAGCTGATCTATAAAATGGAGATGCTGTGCTTTGGGCCCTGCCTCCCTCCCCAGAGTGTACACAGGCTCCATCACACCAGGCTTAGTGTCATTCACCTCCAATCCCCAAGGCCTGGAACACACGGAAGAGTGGGGACCCAGTCTATATTTTTTGAGTTAACATGTGCAATAAAATCAAGCATGGGATGGGTCCCCAAAGGGCCAAGACGATCTTGAAAAAGAAGAATGAAATTGGAGGACTCACGCTTCCTGATTTCAAAACCTGCTACAAAGCTATGGTAATCAAAACAGTGTAGCGTTGGCATAAAGACAGACATATAGACCAATGGAATAGGATAAAGAGCCCAGAAATCAATGCTCAAAGACACTGTCAAATTATTTTTGACAAGGGTGCAAGGCCATTCAATGGGAAAAGGACAGTCTTTGCAACAAGTGTGCTGGGAAAACTGAATATTCACATGCAAAAGATGAAGTTGAACCCTTACTTAATACCATATACAAAAATTAACTCAAAATGGATTAAGGACCTAAATGTTAAACGTAAAACTCTTGGAAGAAATCACAGGACAAAATCTTCATGACATCGGGTTTGGCAATGATTTATTGGACTTGACACCAAAGGCATAGGCAACAAAAGATAGACAAATTTGACTTCATGAAAATTTAAAAATTTTGTGCATCAAAAGACACCATCCAAGGCTTCCCTGGTGGCGCAGTGGTTGGAAGTCCGCCTGCCGATGCAGGGGACGTGGGTTCGTGCCCTGGTCTGGGGGGATCCCACATGTCGCGGAGCGGCTGGGCCCGTGAGCCATGGCCGCTGGGCCTGCGCGTCCAGAGCCTGTGCTCCGCGACGGGAGAGGCCACAACATTGAGAGGCCCGCGTACCTCAAAAAAAAAAAAAAAAAAAGAGACACCATCCACAGAGTAAAAAAGGTAACCCACAGAGTGTGAGAAAATATTTGCAGATAGTATGTTTGATAAGGGATTAATATCCAGAATATAGAGAGAACTCTTAAAATTCAACAACAGCAAGACAACCTGATTCAAAATGAGCAGAGGATCTGAATAGACGTTTCTCCAGAGAAGATATACCAATGGCCAACAAGCATATGTGAAGAGATGGTCAACCTCACTAATCATTAGGGAAATGAAAATCAAAACCACAATGAGAGACCACCTCACACCCATTACTATATAAGAAACAAACAAACAGAAAACAAATGTCAGTGAGGATGTGGGGAAATCGGAACCCTCCTGCACTGCTGGTGAGAATGTAAAGTGGTGCAGTTCTGTGGAAAACAGTGTGGAGATTCCTCAAAACATTAAGGATAGAACTGCCATATGACCCTGCAACCCTTTTTCTCAGCATATTCTCAGAAGAATTGAATGCAGGGTCTCAAAGAGATGTCTGTACACCCATGTTCATAGCACGATTATTCACAACAGCTAAGATGTGGAAGCAACCCCAGTGACCATCAACCGATGAATGGATCACCAAAATGTGCTCTATACATACATCATTCAGCCTTAAAAAGGACAGGAATTCTGACACTTGCCACAACATGGATGAATATGGAGGAGGACATTATGCGAAGTGAAATAAGTCAGTCACAAAAACGCAAATACTGTATGATTACACTTACAGGACTTAGAGTAGTCAAACTCAGAGACAGAAAGTATAATGGTGGTTGCCAGGGACTGGCGGGGAGGAGCGAACGGGAATGAGTGTTTAATTGTTAGAGAGTTTCGTATTTACAAGATGAAAAGAGTTGTGGGGATGGATGGTGGTGATGGCTGCCTAATGGTGTATTTAATATCACTGAACTGTACACTTACAAATGGTTACGAAGGGGGCTTCCCTGGTGGGGCAGTAGTTGAGAGTCCGCCTGCCGATGCAGGGGACACGGGTTCGTGCCCCGGTCCGGGAAGATCCCACATGCCGCGGAGCGGCTGGGCCCGTGAGCCATGGCCGCTGAGCCTGCGCGTCCGGAGCCTGTGCTCCGCAACGGGAGAAGCAACAGCAGTGAGAGGCCCGCGTGCAGCAAAAAAAAAAAAAAAAAAAAAAAAAAAAAAAGGTTAAGAAAGTAAATTTTATGTTATGTGTATTCTAACACAATTTTTAAAAAATCAAGCAGAGGAAGTGGTTTGTAAACTATGAGACTAGGCATATCTCGGACATTGTTATATTTACTCCTGGCTTGGACCCTGAGAGATAAAATTGGGACCATCCCTCAGCTTGGGGTATATACAATGGGGAAGGGGCACCTCCCAGGCAGCAGGAACACCTTAAGCAAAGACGAGAAGCGGGAAAGGGGAAGCCCACAGCGACGGAAGTGTGTATTTTTTTCTTTCGGAACAGTATGTGCGTCTAGAGCAGACACAGTGTCACCCTAGTCCCTGATTCCAGCGACGCCACCCAGAAGGTCCCGCCTAGGTGGGACATGGACGCCCCCCATGGCTGCATCTGGGAGGCCCAGCTGGCTGCTCTCTCTGAAGTCCCCATAGTTCCCAAAGCTTCACAGTAGTGCTTAATCCCTCGAAATACAAGCAGCTTTTAGTTGACGGGGACACAATCGTGGCCCTGGCGTCTGAGCTCGGAATCAAAGCAAACAGGCATCATTTACCATAAACAGGCAGCTCCCCAGTGGGTTCTGAGGCCCGGGGACAAGGAAACCCCGAGATCCTCGGGCACTCACAATAGAAGTCACCAGCACACAGGGCTGGCATCCAAGGCTCTGACCACGAGGTTCCCCCAACCCCGCCCGGCCACGCCCCGCCCCCTCCTTCAGAGGAGCCTCGGAGGAGCTGGGAGGGGGCCGTGGACAATGTGGGGTGGAGCCCACCGGCTAGACGGGGGGAACAATGGCTCCCATCAATTTAGGAGACTCCACGGTTGTTCTAAATAAGGCCTGGAGGTTGGGGGTGGAAGTAAATCCCACTAGGGAAGAAGAGGCTCACATTCTTCTGTTGGGAGTGGGCTCTGGTCCTCTGAGCCCGCAGCAGCTCGCCACTGTCCTGCAGGGCAGGGGTGTGCTCATAAGCATCTAACAACCAGTTCTGGAGGGGGCAGCTCTGCTTTGTGGCGTTTGCTGATTTCCATGGTGTACATACTCCCTCCAAGGCCAATTTCAAGCACCCTGGGCGGTATCACAGATCGCAGAGCTGGGAAGAGGGGTGCAGACAGGGCACCACTGTATAGGGCTTCCACCGTTCACAGAGCATAGATGTAAATAACCTCATGGCCATTGATAATGGTACTACTAAGAAAGGTACTAAAGTGCTTAGGAAATAATGAGCTTTGGTTATTTATTACCTTTGTTTTTAATATAATTTATTTATTTAACTGTAGGTTTCTATTGTTTAATTTTTAATAACGGCTCACAAAAGTCCTGAAAACATACCAGTGGGTCTCGTGAGCTGAAGCAGGTGTGTATGGGTTGGTGTGGCTCCTGCACATCACCAAGGACAGGGAACCTGGACCAGGCCTGTCACAACCTCCTCTCCAGCCTCTGAACAACGCTGAACAGCTCCTGTCCTTCTGGGAGGCAAGAGGGGCTGCCCCTGGGTGAGATCTGGACTCCAGTGGGGATGGGGGAGGGGGAAGAAGCCGGAGTTGCCACGACTTGCGCTCCAGCCCTGACACGCCTCTGCCTGGGCAACCTGCTCCTTCCCCAGACTCCTGCTAAGGTGGGGCCCTGCCTGACTCCAGCCTCCTTCATGGGGTCTGGCTCCTTCTGCGAGCCCCCTCCCCTGCAGCAGGGTATCCGACCTGAGTCTTCCACTATCCCAGCCACTTAGCCGTGGGTAGTTCCCACAGGAGCGTGATTCCACAGCTTTATCACTGTGGGAAACCTCTTGATGCTGGGCTCCACGGATGCTTCTGGTACCCCAGTCTGCCCACACCACACCTTGCCTGCTTACTGCTAAAAGAACAACTCACTTTTATTGAGTCTTTACTAAGTGCCAGGCATTGGGCTACCACAATGGGACCCTATGCGGGAGGAGCCACTCTTATCCCCATTTTTGCAGAGGGACAACCCCAGGCACTCAGAGTGAGGAAGTCACTTGCCCAAGGGCACACAAAGGCTATGTTACAAGCTGAAGCCTGTTACTGAAAGCAATTGTTTTAGTTATATTTCCTAAAAATATTTAGTCCTCTTTTTTTGTTTGTTCGCATGCAGTTGATCTCGCCCTGGTTGTGTCTGCAGAAACCTTGGCTGGTGGTAGAGTCCTGGATCAGGGGCAGGGAGCAGCTGTGAGGATGGGCAGACATACCAGGAACAGAAATTGACATGTGGGCAAAAAACAAGGAAGGCATTTCGGTCTTTCTCCCTCTGCCTGCTCCCCACTTGGGACACGCTTCCCTACTGGGGAAGTGGGAGCGGTTCTCAAGAGACCTCGATCGGTGCTAGGTTTGAGGTCCCCCACTTCCCAGCTATATACCCTCGGGAAGATCAGTTTGCCTGTCTGAGCCTCAGTTTCCTCATCTGTAGACAGGGGAGAGCATAATACTGGGCAGTGAGGGTGGTGATGAGAGAGAGAGCAAAGTGCTCACTCAGCACAGTGATTGCAGATGCCTGTCCATCGTTATTTATTGTCATCAGTAGTTTTAGGATCCGGATGACCTGGGCATTCGTCGCCACGGTCTGGCTCCACCCCTGCCCCGAGGCTCTGGCCCCTGTCACCGCCCCCTCACTGGCACCACTAGCAGACTGCTTCTCTGGTCTTCTGACAACAAGATTCAAAGCCCCATCTGGGTGCATTCATTGATACTGTGAATGAAATTCTAGGGGGGCAGCGGCCTCCCTTCCCCCGCTCTGGGGCCGCCTGGTATTGACGGAATAAGTGCTCACATTTCCCCAGCTCTCCACGGGCTCCGGGCTCTGTGTTTGATCACTTCAAAAGGGTCTGACACAGACAATGCAGGTTCGGAGGCTGACAGGGGAAAGAGTGCAGAAGACCAAGCACCCGGCGAGGCGCTCCCGGGGCCCAGCCAGGCCCGTGGAGCAGGCAAGCAGCTTACGCTGGCCTGGGACGTCTCGACAGACACAAACCAAGTCTGGAAATGGGTGAAGGGACCAGGAAACCAGCCTGGTCAGGTGCCAAGGAGGCCTGGGGGAGGGGCGTCTCTGGGGCTGCCCCGGGTCTCTCTCCACCCCTGCTGCCACCCGGCCCTCTGCCTGTGAGGCCACACCCTTCACCCACAAGGGCCAGAGCAGTGACGGGAACAGAGGCCATGAGCACGACTCTCTTCCCCCAACTTTGCCAAAGAGAGACACCCTCACCACAGTTTTGCAACGTCAAAGGCTGAGCTCCTCCTCAGCTTTGGGAGGTGAGTGAAAGGCCCATTTCACAGATGGAAAAGTAGAGGCCCAGAGAGGCCCACTGGCTGGGCCAGTGGTGGCTCAGCTGTGAACTATAGTCTCTCCTCTGGTTCTGGGTCTTCTGATTCACCAGTGCTCTTGCAACCTGGCCACCACGTTTCCCACGAAAGTGACTGGGTGTGTGGCACTAGGCAGAGGGTAGATCACTGTCATTCTTCTGTAGTGGCTGTGACCACCCCAAGTCCGGCGGATTTACAAGAACAGGCTTGTAAACTCAGCAACACCCCATAATCCTTTTTATGGGGTCTGCTGCAGTAATGGACATTCATCAGATCTCCCAGGCTAAGCGTGGTAGGCCCTGGGGGTGAGGGGCTGAGGGGAGCCAGGCCTGCCATCTACTAACCCCCTTGGTGGATCAATCATCCCAAGAGAGGAGCAGGGCCAACAGGTTTCTGAACATTGCCAGGATCCTCGGCCAGGGGGCGCTGTGCAACCAGGGCTGGAGAGGAAGCTACAGAGGTAAACAATGGATCAAAACACCTGGACACCTGCATTAGCAACATCTTTGTGTCCCTCCAGGGGCTCGGGTGGGCCGGGAAGAGGGGAAGTGTTGCCTAAATTCCGGTTTCCAGGCTCCTGTCCAAACCTCCTGATTTAGAATCTCTGAAGGTGGCCCAAGGAACGTGCATTTAATAAGAGCTCTTGATGCAGCTGACATTTCACATCCACTATTTTAGGAAGAGGCAGAGAATAACGGCAGGGAAGTGCAAGGTAGATCAGATACTTAGATTATTCATTTACTCACTCAACAAACATTTGTCCAAATCTGGCCCTGATCTTAGACAGGTGTGGCTTCCCTTTGCCTCCGTGGGGATAGGGCTGGCCTCCACCCTTACCTGCACAGTGACCTTGGACCCTTCCCTCCCCTCTCTGGCCACTGTATCGTCCTCCTTCAAATGGGAGGAGTGTTTGTGGTCCCTTTCAGCTCTAACACTGTTAGATGTTTCAACCGGGGTGTAAATAATTAACCAGGATGTGCTTGTTATCAGTTAGCATCTGGGCTATCAGGGGACTGAGGGTAGATCCCGGGGATACCCTGGACCTGGGGCTCCAGGCTAAGGGCCTTTCATGTCCCTTTTCCACCTGCCCACTCTCCCGAAGGGTGTGAGTTGTGCCCTCAAAGCCAGGGCAGACGAGCATGGCAGCGCCTCCCTCTGTCCACACGGAGCTTAGGAGGGCAAGCACTGGGGGTCTCTAAGGCCTTACATGGATCCCTGACTTGATCATAATCTTGAGGTCCCCTAAACGGCAGCATTGCTTGTTGGGTCCTAGACTGGGTTCTGTTTAGTCAGATTTGGGTTTTAACAGGTTGCCAAATGATACGTCATACCTGAGTACTGTCTGTATCCTTATTTACTTAATATATTTCCTCGAATCCATTGATCCTTTTTTCTTTTTTACTTAAGGAAATGTATTTAAAAGGGAAATGTTATATCATTACTGTAAACGGAAAAATAGAATCAATTGCATGAAAAGCATAGAGCAATAAAAATTAACGCAAGGAAAACAAAACAAGGTAATTAAAACCCAGGCAGATCTGGAGCGTGGGGGTAGTTACAAGAATCTACCCCTGGTAAAATGACATAAAACTACACACACACATTGTACCAATGTCGACTTCCTGGTTTTGATATTGTACTTTAGCTATGGAAAATGTGATCACTGGGGGGAACTGGGTGAAAGGTACGCAAGACCCCTCTCAACCATCTTTGCAACTTCCTGTGAATCTATAATTATTTAAAAATAAAAAGTAAAAAAAAAACCCTAAGCACATATGGATGCCTTCTTCTAGCTGAGGCTGGCTCTCTCTCCTTTTAAAGAGGGACCGGTGAGTGTTGGTGTCAGACATCCTAACCCCATCCAAGACTTCGTCCTTGACTCATCAGAAGATTAGACAGGCATTCTGAAAAGAACCAAACTTTCTCACTATGGGATTCAAAATCACTAAACACTACACCGTCTTACATGCCATGAGTGGTGTGTGTGTCTACTTTGGGCAGCGCCGTCCCTGGTTTTGCCTCTGCTGCCCTGTGTGGGATAGACAGCTCATAGCCCAGCTACGTGGCTGAGAGAGTGCCTGCTTAGAGAGTATTACAGAGCTGCGGGCACCAGTCCCACCCAGTCAGTGCTCTTCACATTCAGGAACCCACAGACACGGGCCGTGCTCTTGTCAGGCACCTCCCATGAGCTAGCACAGAGCATCTTGAGATCAGGATGCCTGGGTCTTAGTTGCAGTTCTAATTGAAAAGTTACTACGTGGCCTTGGGCAAGTCCCTTCCCTTTTCTGGATCACTCTCTTTTTACCTGTTAAATGGGATCTGGGGTTCCCCAGCTAAGAATCATGGGAGGGCACCGAAGATTATAGAGCAACTGTGTTCTGTGCACTGTTCTGAGGAGATGGTCTAGAGCTACGCCAGCCAGTCTAAGGCAACCAATCACCCAAGTGTGCCCAGGACCCAGGGGTTTCCCAGGACACGGGACCAGCAGTACTAAAATCAGGACAGTCCTGGGCAAACTGGGACGGTTGGTCACCGTAAACATGGCAGCCAGGAGCCACATGTGGCTACTGAGCAGCTGAAATGTGGCTAGTCCAGATTAGATGGGCTGTAAATGTAAAACACTGCAGATGTTGAGGACTTAGTGTGAAAAAAGAATGTCAGATAGCTCAGTAATTTTTAATTGATTCTATGTTGAAATGATAATATTTTGGATATACTCAGTTACATAAAATATATTATTAAAATTATTAAAATAAATCTTTCTTTTACTTGTTTAAATGTCGCTACTTAAAAATCGCATCCAGAGCTCGCATGACATTTCCACTGGACAGCACTGCTCTAGAGCCTTCCGCAGATCCCCAGAGGGGTCTGGTCTGTGACTCACAAAGTGCTCCAGCCCTTCTTGATAGAAGATTCCAAGGTTCCTTCTAAGTTAATGATGGCACATTGTGCTTTTCTGGGTAACTTCCTGGACCTTTCCTTGTGAAAGGCCCTTGTGTGAAGGCAGACACACACACACGCACACGCACACACACATACACACACGCACGCAAACGCACGCGCGCGCACACACACTGGTACGGCCGCCATCTACGCCTCCCCTTTCCTGATGGCCGCCCTGCCCTCGTCCTTCCTTTGAAAGGCGCTCCTGCGAGCTCAGTCTGCCTCCCCTCTGCTCCATGTGATTTTCATTTGTCTAATTAGAGCTAATCTGATAAAGGCAGGAATGACAGAGATGCGTAGAAGCTCCAGTGAGCACAGGTCATGGCCTGATCCAAAGAGGGGGCCTTTGTCTCTCCACCCCCAGGCAGCAGCCAGCTGGGCAACGGGTTACCCAGGGGAGCAGGCAGAGGGGCCAGGACCAGGGAGGGGGCTCTGCTGGGACGATCTGGGCTGACATCACTGTGCTGACCGTTTGCAAACACAGCCAGAAAGAAGCTAAAGACGGAGAAAATCACAGGAGAAAAGTCCTGTGAAAAACAGGGGTGCTCGGGAGTTAATTGTGGGCTGGGATCCTGGCTTCCTGTGCCTTCGTCTTTCCTTCTGGTCAGTGACAGCGTCTAGGGGAGAGGTGGCGGCTTCGTCACTGCTCTGGCCAAAGGGAGGAGGGTCCAGTATGGATCACAAGTATCCTATAAGCAGGGACACTGGGCTCCCCCAGAGCCTTAGGATCTCCCCATGTCCATCCCTCGAGCCCTCCTCCAAGGGCTCCCCACAAAGGCTCTTCTTCAAGAGCTGGGACCCCTGGAGCAGCCCCTCTGACCACTCAGGACATTGTGACACGCACCTACCCACTCTCTCACTCAAATTACTGGGAGTCCAGAGATGAACTAGACAGGGTCTGGAATATCTAAGGTTTTCTGTGTTTGCGGCAGCTCTTTGGTTTAAAATTCTCTACTTCCTCTTTGGTTGAGGGAGGTAGTCCAGTGGGGGAAAATCAAAGATGCTACTGATTAATGAATTAACCAAGCCAGAAGCATTTACCAAAGAGTTGTGGGTAACTGGGCCTCTGCTGGGAATTTTGATGGAGGTGAGAGAAGAAATAAAGGACGTCACACTTTCACTGGGGAGACGGCACTCACGTACAAGAACAGCCATGGGAGAAGATGGACACACTCTATTGCCAGGCTGAAGAGAGCCCAGCCGGGGCTCTCGGGGATGAGAGTGGGGAGACAGCCAAGGAGCCTCGGGCATCAGGGCAGAAGAGCTAGAGGTGGGCATGAAATGAGGACAAGTCTAGAGGAAAGAGGACCACAGGGGCCCAGGAGGCCTGTGCTCTACTTAAGGGTTCTTTTTTTTTTTTTTTGCGGTACGCGGGCCTCTCACTGTTGTGGCCTCTCCCGTTGCGGAGCACAGGCTCCGGACGCGCAGGCTCAGCGGCCATGGCTCACGGGCCCAGCCGCTCTGCGGCATGTGGGATCTTCCCGGACCGGGGCACGAACCCGTGTCCCCTGTATCGGCAGGCGGACTCTCAACCACTGCACCACCAGGGAAGCCCTACTTAAGGGTTCTTCTACCAACCCCGGGAGCCTGGGCAGCCCAGCTTGTCGCTCCTTGGGCCTCATCTGTAAAATGAGCGTGCTGACTGGGTCGGCATCTTTACTGACCATAATATTCTAGGATTGGAAGCACCAAAGAAGAGCAGGTGGGAATTCCAGGTGGGAAGAAGTGTTGGGGCACTTCTGGTAGGACTGAGACAGCTGTGAGTAGGGAGGACCCATGGCCAGTGGTGCTGGGAGGAGCAGCTCCCCAAAGCTGGGGAAAGTGACCCAGACCTTTGCTCATTCCGGTCTATCCCAGGGCAAGGAAGGCCCATGGCCTCGCTGGGGTCTCAAACAAGCAGCTGTATTGTGTATGCCCAGCTGGGGTGCGGGCCAGGGCGGGTGTCATGGGAACGGCCCCTCTGCTTCTGAGGAGAGAAGCAAGATGTGGCCTCAGAGGCCTTGCCTGGCGCCTCTGTTCTTTGCTGACAAGCTTTGGGCCACTTCCCCAGGGCCCTCTCCATCCTTCTCCATCATCTTCCCAAGGCAAGCAGAACCCTGAGAGTCAGAGCTGACCATGCAGGGGGCACGGCGAGGGGGGTTAGATCTGGATTCTAGAGAAGTGTTATAGGTGACTTCCGTCATTTTGGTTTCATCTGTATTGGAGCTCGATCCAGCTAGAGACCTTGTAACACCAGCGTGGATTCCACCTATGAAACTCTTTCAGGAAGTTCACCAATGCAAACAATGGCGAGCTTTATTTCTTGCTTTGTTCTTTTACCAATCTCTAAGTGGCTGTGAAAGGCTGTTGTGCGCCCAGAATTGCGCCATGAGGTTTGCAAAAGGCAACCACACATGGTTTGCTCTTTCAACATCGGAAGATATTCCATATGGATTGCACCCCAGATATGGGGCTTCTGTGCAAGGTGTCTGGGGCCATGTGGCTCCCTCCATCCACGGCCCTGCTTTGTCGTCTTTTTTTTTTTTTTTTTTAAGAACATGTTGGGGGTAGGAGTTTATTAATTTATTTTATTTATTTGTGCTGTGTTGGGTCTTCGCTTCTGTGCGAGGGCTTTCTCTAGTTGTGGCAAGCGGGGGCCACTCTTCATCGCGGTGCGCGGGCCTCTCACTATCGCGGCCTCTCTTGTTGCAGAACACAGGCTGCAGACGCGCAGGCTCAGTAGTTGTGGTTCACGGGCCTAGTTGCTCCGCGGCATGTGGGATCTTCCCGGACCGGGGCACGAACCCGCGTCCCCTGCATCGGCAGGCGGACTCTCAACCACTGCGCCACCAGGGAAGCCCTGCATTGTCTTCTTTATAAACGCATTGCTCTCCAACATTATCTTATACATTTACTTGTTTGTGTATTGTGTACTGCCACCCCAAGCACATGGCGCCTTGAGGAACAGGACTGTGCCTGTCCTGTTTACTGCCATATCCCCGACCCCTAGATAAGGCCAGTCACCTGCAGGTGGTAAAGAAAAGGTCGTTGAATAAATGAATGTGGAGACATGGGCATGCTGCTTCCAAATGGGACAGTCTAGAGCAGTAGGTGGGGGGATGTGATTAAGCAGAGCTATTATTTGGGCTGGCATCACTCATCAGTCGGGGTCCCAGTGGAAACAGGGGACAAACTTCGACAGGTTACTTGAGGCCAGTTTACCAAAGGGCCGTTTACAAAGACACAGTCAGTGTTAAAGGCATGGAAAAGGGATAGAAACACAGGCCACAAGGAGCAAGGCGGGGTGGGTGCACTTACTGCAACCACAGCAAGGGTAGCCCGAGAGGAGCTGCGGCCTTTGGTTGAGGGGTTCTGCTGTTCCCTGGTGACACGTCAGGATGGGAGCTGGGGAATAAACGCCCAGCCTCGCCCTCCTATTCTTTCTCCCATTCTCCTCACAGGGCCACCTGTGGCTGAGCCCAGCCAGCAGCCAGAGGCCAGGGGAGGCTGACGATGCCATTCACACGGGAGATGGGGTCACGGGCGAGTCAGCCTCGTGGGGCGCAGACAGGGAGGAGAAGGGTGGAGCGGGGGTCTGGAGGGATAAGCAGAGGATGTCCAGCCCAGGTGGTGGAGGGGACCAGGGCTGTTCCTGGGACCCACTGCCACATAACAAATCTGCCCAGAACTCTGGCTAGAAACAACCGCCATTAGGTTAGTATCTTTCACAGTTTTTGTGGGTCAGGAATCCAGGAAGGGCTTTGTAGGGTGATTCCAGCTTGGGGCTTCTCACAGTTACAGACAGATGGCGGCTCCAGCTGGGGTTGTGAAGGGCTGGAGGAGCTGGGTGGGAGCAGGCATCTCTGTTTCTCCTAGAAATCTCTGGCCTCTCTGCGTGGTCTCTCCATGAGAGCTCGTTTGGGCTTCCCCATAGCATGGCAGCCTCATTGTGGTAGAAAGTCTGGCATGGAACTCAGGGCTTCAGCATGAGCCTGCTTGGTGAACACAGCAGAAGCAGCACCACCTTTATGACCCACCCCGGGTCAGAAAAGTGTCATGAAGTGTTACTTCCACCATAGTCTAGTGGTCAACCAGTCTCTAAGATTGGCCAGATGCAAGGGGAGGGGCCATAGACTCCACCTCTTAATGGGAAAAATGTTGAAGAATTTGAAGACACGTTTTAAAAGGTTAGAGAATGTGGGCTTCCCTGGTGGTGCAGTGGTTAAGATGCAGGGGACACGGGTTCAAGCCCTGGTCCGGGAAGATCCCATATGCCATGGAGCAACTAAGCCCGTGCGCCACAACTACTGAGCCTGCGCTCTAGAGCCCCTGAGCCACAACTACTGAGCCCGCGTGCCACAGCTACTCAAGCCCGCACACCTGGAGCCCGTGCTCCGCAACAAGAGAAGCCACCCAATGAGAAGCCCGCGCACCGTAACGAAGAATAGCCCCCGCTCACCGCAACTAGAGAAAGCCCGTGCACATCAACAAAAACCCAATGCAGCCAAAAATAAAATAAACTTAAAGTAAAACAAAATAAAAGGTTAGAGAATGTGGGGTCACTTGATTTATAATTGAGTATTATTTGGGTGTTTGCCAAAGAAGTCTATGAAACGGTGCTTGGTGGAGACAGGGACAGGATGGAAACTTCCAACATTGTTAGGAAGCTGGAGCTTTTTTTTTTTTTTTTTTTTTTTTTTTGCGGTATGCGGGCCTCTCACTGTCGTGGCCTCTCCTGTTGTGGAGCACAGGCTCCGGATGCGCAGGCTCAGCGGCCATGGCTCACGGGCCCAGCCGCTCCGCGGCATGTGGGATCCTTCCGGACCGGGGCACGAACCCGTGTCCCCTGCATCGGCAGGCGAGCTCTCAACCACTGCACCACCAGGGAAGCCCAAGCTGGAGCTTTTGAATTTCTCCTCTTTAGGAACTAAAGGACAGAGACTTAGAGAGGGAAAGTGACAAGTCAAAGTCAGGTGGGGCATTCAGGCTGGAGAAGCAGAACCCTTTCCTCGGTCTCTAGAGATTCTGTGCTCAGTGCAAAGGGAAGCTGGGTGGCGAGAGCAGAACCCAGCCCATAGGTCTCTAGGGCTGCTCATCCAAAGCTGGAGAACCAAAGGCCAGCTGCTTTTGGCTAAGATTCCTCCCACATTCCCCTCCCAGACTCCAGCAACCTCCCTCCCTGGAAGGAAGGGGGAAGGAAGGGCAATTTGGAGACTATCAAAGCGAGTAGCTTTCACTTTCAGGGAGCAAGCTGAGGAAGATTGCTTCCAGGTGCCTCTCGGGGCCCCTCCCAGCCTGACTGGGGCAGAGGGTGGGCCAGGAGGCAGGGGCAGCAGGCCTGGATGCTGGAGGAACTGCTCCCCTGGCCCGGGACGCCTTTTTCCAGAGCTGTCAGGGCCGCCTGCTTCTTAGCCAGGTCTCAGCTCAAAGGCCCCCTCCTCTCGGAGGCCCTTCCTCATCCTCTAAACTGAATCAGCACCCCACCCTCGGGGCTTCCTACAGAGGCAGCCCTGGAACCCGATTCAGAGGGCCCCACTCTGGCCTGACCCATGGGGTGAGAAGTCCATGGGCTGAGGTGGTGTGCCCACCTGGAGAACACATCCTCCCGTCTAGACGACTCTCAGGGTTCTGAGATCTCTGGAATTCCCTGTCCAAACATTCTGAGCCTGCTTCTAGGTGTGAGGATCTCTTCCCTGGTCTGTCCTGCAGAGACCAACTGTGCTGCTTGTGTGAGCACGCCCAGGCCCGAGGGGTGGCCCAAGGGTGGCCGGGTTGTGTGTACAGTGTCGATGCTGGAGGAGATGGACAGAGTTTTTATGTGTCCACACACACGCATGTGAGGGCCCTTAGGATCCGGAGCAGAGACAGGGTGGGGAGACGGAGGCTTGGGCTGGGATCTTCATTAGTACTTATGCTGGGCCCACAAACACCAGGGGTGTTTCAGTCTTTCTATTTCAACACTGTTTTATTTATTCCTACTGCTTTCAACTGTCTGAAGTTTGTCACTCCTTTTCTTTTTTCTGCTCCCTTCTCCAACTGGAATACACACTCAGCAAGAGCTGGGACCTTGGGTTGCATGCTTGCTTGTGAATTGGGGTCCATCTGTCTCCTTGGCAAGAAGTGGGCGTTAGTCTCTAAGAATGTCCCTGCAGGAAGGAAACTTGCAGAGTCTTAATGCCAAATCACCCAATTTTACAGATGTGCCAACTGAGGCCCAGGGAGGAGGAGGGACTTGCCCAAGGTTACCCAGGTAGTATGTGTCAAGACAGGCATGTCCCAGATGATGAGACTAACTCCTAAAACCAGGACGGTTTGGCCAATTGGCTGAGCAGCTCCACCCAGGCCCAACAAGTACCTGGACCTCCTCTAAGCAGGCAGCTCCCAAAGGGGAAATGTGTTAAAAATACAGATGCCCAGCCCCATTTGTCGTGATGCAGGATGTCTGCAGGGGCGCCAGGATGTCTGTACTCCCAGCAAGCACCACAGGGAGACTGGGGGATGCCCAGCGCTGGGAGGGAGGGCAACCCTGGGCTTCACAGCTGTTGGTGCCAGGAAGTCCTTCCAGAGTCCAATCCAGATGCCCCCCACTGTCTTCACGCAGTCTTTTGTGGGGGAACATGACACCTTCAGCTGAGGGTGCCTGTCCCCAAGCCCTTAGGTGAGCTAGTGCCTGTGCCCAAGCTCTGGGTCACAGAAGGCCAGATGCCCCAGGAGGGCAAAAAATGGACACGGTGAGACAGTGACATCTCTCTCATGCCACCTGCTCGCCCACTGCCTCGGTGAAGCCCTCACCCCTCTATTTCCTTCTCCCCCACCTGTGGCCCCTGCACCCAGAGAGTACCGTGCAGGACAGAGAGGCAGGGGACAGTAGCCCCTTCCATCTCTTCCTTGCGTGTGAGCGGGAAAGTGTGTGGCCTGAGGCCAGGAGACCTGGGTTCTGGGCCCGGATCTGCTATGAGCATGTCACTAAAGTTTCTGCAACTTCAGATGGCAAATGGCGGCTTCTTCCCTCCCAAGGATGGTGTGATAGATGTGATTATGAAAGCAAAGCTTCCTTGAGAATCAAAACATGCTGCCTGTCATAGGGATGATGCAATTTAGCAATAACCCCACGGAGCAAACACACCCATCTCAGCCGCCTGCTCTGAGTGGCCATCCCCTATGCACGGACAAAAGTAAATACGTGGATTTTGACTCAGAGTCAGATGAAGAGTATGGACAAGAAGAGGAAGAAATGATGACGACAATAAAAACAACTCAGATGCATGGAGTGCTTACTCTGTGCCGGGCATGGTTGTCAGTGTTTTCCAATCCCATGAATCAGCTACTATTAAATACCCATTTTATAGATAAGGAAGCTGAGGCACAAAGAGGCCACAGAACTAGTAGGTGGCAGAGCCAGTATGTGCACCCAGGACAAGCCCTGGTGAACAGGAGTAGCTGGGCAGGGACCCCCTCCCCGGGGTGGGGCTCAGAGGGGCCCTTGGGGGCTTTTGCTAAATGAGTGAGAGAAGCCAGATCTTTCCTGGCCCCTGAGGAAAGATAAGATTCCTTCAGGCTGATGGGATCCTCCAGGGTGCAATACGGCAAAGAGGAAGTGAGCACGCTGTTGATTCCCTAACTCCTCATGCCAGGCAGCTGCCGCGAGGGATTCTGGGATTCTCCCAGTACACCGTGTCACTAAGCCTTGTCTAGTTGGAGGCTGGCATTGGTCTTTTGTTTCTGGCCTCCATACCCCACAATGTTCTGCCTGGTTTGACACGTAGTAGGTGACACAGAATACTTGCTGCCTGTTGTGGGATCGGTACCTGCTCTGTGGGGTAAAGGGTGCCCGGAAGGCCGGCACAGGGGCTCGCCGAAATCTCATTGCTGCCTGGAAGACCGTCCTCCCTCCCTGCTGCCCTGGCCTCCTGCTGGCTTGCTTTGCGCCCCCTCCCCCCTCCAGCATGGCCCTTCCATTCCCCTACTAAGATGTTCCCCCTCTGAGCCCAGTGGGGGTCAGAGGTAGGTAGGATGGGAATGGGGGACCCAGCCGAAAGACTGTTTCTTGGGCAGGTGGTGGTCGGCTCATCCTTGCCCCAGGTTCCCCAGCCCACGTGCCCTTATCAAGACCTCATCTCCGATGCCTGCTCCTTTCAGATGCCACCTCCAACTTCCCCAGCAGAGACCACCACCTCTGCTATTCAACACCCACATGCAGACTTCCCTGGCAGTCTACTAGTTAAGACTCTGTGCTTCAAGTGCAGGGGTGTGGGTTTGATCCCTGGGCAGAGAACTAAGATCCCACATGCCATGCGGCCAAAAAAAAAAGAAAACAAAAAAACACCCACATGGCCTAACTCACTCATTGGGCCACTGTAGGACTTGTTTTTGTGTTTTTTTTGATTGTGGTAAATATATATAAACATTTACATATATACAACATACACTGTATATATGTTATATATGTAACATTTACCATTTTATACTATCTTAATATATATAGTTCAGTAGTGTTAAGTATATGCAGAATGTTGTGAAACGGATCTCCAGAACTTTGTCATCTTGCAAATCTGAAACCCTGTACCCACTAAACAACAACTCTTCATTTCCCCCTCCCACCAGACCCTGGCAACCACCATTCTACTTTCTATCTCTTGAACTTGACTATTCTAGATACCTCACATAAACGGAATCATCCAGTATTTATCTTTTTGCGACTGGTTTATTTCATTCACGTAGTGTCCTCCAGGTTCATCCATGTTGTAGCGTGTGTCAGAATTTCTTCCCTTTTTGAGGCTGAATAATATTCCACTGTATGTATATACCCCATTTTGTTCATCTATTCATCTGTCAGTGGACACTTGGGTTCACTTGCTTCCACCTTTTGACTATTGTGAATAATGCTCTAGGACTTTGCTTTCTAGATAAATAAGACTGTGCCAATTATTCCTTTAGAACCAGGTACTTTATGTACTTTTCTAAGAGACTGTTACTGTCTTCATTTAACAATGAAGGAAACAGGAGCTCCCACAGTTTACGTCACCTGCTTCAAATCCCACAGCCAATAAGTGGCAGAGCCTGACTTTGAATTCATATTGATGCCAAACCTCACATTCATCTCCTACTTCCCGCTGTCTCCTTTCCTCAAGGGTATTTGTCTTCATCTCTTATCTGCTGGAGAGATGTCCAGGCTGCATGTGCCCATCTCCAAGGTTAGGGGCCAGTGCTTGTACAGGACAATACAGCAGGGTGGTTAAGATCGAGGCTTGAATCTAGACAGCCCAAGTTCAAGAGCTGGCTCCTCTCATTCATCAGCTGTGTGACTTTTGCCAAATTACTTATCCTCTCTGTGCCACGAATGATTAGTGATGCCTGCCATGCACTCAGGATGGGATCCAAATGTCTCATAGCTCTCTTGACAAAAGGAAAAGCTCACCTGAAACCACGCCCCACACCAGGCTCCTTCCAGATTCTTAGCCTTGGAAGCAAGAATGTTTCCTACAGAACTGCAAGCAGAGAGGCCCTGAGTGAGGATGGGGCAGGATTCACCCCAGGGGGATTTGGCTTCCATCAGAATGGGAGTGTCTTCCATGGCTCACAGTCTACTTACCCTGAGGCAGGGGGTTGGTCCCCGGGCCCTGTGGCCAGCAGGTTCCAGGTGGGGGAGATTAGAGTACATGGGGGCCCCCTCCCCAGCCTGTCCTTTGCACAGCCTGCATACATTACTGGTCCTTGAGCTGTAGCTGTGGCCTACCACCTTTCTAACGTGCTTACAAGATCCCTCGTGGTTCCTTCCTCCCCAGAATTTCTGAGGCCCTCGGTTCTCTCTGCCTCTCCTCCTGGTCCCCCAGCTCGTCAGTGCAAGTCTTCATCTGAGATCCCGGGAGAGGTGGCATGAGATCTCCAGCTTGGTGGTGCCCTGAACACAACCTCTGCTGACCCCAGGGCCTGAAAGTGGAAGGGGAGACGCGTTTGCTGGCTGTGGGGCAAGTGTGGGAGGGTTCAGGCACCACTCTGGGGGACAGGGAAGAGCAGTTAAAGTGACATCTGTGAGTGCCACTGTGGGTGACGAGGAGACTGATGGAGAATACGGGTGGGTGATGGCGTGAAGAAATGGAACTGCCATGGTTATGGGTGAGATGGGAGGGGTGACAGTGTAGGTGGCCCTGTAAATGTCACCATGAGTGATTGACGGAGCTGACCCATGGGAATCTGAGTGGATGACCTTGCACGTGGGTGATGGCGTCAGCGACACGTGATGGGAGACGAGGGAGCAGCTGAGAACGGGGGCTGGGGACTGGTGGGGGAGCGTCAGAGGGTGTGAGAGGGTGGCGGGCTGGCGGGCGCCGAGGCTCCGGGCTGCTTGGAGCCACTGGTCAGGCCCCTGGGCTTGTCTCTTGGGGACATTGTCCATGCCGGAAAGAAAAGAACGAATGTGTTTTCTCTGCCTGTTGAAAATGATTCTGAGCGAAGGGGCTTTGCCTCCTGGCCGGCGTGAGCCTGACTCCGCTGTGTCAGAAGATGATCTTTCACAGATGCTGAAAAGTTAGGAAGTGTAATTACGGGGAAATTGCTCTCCGGCAAACGAGTACAAGCCAAGGGCTGCCAGGCCCCATTCCTCACCTGAGCCCCCTGATTGTGGCCGACAGCCCCACATCTGTATGTGCTTTGCAGCCAGGAGAGGAAAGAAAGGGGGAAGCAGAGCCGGTTCAGGGAGGAGAGGGGGGTGAGGGGACCTTCAGCTACCCTGCCCACTGCTCCCCCAGCTTCCTCGGGGACAGCTGAGGGAAGGCGAGGTCTGGGGCGCATTCCTGGGCTCCCAGGGCCTTCTGGGGCACCCTCACTCCTGGGGGTGACGGGAGGAGCTGGGGTTGGCTCCGGAGGAAGAGAAGGGAGGCTGAGGCGCTTTCCTTCCAACGTCCTCATTTCACTGGCGGGGAAACTGAGGCTGGTGACTCTGTGCCCAGGTCACGTGGTGAGTTAATGGTGCAAGCAGGATGTGACCCTCCACCTCTCGACCAGCCAGGGCTCTTCCCACCGCCCGCCCCCTCCCCCCCGCCAGGAGGTGGGGGGCTGACAAGGGGCTGGCCTGGTGTGCAACAGGGGGTCCCTGCCCTCCGCCTAGCCTCTCTACAGAGCCACCCAGCAGCCTCTGCATTCCTCAGATTCCTCTCTCTCATCTTCTCCCTTTGGTTCCTGAGCCTCTGCACCTCCCTGCTGAGGAAGCTGGGAAGGTCCCAGCAGGGGGCCTCCAGCTCCTCCCTTGCTGCAGAGACCACTGCTCCATCCCACCCCCCACTGGCTCCTTGTGTTTCTCCCTCCAGCTCCTGGGATGGCCCCAGAGGGTCGGGCAGCCCCCCTTGTTCAACCCCTCTTGGACTAACTCAAGGGTACCCGGATGCCCACAGCTCCCTGCTCTTTGGCCGGTATATGGAGCTATTTTTTCCACTGGACACAGAGTTTGCTCCCCATCTCCATTGTTCTGGTAACAAGTGCCCTTCCCCCTAGCCTCAGAGGTGGGCACAGGCAGACTCTGACTGAACCAATCATCCCAGCATCCTCCTGGCCCTAGTGATTGGGTCAGGGGTGGCCATGTGACCCCCAGAGGTAAAGTCACTAGGATCAGGACCTGGCTTCATTCCCACTGGAGCTGAGAGGTTGGGAAGCTGTAGATTTGGAGATTTTCTTTATCTGCAGGAGGCAAGAATGAGGCATACAGAGTCGGGGTGGGTGGGAGGGAGAACACCATTATTAGCATTTTTGAACTCTGGATTCAGTCCTGTCCCCATCCCCACAGCCCCCAGTTATATTAGCCAATGATTCTATTCTATTCTATTCTATTCCATTCTGTTTTGCTTTCAGTACATTCAGCTGGATTTCTGTCACTTGCAATCAAAAGAGACCTGTTTGAATAGCTGCCTCAGAGCTGGAGCTTGGATGTCCTGGGAGGTGTTGATGGGTAAGTTGGTCGGACTGAGGAGGGTCCAGTGCCAGCGAGGACGGTAGCCACCTGCTGGCCGGGAGGGGCCTGTTGGGGGCAGTGTGCGTGGTAGAAATTTGCTAAGGAGGAAGTAGGCACAAAGGAACTTGAAACCCCAGCGCAGAAGCGAACGGACAGCTTAAGTCCAGCTGCAGCTCCTGCAAGAATGCTTGTCTGGGGGAGGGAGAAATATTCCACCCCCCAGGAAGAAAGGACATCTGATGGAAAGGGTCCTTCCAGGCAAAACTCAGACCGGAAGGAGTGTTTCTACTGCCCAGCCAGGAGTGGTCACTGGGACAGTGCAGCGGCTGTCAAGGACATCTCTGTACAGGGAAGGGAAGGGCTGAGAACATTCCAGAGAAGATCAGAGCAGAGTGTAGCCCAGCGTCATAGCTGCCCAACCTGGAACCAAGCCGGAGCAAACCGGTATTAGCCCAAGTGTGGGAAACGCCACAGATGGAGGGTGTGTCCTGGGCCCGAACCCCCTTCCCTTAAGTCTGGGTTCTGAGGAACTGCAGTCAGAGATCTCTTGGCAGGTGGGACCCCAGTTCTCAGAAACGATGAATGATGTGAGATACAGGACGGGGGCCAGCAGGGCTGGAGCAGGAACGCATGGGTTTCTGGCTGCCATGGCTAACTGTTCCCAAACCCCCAGTGAGGAGGGATTGGGATAACCTCGACTCTGCCATTCTTTACTCTCAAGGAGGCTGTTGAGAATCCTTCACGTCATTTGGCGGGGAAAATTCCATTCCCCAGACGGAGTGTGGTATGGGAGGAAGAATCAAGAGTTTAGAGACAAACACAGATTTGAGTCTGAGTCCTGGATCTACCACTTTCTAGCTCAGAGACCTTGAGCAAGTTACTTAAGCCTCTGAACCTCAGTTTTTTAATTTATGAAATGGGAATAATAACATCTCCCCCATGAGGTTGTTGTGGGATTAAATGAGATCACAGATCTAATATGAATTAAATGAAGCAAAGGTATGTCAATGTGCCTGGTGCGTTCCAGGCACTCCCCAAACACTCTCCTTTCCCCTTATTTGCTGTGGTTTAAGCAAAGCCCTTGAGTTATAAGAACCACCTCAGGTATCGTTAAGGCAAGGTACTGAATTAGAGAAACGCTTACATCACTCCTTGGTACTCAGCTTCGGCTGATGGAGCAAGGAGCTCCCCACCCCTTCTCACCACTTACCAAGAAGAATTCAAGGCAGAATTCTTCTTGGGAAAGCCAGGCTTACCAAAAAGGCACAGGACATGGCACCTTAAATGAAGTAAGATGGTCTCACTGAGTTTTGAGCTCTTCAATGTCAATTATTAGTAGCATAAGCAGGCTGTGGGGTGGTGAATTTTGTGGTGGCGAGAGCCTACCCTGCCTTGCTTCTCCCTGCTCCAGTTCCTCAAACACCTCAGCCCCAAGCATGCCACACTCCTGCTCTGCAACCTTCAATGGCTCCCTCTTCCCTTGGAATTAAGTATAATTTCTTTGACCTGGCATTTGGTGATACCCACGGTCTGATCCCAACCTACCTTCTAGCCTTATCTCCTACTACTCTGCTTCTTCCTCCTTATCCTCTGGTCAAATTCAACTTCTCTTTTCCAATCGCACCCTGTGCTTTCCCGCCTCCATGCCTTTGCTCAGCCTGTGCCCACTGCCAGGTTTGCCCTTCTCCCCTCGGTCTGGGGAAATACGATTCCTTCTTCACAGCATCAGGCGAATCCCAGCTCCTTCCTGAAGTTCCTCTTTACCCTGAACTGGACGTGATTCTTTCCACCTCTGTTCCCCCCTGAATCTCGTCTTGCGAACCTCAGCTTCAATACAAGCTCCTGTGAAAACATCCCTCCCCCAAGAAGGATTAATCTCTCCCACTCTGGGCCTGCAATATGCTGTTCTCAGTATGTGCCTGGGATGAGCTGTTTAAGTTTTCTCTGCCGGCCACAGAGACTGGGATGCCTGGCCTTTGCCCATACGTCTCTGTGCCCTCCCTGGGGATTGCAACATGCTCAACCTGTGTTTTCCAGAATGATGGTTCATGGCCTCAGGACTCTGGCTACTTCTATTCTCTGCCTGTATCTAACATGCCTGGGAATAGTGTCCTGGGAGTAGCTATAAGCATAAGATCAAGTCCACCCCTCTGCTCCAGGTAGCCAGGGGCCTTCATGTTCTGTTTCCCCTCCTTGCTGTCAAAACTCCTCTGCCACCAAGTAGTTAGACCTTGGGTAAGTCACGACCCCCATCTGAGCATTGATTTCCTCCACAGGAAGATGGAGTTTGGCCAAAATCATCCTTAACATCTCCCTCAGCCTAACAATTCTCCCGCAGTCTCTCATGGAGGGAAACCAATGCATAATGACAGATATATAATTAATAATACTGTGTTATATACCTGAAAGTTGCTAAGAGATTAGACTGTAAATGTCTCACTACAGAAAAGAAATGGCAATTGTGTGATAGGATGGAGGTGTTGGCTAAGGCTATAGGGGTCATCATTTTGCAATATGTGAGTGTATCAAGTCAACACAATGCCCACCTTAAACTTATACAATGTTATATGTCAATCATATCTCAAGAAAACTGGGAGAAATAATGGCGGATAAATGCTTCAGTGGTGGAATTCTCAGCCCCTCGACAGACATTTGAAGCAGACGAGGTTAACCAGGTTGATGAGGGTGTAGACAATGTCGATAAGATCTATTGGTATCATTTATCAGGCGTTGCTGTGTGCGAGGCACTTTGTATAAGCTATCTTGAATTCTCCCAATAAATCTTTGAGGGAATATTAAAACCCACTTTATAGATGAGGAAACTGAGGTTCAGAGAGGTGATGTGACTTTCGTTATTCCACCAGCAAGTGGCCAAGGCAGAACTTGGAGCCGGGCCCACTGGACTCCCTCCCATACTCCTCTGGCACATTCCAGGCAGGCCCAAGTGGCCGGAGCAGGCCCCGCCTGCCTCCCCTCCTGCCCTCTGCGGCTGTTTCGCATCCTGCTGGATTCCTGAGGTGTCAGGCCTCATTAGAGCCCGCACCCCAGCAAGCGCCGAGAGGCAGCTGACAGGTATACAATCCGACCGCGACTCCCTTCACATTATCAAGCTGTCTTCAGGCAGGAACGTGCCGGGAAGCTGGACAGAGGCCCCTGGCTTGGCTGCATAATCTGATGCACATTAAAAACATCTTTCAGACGCCTTCCCCTTGCTGCACACTCGTTCTCACTCTCCCGGTTTCCCTTTTTCTCCGTCCAACAAAAGCTGATGAAGTTAGCCAGCAATGTGGGCTCTCCAGCCCAAGCGGGGTCTTGTTGACTGAATGGCCGCCCAGGAACGGCTGACATTCTTGGTGTTTGGCTGGCATCTGGGTGAGAGCACCTGTGACATCGGGCCACATGCAAGCGAGTTTTGACAGGGACCAGTAGCTCTGCCTCCCTCTCCAGTTCTGGGGAATGGGTGCAATTTTACCACAACCATCAGTAGAAAGCCTGGACTAATACTAACCATGAGGGGCATCGGATGAGTGTTTGATTTGGGGGCTGAATCTCCTTTTGTGCTTGGGGAGTTCCACATCGCATGAGCCATGTTGGGGGAGGACAGCCAGCCTTCCACCAAGAACCCAAGAAAACCAGATCCTTGCTTTCCCAGGGACCCTTGCAACCAGGAAGTGGGCATGTGATCAGAGCCAGCCAATCCGACGCTCCTGCCTCTCGTTGAATTCAGCCCAGGGGCAGGGGAGAGTCTGACCCCATACCCGCCACTGTCCTGGGGTGACAAGGCCACAGGCGGTAGGCGTCGGGTGCACAGAGCTGGGGGTGGTACACAGAAAGCTTCACTGGGCGTAGCCTGGTTTGGGCTGTGGTTCTGGCTGTGCCAGTTCTGGGATTTTCTGACCCTAGATTTGCAGCCCTCCCCATGACTTTTCTGCTTCCAGCAGCACAAAGACCACTCCTGTTGTTTCTAATTAAGGTTCTCTGGCTAGAACTCACGTGGTGGCTTCTTTAATTCTTACAACAAACCTTGAGATAGATGCACTGATCAACCTCATTTTACAGGTGAGGAAACTGAGGCACGGAGTGATTCACTAACACAAGGTCACACAGTAGGAAATGGCAGGACATGGATTCAAACCCAGGTCCGAGAGCCTGGGCTGTCAAACACTTCGAGAAAGAGCCTGTGGTAGGCCGAACAATGGCCTACAAAGATGTTGGTTGTAATTAGGTTAAGGATCTTGAGATGAGGAGATCATCCTGGATTATCTGAGTGGGCCTATTGTAATTACAAGAGTCCTGTAAGGGAGAAAGATGTAAGGACAGAGCGGAAGTCAGAGAGGAGAGACGCCGCTACACTGCTGGTTTGAGGATGGAGGAAGGGGCCATGAGCTCGGGAATGTAGGCAGCCTCTGGAAACTGGCAAAGCCGAGGCAACAGATCCCTCCCCAGAAGGAAGCCGCCCTTCCAACACCTTGATTCTGGCCCAGTGAGACTGATTTGGGACTTCTGAACTCTAAAGCTGTGAGATAATACATTTATGTTGTTTTAAGACACTGAGTTTGTGGTCATTTGTTATGGTAGCAGTAGGAAACTCCCCGGAGCTACAAAAAGGTTTACGCCATTTGTAATTTTTGTTGAAGATAGGCTATTGACAGGATGGAGCTCCGTGAGAAGCACCCCCATTGTAGCCCCAGGGCCTATCACAGTGCCTGGCTCAGGGCTTCAATATATCTGTGTCACACAAAAGGACAAATGAACGCAGACACCACGATCCCTGCCCTGGAGAGAGATGAGGCCAGTCATAGGAGATCGTAGCTGTGGCCTTGGCTCCAAGACCAAGGAGGAGGCCCCAGAAGCCCAAGTGGGTCACACACACGGAGGCTGGGGCAGACCTGGACCCAGAGCTGATTGAGCCAGCCCCGGTACCGTTTGCTGCCAAACCCATGCCCTCAGTGGCTTACCCCTCCCAGGGTGAGGAACAGCCTCATTCCAACAGCGCAGCAGCCAGAGGGCTCCGTCCTAATAGCCTGAAAGGCTGTGCTGTGCTTCCTGTTTGAGCTTGCTTGTAAAATCTCTCATTCAGGGCCTCCGTGCAGGAGACAGACCTGAGGAGGCAGCCTCGGCCTGAATCTGTATTTACCTCTTCCTATATCCCTTCCACGCGCTCATGGTTGAAGGGAGTGTGCCTGGGAACGGCTGACACGAGGAACATCTTTTGTGGTCTCACTTCTTCTATCTTATTTCCGGGAAAAAAGCATGGTCTTCAGGCATATGTTAGGCGTAAAGTCCGGGTGGTCCTCCCATCTCTGTCATGCTCAGAAGCTCCAACGCCTAGAGCTGTGCCCTGGTGAACTCCTATTCATCCTTCAAAACTAAGCTGACTAAATGCCATATGGTATCCTGGATTGGATGCTGGATTGCAAAAACTGCTGAAATCCCAACAGACTGTAGTCTAGTTAATAGGATTGTACCAACGTGCATCTCTTCATTTTGACAAATGTAGCGTGGTTATAGAAGATGTTAACATTAGGGGAAGCTGTGGGAAGAATATATGGGAACTCTCTGTATGACCTTTGCAACTTTTCTACAAATCTAAAATTAACCCCAAATAAAAAGTTTGTTAAAAAAAAAAAAAAAAAGAAACAACTAACTTGGCCCAGGCATGGCCAGGAGTGGAAGCCCTCGTGGCCAGTTGGTATCCCTGCCACGTATGCCTGTGTGCCCTGTTCTTTTCCCTGTTGCGGCTTAGATCATCCCAAGATGTGGTGACCTTTCCCATCCAACTAGAAGCTCACGAGGGCAGGGGCTGTGTCTTATTGCACCTTCTGCAACGGTCAGGGAGCACTTACCATGTACACTGTACATATTTTCCATGTATTAACTCGTTTAGTCCTTACAGGACTTGGAGGCAGGTACTGTCGTTATCCGCGTGTCACAGATGAGCATACTGAGGCACAGAGAAGTCAGATAACGACTAAAGTCACAAAGCTAGTGAATGGCAAGACCAGGACCGGGATTTGAATAGCTCCAGCAGTCTGCTTTCGGAAGTCACGTCCTGCACCCTCTGCCACAGGAAGCCACGTGGCCTGGGGGCTGAGCAGACCTCGGGCGTCAGGTTAGCATCCCAGTTCGCCACTCACCAGCTGTGTGACCCTAGACAAGTGAATCAACCTCTCTGAGTTCAGTTTCCTCATCCATGAAATGAAGAGAAGAATCAAAACGGTTTCACCAGGAGTAAAGGAGACATGCAGAGTGCTTAGCCTGGTGCCAGACACATAGCAACCCTGATGATGATGGTAGGCGGTTAACTGTGGGGATGATGCTAAAGGTAGTAAGTGGTGAGCGTGATGATAGAATGAGTGTGATGACGATAGAGAGGTGATGATAGGGAGGATGATGTCATGCCTGCTCACTGAGGGAACAATGCAGGAGCAAAAGGGGACTAGTATCAGCTTCTGGAAGGGTCCAGTCATGATGAACTGGGTGTCGGAGGAAACGCATATGGCAGCAACAGGCAATGACCATCAATCCAGAGGCCGGAGAGGAGAGGGTGAGGGAGGAGGCCAGCTGCGAGGGAGCACAGCCAGCAGACAGTGGTGGTAGAGAGAATGGGCCCAGCCCCAGACCAGATGCACAGTCCTCTGACTCTGCCAGAAGGTGGATGTTTCCACCACAGCCTCCTGTACTGCTCCGAGCCTGGGAAAAAGCAAGCAGATCAGGCCTAGGCCCCAGGCAGCCCTGCTGCTCTCCCTGCTGGAAAAGGCTTGGTCTGCTGATTGTTGCACAATTACAGACGGGCTCTTGTCCCTGCCTGAGCAGGAACCTTTTGTCTGGCAGGGGGAGGAAGAGACAAGGGGACGTCGGAGAGGAGCTCCTGGATGCCGCATGCTCTGAGCTCCTCCTACAGTGCCTGCCAGGGCCCAGGTGGGTGTGCGGGCTGAGGAAGCCCTTGCCACCCAGCGAGCGAGGCTCCAGAGGCCTGGCACCAGAAGGAGAGGTGGCAGATGTCAGCACCAAGAAGAGCATTCTGAGACACAAGAATAGGCCAACCACAAAACAGGGAGGCGCTGTCTCTGAAACATCGCCTTCCTCCCTGGAGCAGAAAAGACCACATGTTGGGAGGCCACGAGGTTTCCTGGAACTGCTAGGAGCAGAGGCTGATCCCCAGTGGACCAGTTTCCCTTGCGGAGTCTCAGAGCCCTGGGCATGGGGTGGGCACCCTCACGGAAAGGGTCCATATCTGTGCTTGTCCCTGTTCTGAAAGATACCCTCCCAGCCACTGATGTCCCTGATGAGAAAGTGACACTCCTGCAACCACCCAGCAGAGAAGATGGTCCGCGCTTTTATTGTTTATGGGAGACCCTCCATGGAAAGTGTTGGCAGAGCCTGGATCCCGCTACAAACCACAGAAAACCCGTGCAGACTTCCGCTCTACCCCTGATCACAAACCCTTATGCGTTTAATTGCATTAATTTTAAATAGCAGTTGAGTGCCTTTGTGCCAGACCTTGTTCTAGGAACAGGGAGGTGGGGGACGGGTGGAATGGCAAACAAGACCAGCCCCAGAATTAACGTCTGCAAGGGAGAAAAGGGACAGTGAACAGGAAATAAAGCCAGCTGATTCTTTTGGATAGCGATGAATGGTGCAAAGACGCTAAGTGTGGTTAGGAGAGGGAGATGTCCAGGCCTGGGGGCACCGAGCAGCTGCTTCAGTCTGGTGGTCAGGGAGGCTTCTCGGAGGAGGTGACATCCGAGTGGATCCCTCGGAGGTGAGAAGCAGCTAACTGTGCAAAGATCCGTGTGAGGAGGGTTTCGAGCAGAAAAAGCATCAAACTGCAGAAGCCCCATCCAAGGAAGGAGCAAGCAGGGAAGGGCAGAGTGGCTGGAATGGAATGTGAACAGGGGAAGTGGCACAGATGGACTTGGTGGAAGATCAGTGACTGGGGCGTGTAGATGCGGAGCCTTATAAGTCAGAGGAGGGAAACTGGACTCAATTCTACGGGAAATGGGAAGTCAGTAGAGAGCTGTAAACAGAGGTGTGGCGTGATCTGGCTGTTGTCAAAGCCCACTCTAGCAGTGGGAGGAAAGTGGATTGTAGAGGGGCAGTGGAAGGAAGCAGGGAGACCTAGCAGGTCTATTTCAGTTGTAGCCAGAGAGGATGATGGCCCGGACTAGTGAGGGAGAGCAGTGGACAGAATGAGGCTATACAGTATTTTGGAAGGTTGAGCTGATGGGAGCTGCTGATGGAATAGATATAAGCGGTGATAGAAAGTAGAGGATTAAGATTTGGCGCTAGAGCTGATAGCTGGGTGACAGTGTCCGTTTGCTGCTGTGGGAAGGAACAGGTTATGGGTTAGGGGTAGGGGTCAAGAGAGTGCCACCTTCCACAGGGAGCTGGGCATCGAGGGGTTTGGGCTGGACTCAAGTTTTCATGAGGTGTTTGGGAAGGTGGCTCAGGTCTATGGAGCTGCTGCAGGGTGTAGGGAGATTGTGGTGGAATCAAATCTCAGTTAAAACACAGTGACTCCTCTTTAATGTATTTTGTAGGTAAAAATGTTTTTTACTGATTCAGGAAAAAAAAAAAGACACCTTCATCGCAACGTTGTTCACAATAGCCGAAAGGTGGAAACAACCCAAGTGCCCATTAAAAATAGATGAATGGATAAACAAAGTGTGGCATGTAGACACAATGGAATATTTTTCAGCCATAAAAAGGAATGAAACTATGACACTTGTTACAACATAGGTGAACCATAGAAACATTACAATACGTGAAATAAGCCAGATACAGAAGGACAAATATTGTATGATTCCACTTCCATGAAGTATCACGAATAGGCAAACTTACAGAGACAGAAAGTAGAATAGATGTTACCAGGGACTGGCGAGAGGTGAGAAGCGGGATTTATTATTTAATGGGTCCAGAGTTTTTGTTCAAGATGGTGAAGAAGATTTGGAAACAGATAGTGGTGATGGTTAGCACCCGATCCTCTAGATACCTGGCTGCAGGTCCAGGCAGATCTGCATCCCCAAGAAGAATGCCTCCAGGTGGAGCTTCACCCAAATTCACCTGTCTCCACCCGCCCGCAGGATGTCCCCAGTCTGGTGTCCCATGTGGCCTTGTCTCAGTCAGCTCAGGCTGCCATAACAGAGCACCACAGCCTGGGTGGCTTAAACAACAGACACATATTTCTCACAGTTCTGGAGGCTGAGAAGTCCAAGATCAAGGGGCTGGTCAGTTTGATTCCTGATGAGAGCTGTCTTTTTGGCTTGCAGACGTTTTCATTGTATCTTCACATGGGAGAGAGAGAGAGAGAGAGAGAGAGAGAGAGAGACCTCTCTGGTATCTCCTCCTGTAAAGACACTAATCCTATCGGATCAGGGCTCCACCATTATGACCTCATTTAGCCTTAATTACTTCCTTACTACAAATACAGCCACACCAGAAGTTAAGTCTCCAACATATGAATTATTAGGGTGAGGGGGTCACAAGGTAGTCCAGAGCAAGTTTCAACCTCAGTGTGGCCTAATCCAATCTGCCCTCCTGCCCCCACATCAGCGTCTCCTGCTCATTTCTCTGTTCCACGGGTGGCAGCTCTGTGCTCCAAGCCATTCAGTGGTCCATCCTCCCTCTACCTGCCCATGTGCCTGCTGTCACAGAGGTCTTCCCAAAACACCAAAGGGACCGTATCATCCCTTCTATATCTCCACCATGTATGTCCAGACACCTTCAGTGGCTCCCCATTGCCAGCCAGATAACATTTAAACCTTTCACCCTGGTATTCAAGGCCATCCCACAGAATGGTCCAAACCTGTCTTCCCAGTTACTCCCCTGTTCTCTTATCAACTGTTATACTTTTCCACGCCTATGTCTTTGCTCACCCCATCCCCTTTGTCTGCAATGCTCTACCACCTCCTACCTAGAGGGTTTACATCCTCCCAAGTCAAGTTCAAGCTTATCATCCTGCAAGATACCTTCTCTGACTATTCTAGCTGGAAGAGACATCTCCCTCCTTGAGCTTCTTTGTTTCTTGCATTAGTCAATGTCACCTTTGATAAAAAGAAAAAAAAGAACCCAACAGAAACTCAGCTCTTACTAGCATCTTAAGGGGAAATTAATTGGCTCATGTATCTGGCAAGTCCAAGCTTGGAGAAAGTCCCAGAAATGAATATCAGGGCTCTTATGCCTTTCATCACTCAAGCCTTCATTTCTCTAGGGCTGCCCTCACTCTTTCCTACTACAGATGTCGTACCTCCATGCAGTGAGGGGCAGAAAGAGAATATGGTCATGGGCAGTTGCAGGCTCCCGCCATCCCAATTTAGTGGCTCTGTGTGAATGAGAGCATCTGCCTACAATCCTAAGGAATGATTCTGATTGGTCAGGTTTGGACCATGTGCTATCCCAGATCCGTCACTGAGATCAGGAGAATAAGGTGCAGTGATTGGCCTGGCAAAGGTCACATCACCACTTGGTGGGCCAGAAACATGGCCTACTGTGATTGGCACCTTGCCAGTGATGGAGTAGGGGAAGGGCAGCTTCCCAAAGGGGTGTGTGGCAGATGAAAACAATGGTCCATCGTACCACTCGTCTTTATTACATAACTATTTGTAATCCCCTTTGCCTGTGTCTATGTGCATCTCACATGCCAGATTTAAACTCCTTGGGGACAAGGGGATGGGTCTTATTTTTGTCTAAATCCCCACACCTGGCATAGGATCTGACCCATACATTTTCAATAAATGCTACTAGCTGTGCATGGAGTTGTCCTCTTCCCCCTACGCTGACCTTTCAAATGGTCCTGGGTGGAGGAGAAGTGGCAGAGCTGAGTGTATCCTTCAAAGGGTGTCACGTGGCTCCCTAGGAGTTCTGAACACCTTTCCGGGGCCCCACTGGGAAGGACAGTGAATCATCAGGCTTCTGTGTGGTCCCATCCCTGCTTTAATCTGTTTCATATAAATTTAGATTTCTTACAGAAAATAATTGGAAGAAATAATTTTTATAAAACTTTAAAAAGTTTGAAAACCACTGTGCTGGGGAAGGGCATAGATGGACTCTGGATTCTTTGAGTAGCTGCTCATCAAAGGAGCCTGTGGTCAAATGAGCCTGGGAAACTTGATTCACTGTAGCCCCTTCTTGGTGAAAAATAATGCACATTAATACATTATACTCTCTGAGAAGTCCTGCAGCAGAGAGTATCTTCTCGGATTTGTTTAACTCACTGATTCCCAAGATGATTCAATCCTAAATTCTATTGTCTATGAGCACAATCCTGAAGAACCAGTGTCCCATGGAACCCAAGTTGGAAACTCCTGGGCTGGGGAGCTCTAAGGCCCCTTCTGAGCCGGCTGTTCTTGAATCCCTGTGAGAAATCGCTGAAAGAGCTGGAGACGAGGAGACTAAATCTTATCTGAAAGATCTGTCACTGGAAGAGGTAGCTGGTCGTACGATGGGTCCCCCACAGGAAGCCTGCCTTAAAAACTGAGCTCTCCTTGGGCTTCCCTGGTGGCACAGTGGTTGAGAGTCCGCCTGTTGATGCAGGGGACATGGGTTCGTGCCCCGGTCCGGGAAGATCCCACATGCCTCGGAGCGGCTGGGCCCGTGAGCCATGGCTGCTGAGCCTGCGCGTCCGGAGCCTGTGCTCTGCAACGGGAGAGGCCACAGCAGTGAGAGGCTCGCGTACCGCAAAAAAAAAAAAAAAAAAAAAAAGTCTGGGAGGAAATGCAATATTAGGTCAAGAATGATTTTTCTCTAAATAGTGAGTTTGGAGTAATCACTCTTTTTCTTTTTGAAAACTCTGTATTTCAGCTTTGCTATCATGAAAGTGCATTTTTTGAGTAATAAAGGGCCCGAGGTGAGGCTGGATGCGTGTTTCATAAGGAGGTGGTACGGGCTGTCCGGCACGGGGTGGGAAGCCGGGAGCAGACGGCCATGGCGCCTTTCAGTTCCCAGATGAGACCTGTGGCTGTCTTTGTAGGGGGAGACATTTGTGGGTCAGCAGCTTCCTGCAGGCAGAGCCGGGAAGAGGCAGGAGGGTTTGGCTCTCTTCTGAGTCTGGAGCGTTGTCCCTGGCCCTCATCGCTGCTGTCCCCACCACTCCATCCCCATCCCTGGGCACTGAACTCTCTGGCCATCCTTCCCCTTCCCCAGCCTCACCTGGGGGGATACAGAGCATCACTAGTGTCACCTGCACAGCGCAATGCCACCACTGAGCCACCAGACACCACGTCAGGGCATCCTGAGTCCAGGCCCCTGCCAAGGCCCCGGGCAACGTCTGTTGGCTCCTAGGCTCCTCCAGGGAGTTTTCCTGGGGACCTCCACCCTGCCAGCCCGCCAGCCGGAGGAGGAGGGAGGGAAGACAGGGGCAGCACAGTTGTGGTTAGCCTAGGGGGAGGGGTGGAAAAAGGCCTCCCCGCTGCCATTCCTGCGGGGTGGGGGCAGCGCTGTCCCCCAGGACAGGAGCCTGGCTTTGTTGTTGTTGTTTCCTAAAGAGAAGAAACGGCAGAGATGAGTTTCCAGACGCCAAGAAGGGGGAAGAATGTGAACCCCTGCTGGGATTACAAGGCCTCCGCCTCTGTGGTACCCAGACCCAGTGGATGCCTGGGGGCCAGGGCACCGACCGTGCCAAACACAGCCGGCTTCCCAGAGCCGTCACTCATTCTGGACCCAGAAGGAGGGCAGGGTGACCTTGGGTGACTATAGATCTCTTGTGCGTACCTAAGTTCAGGCAAATCATGGTTGTCAAGGCACAGATCTGAGGATTCAGACTGTTCCAGAGTTTACACCAACCCAATGAGACAGCTATTAGTGTTATTCCTGTTTTACAAATGAGGAAACTGAGGCTCAGAGCAATAAAGTGACTGAATTGCCTAAAGCCACAGAATTGGGAAGTGGCAGAGCTTGGACTCAAGCCTGTGCCAAGCTTACTCTAAGACATATGCTCTCTCTGCCAGGACATCCTGTCTCCTAAGAAGGTAAAGAAGGTGTGGTCTAATTCTGGTTTGTACTCACACTCCCTTCCGGAGATCCTTGCCACATCAAAGGCTCCTAATGCACGGTATGTAGACTTTGCTTCTTCCTAGCCTCCATCCCTGTTGGAAGGTGCCAAGAAGCCAGTTGTTGTCGACATGCAGTGGGTGAAGGGCTGGAGCTTGGATGGAATTGGAGCTCTGCACTGGGGACTCCAGGCTGGATCTTTGCTCCAGGGCTGGCCAAGTCCAGAAGTCCATGTGGGCTGGAGCCTGGATGGGGCCATTGCTTCAACCCACATTGTCCGGGGCAGCTCCAAATCCCCAACCCTGTGCTACAGCTCTAGTCAGGGGCACCTGCCATCCCAGGCTCTGGAGGGTTTGCCATGGGCCTGAGTCTCTCTGCCCAAACTTAGCCCTGCTAAGCCAACCTGGTCCTCCTTCAGAGGTGCTTCTGGATGATGTCAGAGACAAGGGCCAGGCGTGGGACTGGAAGCCAGATAAGGGTGAGATGCTGAGTTTGGCCATCCCAAACTTGGGAAAACAAGTGGAATTCTAGAATTCTGGCTGAGTTACTGGACTAACCAGGAATGCAGATCAAATCCTTGGAAAGACATCAGCAACAACAGTCAAGTGAAAGAAAAATCTTTTAAATGGGATTTATAGAGCTATCCCATCTTTGCAAGTACATGCATTTCAATGGGTGTATATGTACGAATCTACATCTATTTCCATAAGAACCCAGAGATAGGTCAAACTTTACAGATTAAGAACGTGGTCCTCCACAAGACTGCCCTCCCTTCAGACACAAGGGCTACCTGCACTTCAGACCAGCTGGCTACAGACTCTGAGATCCCCATGGACTCCTTCAGTTTCCATAATTCGCTAGAAAGAACTCAAAAAAGCACTATAATTATGATTATTGTTTTATTATAGCAAAAAGGACACAAATTAGAAGATATGCATGGGGCTAAGTCTGGGAGGGTTCCAAACACAATGCTTCCATCACCCTCAGGACCGTGTTACCCTCCTGGCATCGATGTATGACCAAGAGTACTGCCAACCAGGAACCTCGCCAGAGCCTCAGAGTCAAGAGTTTTTAATGAGTCTTCATTGCACAGGTATGATTGGCTGATCTCCAGCCCTTTCCCTTGCCCAGATGTTGGGCTGATATTACGCAGCTCAAAGCTCTAACCCTCTAATCATAGGATTGGTCTTTCAGGCATGGCCAGCCCCTATCCTGAGCCACCCTGTTAGTATGAACTCTTAGGTGTGGTCCCAGGAGCCCACCAGGAATAATAATGCACTCTTATTACCCAGCAAATTCCAAGGGCTTAGAGGTTGCATCCCAGAACTGGAGACAAAAACCCAGTCAAATGCTTTATTACACAAAATGTTCATGACATACAAAAAAGAATGGAAGGAGGCCCCTCAAAACGTGAATAGTGGTTCTGTCAGGGTGCAGAAGTTTGGGTTATGGCAGACACAGTGATATGTTCACCAGACCCAATTTCTCTTCTTCCTGACACACAGTTAGACTACATTTCCCAGCTTCCCTTGCAGTCAGATGCAGCCATGTGACTGAATTCTGGCCAATGAAATGTGAGCAGAAAATAACCAAGCCTAACCCATAAAACCTGCTGCACAGCCTTTACTCTCTTTTTTCCCACCTACTGGCTAGAGACATAGAGCTCAGGGCCCTAGAGGATAATGGAGCCATAAGATATGAGGGTTCCGGGTACCAGAATCATCAAGAGAAAGGCCATGGATCAAATACTGTCATTGGACTTTTGCATGAGCAAAAACAATCTATTATTTTAAGCAACTGAGATTTGGAAGTTGTTTATTAACATCAGATGGCCTACTGTAATTAATGCATGGCAAATTTCTTCCCCCCACGCTTATGTTAATTTTCTTAACATGCTATAATAAAAACTTACCATGCTTGTAAGACCAAAAGCAAACACCAAGGTTATTTTTTAATGACAACATACAAAAAATTAAATTAGATGGTTAGGTTAGAGTGGAGTGTGCCTGAATAATTTTTACATGTTTTTGAAGAAAAAATTAAATTTGTTGGCACAGGAAAAAATCTTTGTTCTTCTTGAATCCCTGAACCTGGAGGAGTTCCTCTCCTTTCTCAGTGACCCACCCAGCAGGCCTTGAAGTAGCTTTTTAACTTGAACACCCTCAGAGTTAAAATCATGGTTCCCCTGCAGGACTTCTTCCCAGCCTGCTGCTTGGGTTGCATTCCAGGAGCTGCTTCTGCTCCTACCCAGTTCCCTTGGCCTGAGACTGAGGCCCAGGGATATGGAAGGGGACCCAGGCTAGGACCCCAGACTTCTCTCCATTCACAGGGTTTCTCCCCAAGGTGGGTCCTTATAGAGAACAGTCTGGGCTCCATAAGGATATCTCATCAACCTCACTACCTTGACATTTTCACCAAGAAGGAGCTTTTTTTCCTTCTGCTGTGGCTTCACAGAGTAACCAGACCCAGGTCACTCAGGGCTTGCCCAGGGCCTGGGGCCCCAAGAGTCTAATTCCTGAGGATATACTTCCAGTTCAATTCCAAAGTAGCCTGCTGAGAACTTCCCTTTTCCCACTTTTCATCCATGAGGTGGTTGGGCATGGGCATGCTTTTCATTATCAATAAATATAGGATTTATATTAGTCAGGGTTCTCCAGAGAAACAGAACCAGTAGAATGTGTGTTTACATATAATGTGTGTGTACACATATAATGTATAATGTGTATACATATAATGAGTATGTGTATATATGTGTGTGTGTATATATATGCGTGTGTGTGTGTGTGTGTGTGCATAATATATATACACATATTTAGAGACATTTATTTTAAAGAATTGGCTCATGTGCTTACAGAGGCTGACCAATCCAAAATCTGTAGGGTTGCTCAGCAGGCTAGAGACCCAAAGACTAGTCCTTGTTGCAGTTCAAATCCAAAGGCCATCTTCTGGCAGAATTTTCTCTTGCTCGGGGGATCCAGTCTTTTGTTCTATTCAGGACTTCAACTGTTTGGACAAGGCCCACCCACATTATGGAGGACAATCTGCTTTACTCAAAGTCCACAGATTTCAATGTTAATTTCATCTAAAAACACCCTCACAGAAACATCCAGAATAACATTTGACCAAATATCTGGTCGCTATGGCCCACTGAAGTTGACACATACAATTAACTATCATGGGATCCTTGAAAACCCAGCCTTTAGGTCAGTTTTTCTTGAGAGCTAAGACTTCATACTCCAGGAGCATCTCAGCTCATGGTAATCTCATGACACAGCTACCTGCTGAGCGCTACTAGCCCCTCACATCATCATCACCATCATCATCATCATCATCACTACCATCATCATCATTATTCCCACTTTACCAAGCAGGTGCCCAAAATTCAGAGAGGCTCAGTGACTCATCCAGGATTACATAGATGGGAAAGAGAGGAAACTGGATTTGAATGGAGATATTGGAACCAAACTCATACACTTTCCATCTTGCCAGGCTGTCTCTTTTCAAGCAAGCACAAAAAAACATTTACAACAATGCCTGACACCACTCTGGGCATCGATAGGTATTCACCCATCAAATGCCTACCATAGCGCTACGACATCAGCACCTCTAATAGCCCCGTTTAACAAGTGAGGAAAGAAAAACAGACACAGAGTGGCGGGCCAACTGGCACCACAGCAGAGCTGAGATTTGATCCCGGAAGCCTGAGCCCTGAGCCCATAGCTAACCACTGCCTCACACTGCCTCCCTCTCCACCCCACACCTACTTGTATTTTTAAAGGAGCTTCATAGGAAAGAAGAATCTAAAAATTATTAGGCTCCTGATCTTTGCGACCCTCTAAACTGAGCCTCTGAAACGTATGTGCCCTGTTGTAACCACGGCTACCAGCCATCTGGGGCTCTGCCTTTTGCCCTGTCACCTCCCCATTTCCCCCATCCACAGAGCCCACATGCTGCCACTTCCGTGGACCAGTGTCTCCCACTCTGCTGATTTCCCCCAGCTCCTTGCCCAGATGGTTGGGGGTTACTAAGAGAGAGCATTTCCATAGAGCCAACTCTGGGCCAAGCGTAGGGCTAGATTTATCCACATGGACTCCTGGGCACCCTGGCAACCCTGTGAGGTCCCCATTACACAGATGAGGCGACTGAGGCACAGAGCCGTTAGGTGACTTGGCTAAGGCTGCGCAGCTGCTAGGTGTGGTCTGACTGACGTGACAGCTAGAGCTGGCCCAGGGACTAGCCAGTCTTTTGGGAGACATGGACTGGGTCCCACGGCATACCTGGCTTCAGCACGTGCTGGCATCCCAGATACGAGTGGGACGCAGGCCCTGCCCTTCTCTGGTTCACCGTCTAGCCAGGCGGCATAAAAATATCCTCCCTCTCTAACATGAAACCAGCTTTCCAGGACCCCACGTTGCAATCCCTGGCCAGCCTCCACCTTATAACTCGACAGCTAGGCCTCCCAGCCTCCAGCCTGCCGTCCAGTGCCAAGGTCTGGCCTCCACTGGAGGAGGTGGCATCTGGTTCTGCTTTGCTTGGGAAAACAGCTCCATTTACATATATTTGGACTGTGCCGCTTGCCTCCCCGCTCAGCCTTGGCTTGGGCCTCAAAATGAAGCCTTCCTGTAAGGCACCGGAGACAGGTCTACCGGCTGGGAAAGCGGGAGGTCTCTGTTGAAGTCATCATTTTCCCTAATGGAAACTGCACTCCCAAACCCCCGACAGGGCAGGGCTGCTGGTGGTCTGGAGGCCCTGGGTGGGCAGTATTTCCAGATAACGGGGCTGAGCTTGTGGGAGCTCACTGACTGCCTGTCACACTGAGACTCCGGACCCCTCCCCATAACACCACAACAAAAGGCCTTCGACTCCCCTTTCCCATAACATCCCTCCTAGGGTCCCCCCTCCTACCCTCCTAGTTCTGGCAGCCATGTTGGCCCCCCCCCGGAGCACTGTGGCCTGGAAAGCAGGTGACCTGGGAGCAAGGGTCTGGCCATATGGAGACCAGGATGGTTCTTCCACAGGGGAATGCCAGGTATTGCTGTGGCAGAGCTGCATCTCAGCCAGGAGTCTCTCCTGAGGACTTACAGGCAAAAGGCAAAGCCGTTCAAAGTTGCCAAGAGACATGATTCATTCACTTGCCAATTACTGAGTTCCCACTCGGTGTCAGCTCAACGTTAAGACCTGGGGTTCCCCGGTGAACAAAAGCAGACACAGTCCCTTCATTCCTAGTGGGGAGGTGGTGAGAAATCACAGTGATGAATGAGAATTAAAACTAAGGGAAGGTGCTGAGGAGAAGAGGAGCTTGATTCTGTGAGGCCTGACACAAAGAACCAGATGAGAGTCTGGGAAGACTTCCTGGAAGAAGTGAGGCTTGCCTTGTGTTCTGTCATATCAGTAGGAGTTAACCAAGAGAGAGGGCAGAAGAATGAGGATCCCAGGTTTGGATGAGCAGGGAGTTTTTCAGGAAGTGAACATAAGTCCCGGTCAGCAGGAGGACAGAAATGAGCAGTAAGTCATAGGGGAGGGGCTGAAATTCATGGAGGAGAGATGGGGGAGGCAGACCAGGCAGGGCCTTGACACTATGTTAAGAATCTGTATCCCCACACTTGAGGGACAGTCCATGTCTTCACCTGGCTTTGTGTGCCTGTGGGGCAACTTGCCCAACGACAAGAGTGTCTAATGTCCATCCCTCACTGGAGGATTTTGCCATCCATATAGATATTATTATTTATTTCTTTTTAAAGAAATGCCAAATAATTTATCCAAGTGATTAAAAGTTGTTAAAAAATTTAAAAATGTTTCCACAATAATTTTTACAAATTCTATTATCGTATCCACAGGGGATTGGTTCCAGGAGCCCCCTCTTATACCAAAATCCATGGATGTTCAAGTCCCTTATACAAAATGGCCTCATACAATGAAAGGATGGTCCCTCCATATCCGTGCATGTGAAACCCACAAATACGGAGGGCTGACATTTATTGAAAAAAATCTGAGTGTAAGTGGACCTGCGCAGTTCGAGCCCATGTTATTCAAGGGTCAGCTGTGTTTATAAAAGTTTAATTTTAAAGTCACTATTGAGTCTAACACTTAAGAGCAGGCAGGTGTGTCCTTTATGAGCTGAGGGTCACTTCCCCTCTCCAAAACTCTTTTCTCGTTTGGAAAATGACAAAGTATCTAGTTCACAGAACTACTGATAAATTAAGGAATGAATGTAAGCCAACAGCAGGCACTTTGCGTTCCATTAACTATTCATGAGTTTTAAATATCCTCCCACCCAAAACCTGTTCCATTCTCTGTTTTTCTCACTTTGAAAAACAGCCTCACCCTGTATCCAGCGACGTTGACGCCTCACATCCAGGAGTCACCTTTATAGCACACTTCCTTCACCCCCAAAGGCTGATCCACGGGCGGTAGGCGCCACTTCCTGAATCTGCCCATGTTGGCCACATCTTTGCATGTCCCCCCCTTTCTCTCCTTCCAACTCTCCATCATGGCCCCCTCGCTCACTCTACTGCTTCTCAAGTGGCCTCCCGTTTGCCCCTGCCCCCCACGGTCCATTCTCCACACAGTGGCCGGAGTGACCCTCGGATCCTCACAGCTCTGAATCCTTCTTAACATTCGGGTACAAGTTAAGTTACAGCTCCTCAGCGAAGCCTCTCCTGACTACCTGTCTTAAGTCATTCCTCCCCACCCCTCACTTTCTATCCCTTTATCTTATCATCTTATCTACAGCACTTCCACCTATTTGAGATTATCTTAGTTATTTGCTTACTTGTTAGTGCCTAGAATGTAAGTTTCTGGAGGGCAAGGACCCCTCAGTCTGGTTTATCACTCTATCCCCAGCACATAATAAAAGCTTGGTAAATATTTGTTAAGTGTAGGGATTAATAGCAATACTGTTCATATAAAATTAATTTGGAAATGCCTCAAATGTCACCTCCTCTCTGAAGCCATCTCTGATTTCTGGAGCATTTTGTGCCTATGTCTACCGGCCAGCTGACCTGGGCTTGACCTGCTTTAAGGTAAGGTGGTCCAGGGCTGATGAGGGTTTCTGTAGGGTTTTTCTGAGAGAATAGCTCAGCCTTGTCGCCTTGGAGGCCTGGAACCCCCACCAAGCAACAGGCTGGCACAGGCAAGGAGACTTCATCCCCATCGTGCAACTGATGGGCCAGAGAAGAAGAGGTCAGGGCCAAAAACTAGAAACAATTTCCCAAAGAGGGAGAAAACTTCAACCATCGACCACAATGTAATGAAATGAGAGAGCCACCCAGGGAAAATCTGCATTTTAAAAACTGAGATCTTCCAGGGCCCAGCCATACCAAATCAGCATCTGGTTTTTGCCATATAAGTCATCTCCTCACCCAACACTTGGAGCCTCCCCAAATGGCTCTACTTGTCTGGTCTGATATCCTGGGACTGCCTGGAAAGCTGGGAGTCCCTGACCTCCCCGGGGTGGCTGAGTCGAAGAAGATGCAAAAAGGAGAATGCAAGCTCTGTGGTCAACCTGGATTTGGGTTTCAGAGCTTATTCTGGAGCTCTGAATAAAGAGCAGATTTCTACTGGGTTAACTCATGTTACTGCAGTGACTATCGGGCAATGGACTCCAGAGTCATTGGATTCAAATCTTGGCTCTACAAGCTATAAACTAAATGACTGTGGGAAAGTCACTCAGCCTTTCTGGGCCTCAGTTACTTCACCTGTAAAATGGGTACCCACCTCAAAGGGACATTAAATGAGAGAATTTATATAAATTGCTTAGAAGAGTATGTCACACACAGCTAGTGCCGCTTTGGTGTTTGCTTTTATTATTATCCTTTATCTACACAGACTGGCTTCCTGTAATATAATATTAGAGTAAATCATGACAAAATTACAGTTCAAAACTTGAAGATTCATTCTACCTCATCACCAATTCAATAGGTAGAACTTCTGGATTCTTGTCTACTAACCTTGAAGTTTTCAGTCTTAACATAAATTAGAAAAAACAAATCATACTTAGCATGATGGGCCATATAGGGCTAGGACCCCACTCTGAGCCTCCAGCTTCTGCCACCCCAGTGTTTTCCTAGAGAATAATCATTCTGAAGCATAGACCTGGGAAGCAAGAAGATTATTTTCGTCTCTCTGGAAAGGTCAAGATAATTAATGGAAAGCAATGATAAACAATAAAAGCTTGGTATAATGTATAGTTACAAAATAAATATACAAAAGTCAGTAGCCTTGCTATATAGCAACAATAACCAGTATAGTGGAAATAAAGAATTCATTCACAAAAGCAACAATACTAACAACAACAGATAGAATATTAGGAATGGATTTGGTAAGAATTGACAGGTTCATATGAAAAAATATATATATATGAAAAATATATATAAACCCCAAAAGTATAGAGAGGAGGACTTGAGTAAATAGATGTGTATCTTTTTCTTGTCTAGAAGGCCTCATTATACAACCATCAATTCTCCTAAAACATATTGAAAAATCCAACCCAATCTCAACCTAAATTCCAGTGCGGTTATCTTTGGAGCTTGAAAGCATGGAAGAATAAGTAGGAGAAAATAAATATCTGGGGCAAAAATGAGAAAAGATGGAAAAGTTGCACTAGCAGAAATGAAAATACTTTATAAAAATAGAATACTATAGATGCTGTGATATGGGATCAAAGATAAGGACATCAATAGAGTAGATTAGAAAGTGCAACTTAATATGAGAACTTAGTACACTGGAAGAGACACTTCTAATCAGAGGGGAGAAATATATTATTTAATAGATGAGGTAGGCAACTGGCTGGCCATTTGGAAAATAATAAAGACAGATGCATACTTCTCTCACCAGAATAAATTCCAGATGGAATAAAATTTAAATGTAAAAACCCAAACCATAAAAATATTAGAAAAAACGATGGAAGAATATTTTATAAGGAAAAGCCTCTATAAGTGGCAAATGAGACCCAGAGCCATAATGGAAAAAGAGAGGCCGTTTGAGGTTTTACAGATTTTATAGTAAAACACGTTGCAAATAAAGTTGAAAGACAAGCTTCGCTTGGGGAAAAAAATATGACAGAGATATGTTTACTATCTGTAAGATAGAAAGAGTTTCTACAAATCAATGAGTAAAAAAAGCAAAGAGCCTGAAGGACATTCAGAAAGATGACCAACCTCTCTAACAATAAAAGAAATGAAAACTTAGAACAATGAAATATATTCTCCACCCCCCGCACCCCCCATTGACAGTTTTCAAAGATCAGATACTCAAAGTTGGCTAAGAGGTTCGGAAATAGGCATTTTCATACATTGCTGGTAGAAGTATAAATTGATTCAAGCTTTCTGGAGAGAAATTGGGCCATATCAATCAACATTTTAAATGTGCAAAATACGGAGAATAAATCTCTGTCTTTCTGGTGGTTCTTACACATGTTTTCATGTGAGAAAAACTGTGGTGTAGTGGATGCTGTGGTATTTCGCCCAGATCCTCCTTCAGCTACTAAGAGGGTGGGCAGCTGACAGCAGAGAACCACCCTCACTCCAGCCACCCCAGGGATTGCTCTCCGCTGAAAAGAAACATCTTGCCCAAGGTCATAGCCTGAATCCAATGACTGGTTAATGGAGGTGTATAAAGACTTAACCTTCTCAGCCCAATGTGGGGTAACTCTAGCTCCAGCACTCCCTGTGGGATTGGCTGAGGCTTTTGTTGCATCTGCATTGCAACCTAACTCCTCCTCGTGCCCAAGAAATGCTTCCTTTGCTCCCTTGCCAATGTTGATGCTGAGAACATCTTCCAATAAACCTCCCACAAGCAAATCTCTGTCTCAGAGTCTGATTCCCAGGAAACCTGACCTGTGCTGTTTGGTGCCATGAGTGGTCCAAGAAGGCAAATTTTAAAATGGGATCTTTGAGCTGGATTATCTGCTGCCCGGCTGGCAATGAGGGCCTCATCGCTGTTGGCACGTGGAGCACTGATCATCACTAGAGCTCTGTAGCAATGAAATTATTAGTCTTTGACTAGTAGTGAACTGGGGTGGTTTGGAGTAGAAAGGAACAGAAGGTTTGGACAATGTAACAGGAGTGACAGGTATGGGGGAAATAGTAATTCTAAGGACAGTAGAATTGAATGACTGTTGCTAAGGGCAATAGATGTTTTGGAGATAGACAAGGAAAGGCTGAAGGAGTTTAGAATGGATTTGAGGACATGGGGTGGGGGGAGGGGGAGGCTGGGGTGAAGTGAGAGTAGCATCGACATATATACACTACTGAATGTAAACTAATCAGCTAGTGGGAAGCAGCAGCATGGCACAGGGAGGTCAGCTCAGTGCTTTGTGACCACCTAGAGGGGTGGGATAGGGAGGGTGGGAGGGAGGCTCAAGAGGGAGGGGATATGGGGATATAGGTATACATACAGCTGATTCACTTTGTTGTACAGCAGAAACTAACACAGTATTGTGAAGCAATTATACTCCAATAAAGATCTGTTAAAAAAAAAAAAGCTAATTGTTTTTCCTTCTCTGATTGCCATAGCTAGAGCTTCCATAACTATGTTGGATAAAATTGGTGAGAGTGGACATCCTTGTATTTTTCCTGATCTTAGAGGAAATGCTTTCAGCTTTTCACCATTGAGTATGATGTTAGCTGTAGGTTTGTCGTATATGGTCTTTATTATGTTGAAGTATGTTCCCTCTATGCCCACTTTCTGCAGAGTTTTTATCATAAATGGGTCTTGAATTTTGTCAAAAGCTTTTTCTGCATCTATTGAGATGCTCATATGGTTTTTATTCTTCAATTTGCTGGTGTGGTGCATCACGCTGACTAATTTGTGGATATTGAAAAATCCTTGCATCCCTGGGGTAAATCCCACTTGATCATGGTGTGTGATCCTTTTAATCTATTGTTGGATTCGGATTGTTCGTATTTTGTTGAGGATTTTTGCGTCTATGTTCATCAGTGATATTGGCCTGTAATTTCCTTTTTTTGTGATATCTTTGTCTGGTTTTTGTATCAGGGTGATGGTGACCTCATAGAATGAGTTTAGGAGTTTTCCTTCCTCTGCATTATTTTGGAACAGTTTCAGAAGGATAGTTATTAGCTCTTCTCTAAATGTGTAATAGAATTCGCTTGTGAGGCCATCTGGTCATAGACTTTTGTTTGTTGGGAGTTTTTAAAACACAGTTTCAATTTCAGTACTTGTGATTGGTCTGTTCATATTTTCCATTTCTTCCTGGTTCAGTATTGGGAGATTGTACCTTTCTAAGAATTTGTTGATTTATTCCAGGTTGTCCATTTTATTGGCATACAGTTGCTTGTAGTATTCTCTTATGATCCTTTGTATTTCTGTGGTGTCTGTTGTAACTTCTTTTTCATTTCTAATTTTATTGATTTGAGTTCTTTCCATTTTTTTCTCGATGAGTCTAGTTAAAGCTGTATCAACTTTGTTATCTTTTCAGAGAACCAGCTTTCAGTTTCATTGATCTTTGTTATTGTTTTCTTCATCTCTGTTTCATTTATTTCTGCTCTGATCACTATGATTTCTTTCCTTCTACTAACTTTAGGTTTTATTTGTTCTTCTTCCTCTAGTTGCTTTAGGTATAAGGTTAGGTTGTTTATTTGAGATTTTTCTTTTTTCCTGAGGTAAGATTGTATTGCTATAAACTTCCCTCTTAGAACTGCTTTTGCTGCATCCCATAGGTTTTGGATCATTGTGCTTTCATTTTCATTTCCAGCAGTATTTATAATAGTGAAGACATGGAAGCAACCTGAATGTTCATCGACAGATGACTGGATAAAGATGTGCTTCATATATACAATGGAATATTATTCAGCCATTAAAAAGAATGAAATAATGCCATTTGCAGCAACATGGATGGAACTAGAGACTGTCATACTGAGTGAAGTAAGTCAGAGAAAGACAAATATCATATGATATAGCTTATATGTGGAATCTAAAAAACAAAACATACAAGTGAACTTATTTACAAAACAGACTCACAGACAGAAAATGAATTTATGGTTACTGGGGGGAAGGGTGGCGGGGAGGGATGTTTAGGGAGTTTGGGATTGACTTCTACTCTTTAGGATAGAAGAGCTCCAGGAAAGGAGTTTCTATGAAAGGTCAGACCTTTAGGAAGGAGTAGGACCCTGAGATAAGAGTTGGGGACATCTGGACTGATACACTTGAAAATCTTCTGTCTCCAGATAACCTTGAATCTTCTTACCATTTCTTTTTTTTTTTTTTTTTGCGGTACGCGGGCCTCTCACTGTTGTGGCCCCTCCCGTTGTGGAGCACAGCCTCCGGATGCGCAGGCTCAGCGGCCATGGCTCACGGGCCCAGCCGCTCCGTGGCATGTGGGATCTTCCCGGACCGGGGCATGAACCCGTGTCCCCTGCATCGGCAGGCAGACTCTCAACCACTGCGCCACCAGGGAAGCCCTCCTCTGACCATTTCTTGATGGCAATGCAGAGGCCTCTGACTTACAGGCAATATATGCCTCCCTTAGAATGTGCTCCTACCTCCCCTCCTGACCATCAGACGAATAATTAGGATTAATTCACAACATAACTCAGGCAGGGATATGCTGGACCTTCTAAGAGGGGAAAGGGACTATATTCTGAAGGAATAGAGCCAACTGGAGTTGGTTAAGAGAAAATGGCATCCTCGGGTTGGACGGGCGACCAACGAGGGTTTTTCTTAATCTATACAATTAAATTTAAGAATGAACAATCAGGAGTCTGAGAGCAGCCACCCAATAAAAAGCCATGATCCCTTGACCAGTTTCTGATCCTGAGTCAGTTTTCAGACTTAAACCCATTGGCTGAAGAAGAGGCTGGGTCTCCAGGAGGAAGGAGCCTGCGACATCATGGCAAGTGTATATGATAAAGATTTCCCCAGCCCTTCCACCAAAGGGACCTATAGCCATTTACTTGGGTAACTGAACACTGAGGAAAGAGGTATTCCTAAACATTTTGAGGACTATTAGACACAGGGCATGAGTTGACTCTGATACTCAGGGACTCAAAACATCACCATGGGCCTTCTGTTAGAGTGAGTGCATATGGGATCCAGCCCCAGCTTACAGTGGGTCCACTGGGTCTGTGGTCTTACTCAGATCATTTGCCTTGTCCCCACATTTATCACTGTAATGTCTACACTTAGAAGTTGGCAGAATACATTGTTTCCTTGGCATGTGAAGGAAGATCCAAGTGTCAGCTTTTGAAATTGGCCCCCTCATCCCAGCCAAGATAGTAAATTAAAAAAATATGGTAGGGCTTCCCTGGTGGCACAGTGGTTGGGAGTCCGCCTGCCGAGGCAGGGGACACGGGTTCTTGCCCCGGTCCAGGAGGATCCCACATGCCAAGGAGCGGCTGGGCCCGTGAGCCATGGCCGCTGGGCCTGCGCTTCCGGAGGCTGTGCTCCGCAACGGGAGAGGCCGCAACAGTGAGAGGCCCGCGTACCGCAAAAATAAATAAATAAAAAAAATATATTGTACCCCAGAGTTGGCGGAGGGTGTAGGGGAAATAGCAGCAATTAGTGGCACTCAAAGTTCTAAAGGATGCGTGGACGGTTGTCCCATCCTCTTTCCATTTAATTCAGTCTGGCCCCTATAAAAGCCAGACAGATCCTGAATGATGACCATAGACTACTGCAAACTTAACCAATTAGTAGCCCCTATTGCAGCTACTGTGCCAGCTGTGGTTTCTCTGATAGAACAGATTAGTGTGGGCTCTAGGAAATGACCTGACCACTGATCTGGTGAATGTGTTATTTTCCATCTATTGGGCAGGAGGGTCAGGAACAGTTTGCGTTCAGTTGGAAGGAGCAACAGTATATCTTTACCGTCTTGCCCCTGGGGCTATGTTAATTATTTCACCCTCTGTCATAATATAATCTGAAGGAACTGCACCATCTGGATAGCCTGCAGAGCATCACATTAGTCTTCTAGGTTGAGGACATCAAGTTAACAGGACTAGATGAACCCTAAGTAGCAAATACATTGGAAGCCTTGGGATAACTCCTCCAGGGAGTGGGAGGTAGTCCTAGAAGATTTAGGATCCACTTTAGTGAAGTTAAGGGTCCCATCTGGTCCTGGTCTAGAGCATACCAGGACACTCCCTCTAAAGCCAAGGGCAAATTATTGCATCCTGGTAGACCTCTTCGGGTTCTAGAGGCAGCATATTCTACATGTGTTCCACCTATACATCGAAATACAAGAGAAGCAGCCAGCTTTCAGTGGAGACCAGAGCAGGGTCTGTCTACAACAGACCCAGACTGTAGTGTAAGAAGTTCAGCTGCTTGGGCCATATGACCCAACAAATTATATGGTACTGGAGCTCTCCAAGGTGGGAAAAAGTGCTGTGTCGATTTTATGGCGAGCCCCAGTAGGAGACTCTCAGTGTAGACCTCTGAAGCTCTGGAGCTAGTTCATGCCATCTGCAGTGGAAAAATAGACATCGTTCAAAAACAGCTCCTGGAATGATACTGATACTGATAGAGTACCCAACCATGGAGAGCAAGCCTCCAGGTAGCCAGAGCTGTCCATCATTAGCTGAGTTCAGACAGCACTGCAAAACCATAAGTTTGGCCCAACAGGACCAGAGGGTACAAATAAGCTGACAGGCAAATAATCCAAATCCCCACGTCATCGGCCACTGTTCCACTCACCCCATGTCCATATGCAGGGTCCTTATAAATAGCGATAGAGGAGGGGAGAAGTTCACAGGTGACATTTAGAATGGATAAACAACAAGGTCCTACTGTATAGCACAGGGAACTATATCCAATCTCCTGGGATAAACCATAAAGCAAAAGAATATTTTAAAAAAAAGAAAGTCTCTGTGTGTAACTGAGTCACTTTGCTGTACAGCAGAGATTGGCACGGCACTGTAAACCAACTCTACTTCAGTTTAAAAAAACAGTTAAAAAAATTCACAGATGGGTTAGTTTGACTTGTGGATGCAAGCGGTGCCTGAAAAACTGTGATGGCAGGAGATTCTAGCCCTGGGTGGAGTTTTGGGCAGTGACCTGGTCATCCACTTAATGTAGAAAGAGAATTGGCCTGAGGTTAGAATATGGACAGATTCATAGGCAGAGGTGAATGGCTTGATTCGCTGTTCAGGAAACTGGAAAGAGAAAATTTGGAAGAAATGGGTGGATGGATTTAAGGGAACAGGCATAAAATGTGAAGATTTTTCCATTGCATGTTAATGTCTGCAAGGGAGCGTCCACCTCAGAAGAGCCATTAACCAACTAAACAGACAGAACGACTCAGCCAGATGATGTCAGCCAAAGAGGCATCGGCCACCCCAGTGCCTGTACAACTGGCACTGAATGGAGTAGGCATGGTGGCTGGGATGGAGGCTACGCATGCGAGGGTTCCCAGTCCTCAAGGCTGATCTAGCTATTGCCACTGCTGGAACAGTTGGTGCCAGGAGCGGGATCAACACTGAGCCCCCCACATGGCAGTTTCCCTTAAGGAAAACAAACAGCTTCTCAGTGGCAAGTGACTGTGTTGGATTCTGTCCACCCAGGAAGGAGCAGATTTATCTTGACTTAAAGTGACACATACTCAAGGTATGAGTTTGTCTTTTCTGTCCACAAGGCTTTAGCCCATACCTACCAGTATTCAAGGTCTAGCCAGGTGTTCGTCCACCCACCCAGTTCGTGCACAGTATTGCATTGGACCAAAGGATCCACGTTAGAGCAAAGAAGGGACAACCCCCTTCCTCCGTCTTCGAAACACATCATTTCAATCTCGGCTTCCATCGTCACTTCTCCTCTCTGATCCTCCTGACTTCCTCTTATATGATGCTTGTGATTATACTGAGCCCACCTTGATAACCCAGGATCATCCGCCCCTCTCAAAATCCTAAAGTTAACCGCATCTTCCAATTCCCCTTTGCTATGTAAAATGACATATTCACAGTTGCGGGGGATTAAGATGTGGACAACTTGGGCGGGTGTGCATCATACCATCCACCACAAATGGTAATCCCAGCAGCCACACTGATAAGACAGCCAAGGACGAAACCCTACCTACAGTTCTTTCATACACTGCGGTTTGAAGTCTAGGGAGCTGGTCTACCTGATCTTAGCTAGGACAGAGAGCAGAGCAAGGCATGTTAATTTAGAGCCATAGAAAGGCTAATGGCTTGGTGAGAGCTGAGGGTTGGCAATGGCAGTGATGCTGAGCAGGGAGATTAGCCCAGGATACTCTGCACAGGTGGTGATGGAGAGTGTGCAATGCAGAGCCTGAGAGGACAGCAGTGCTGTGTTGGTAAGACAGTGCCAACAGTCAGCCTTCAAGCCAGAGTTCAGAAATGCGAACCCAGCCACCTTGCCAGCACAATTAGAAAACAAGAGAAACCGCTGTTTCTGAGAGACAGTGCTGCAGCAAGGGGTCATCCCTCAGGGCCTCGTTCCTCGGCTGGAAGATGAGGGTGATACTAAGGGTCCTTCCCTATGGAGCTGCCATGAGCCTCCATGAATGATGGGTGTAAAGGGTATCACGTGGGACCAGGCACATAACCAGGGAGTGCTAGCCAGGCACAGAGCCAGCGGTGGTTGTCTATCCACCAAGAATTATGCTCTCCTCCCAGAGTACAGACTCATTACTGGCAAACAGCCGTCCAGCCGAGGACGACAGTTGCCAGCCCCCTCATCCGTGTGTGGTCACATGACTGGTTCTGCTTGATGGACCGTGGATAGCGTGATGAGTTCCTTCGGGCTGGGCCCACAGGATCTCTCCTGGTGGCCTCCACATCCTGCCTCTCATGTCTCTGGCTGAATGTTGATGCTCAGTATGACCTTTGAACCTAGGAGATGAAGATGGCTTAGCCTCCATCAACCTGGGCCCCTGAGAACTCGGGGCTAACACCTCCCTGGTATCCCACGGCCATTTAGACTTTACATGGATGAGAAATAAGCTTCTATTATGTTAAACCACTAAGATCTTGGGATTTACTCTATTTTTAGTATCAACGAACAACTGATCCAGTTGTCAATGATTACTTAGCCATTTGGTCATCCTGAATATCTAACCCAAGATTATAAAATGGACATGAGGCTCAGAGAAAAGCCTCAACAAATCTGGAAATAGCAGGATGGGGCAGTGCATCAGTTATAGCCCTTAGGTCCCAGGACTGACCCTGTTGTGACAGTTTGAGACACACAGGCTCCATGTTGTACCTGGACTAAATGAATATATCCATCATGACAGATCTAAATCATTAAGCACTTCCTATGTGCTGACTCTTCCCTTGCTTTATCCCCCTGAATCCTATTAAACCAAGTTTATGTCCATTTTACAGAGAAGGAGTCTCTGTAAAAACTGCACAGAGAAGTTCTGTGATTTGCTGAAGGCTGCACAGCTGGAAGGTGGGGGAGCTGGGATTCCAGGCCAGGGCTCCTGAAGCCAAGCCAGACTCACAAGTTCCGTGCTGGCTTCCTTCCTAGGCTGGTGGGAGCTGAGTGGACTGCCAGACCCATAAGGAGAGTTTTCGTTACAACAATGAACGATTGCCCAGGAGGTGGCTAAAGCCATCACATTAAGATGCTTAGAATCGGATTTGTATAATTAACAGGGAAGGTCCTGAAGAGAGGGCTCTAATTTATGATCCTGGAGCCAAGATGGCTACAAGGTTTGGGTTAGAAGACGTAGAAGGAGAGAGTGACGTGGCCTGTTTTCTCCTCTCACTGTGTCTGTCTGGCCAACATCATTCATGTTTCTGCCATTGGCTCTTTACCTCAAACAGAACAAAGCAAAACAAAATCATGAAGCTTTTTGAAAATTATATCTCAGATTTGGAGATTTACGGGTTCACAGTTAAATAGCCTTACGGGGATTAGGGCAGGGGTGAACTCTCATTACAAATGTCAATATCTTTGGGCTCTAAACGCCTGAAGAGTCACCTAAAGGAGCCTTGATTTCATAAGCGAGCATCACTAATATGCATATTAAGATCTGTATCTCTTATCTGTTGCCACAATAGTGCTGATTCACAGCCACAAAGACTTGGATGCCTGCAACAATAAACATGTATGTGGCTCAAGAGTCTGTAGGGTTCCCCTGACGGCGGTGGGCTGGGCTGGCTTCAGCTGGACTTGCTCCTGCTTCTGCTGCCAGCTGAGGTCGTCTGGGCAGCTTTAACTTGGCTGAGTCTGTGCACATGCCTGGAGTTGGCTGGCTTCTGGCTGATCTAGGTTGGCCTCGTTTGAGATGACTGGGCTGACCCAGCTCTGCTGCATGTGTCACATCCTCCGGCAGGAATGCCCAGACCTATATGAAGGTGCTTCTCGAAGTACAGTGGACCCTTGAACAGCATGGGTTTGAACTGCGCAGGGTCCGCTCATACACTGTTTTTTTCAGTAACAAATATTATAGTACTAAAGATCCGAGGGGGGTTGAATCTGTGGATGTGGAACCATGGATATGGAGGATCCACAGGTAGAAGGGACCTGTCTATACAAAGGGACAACCCTAAGTTATACTTGGATTTTCGACTGCAGAGAGGGTTGGTGACTCTAAACCCCATGTTGTTCAAGGGTCAACTGTATAAGCTAACATTCCATTGTTTAAAGCCGGTCACATGTCCAAGCCACAGTCAGAGAGGCATGACACTAAAAATGTACATAACAGAGAGTGAGGACCTGTGATGGGGTAAAGAATTAGGCAGAGGGTGGGGAGGAGGGGAGGGGGCAGAGGTATTAGCACCATCTACCACAAAACTCATCATTTACTGTGTATTTACCATGAGCCATTTCCTGGGCCAGATCCTTTATATATGATCTTTAATACTCACAAGTATTATCATTCTGTCCCTGATTTAGAGCCTCAGAGAGGTGCAGTAACTTGCCCAGGGTCACACAGTTCGCAAACAGCAGAGCTGAGTTTAGAATTCCAGGCCTGCTTCTACAGTAGGTGATCTTTCCACATCAGCACATGGCTTGGATATAAATATATTTGTTACTAATTTTGAGGCTCTATCATACTATAAGTGCTTAAATTTCTACCTTAAGTGGAAGATCTATCTAGAATGTTTTAGTCTTTGTTGGTTTGTAAGGGTGAACATTTGAAGTATATGATTTTGATATAAAATGATTACTCCCAAACAGCAAGAATAAGGGCAATAGTAACAATAACAGGAACTTACCATGTGACAAGCACTTAGGTTTCATAATTACCTTGTGATGTAGGTATCATTTCTCCCTCCACTTTACAGATGCTGATAAGAGGCAGGTCTAGGCTCTAAAACAGGCACGATGATGCCAGAGCACGACGGCTCCCTTCCTTGGCTATTAAGTAGAATTTCACGCATTTGGGAACCACTTTGGGGACAGTCAGATATGTCCCATGAGCCTCTCCCTCTCTGCCTTCACAGCTCCCTTTTATCTCATGTGATTGATCTCGGGCAGGGATGAACCAATCCTGGGTGGGGGTGGGAGGCTGTTGGGTGGAGGGGAAGTTTCCAAAGCCGCAGCCAGGAGATTGTGCTGGAAAGGGGGAGAGGGTCCTCCTCACGGAGAGAACAGGCGCTAGCCACGGGGACCTGGCTTCTTGGCGGTGTAGCCTCCAAGATGGATGGTCATGGCCTTCAGGGCTGGACAACCTCTTCTCAGGCCTTTGATGCTGAAAGAAGAACAAATGTGAGCCGCCTGGCCACAGCTGCCTCTCATTAGGGCCGGCTTCTTCCAGCCCAGGACAAGGTGGACCCGAGAGGTAAGCTGGGGCAAACGCCAGATGTGTCCGCCACAGCTGGCTGCAAAACCTTGCTCCTGACTTCTCGCCCCCAGACCTACTTCCCAGCCCCCACCCGACATCCCCCTGGCTCCTCAAGCCAGAATCTGAAGTCCAAGTGGGTCCTCCTGCCCACCACCACCACTTCCCCCACATACCTAATCCATCAGCAGATCCCATCAGCGCTGCTCTCGAAACGTGTCTTCTGTCTGACCGCTCTCTCCGCCTCCACTGACATCACCTGGTCCAGGCCACGTGTTCTATCTCTCCTGGACTTATTGCACTAGCCTCCTGGTATGGATTGAAAAATTCAAAAATTTTGAATTCATATGTTGAAGTCCTAGACCCCCAAACCTCAGAATATGACCTTAGTGGGGAATAGGGTCCTTATAGATGTAATTTGTTATGATGAGGTCGTACTGGAGTAGGATGCGCCGCTAATCCAACATGACTGGTGTCCTTATAAAAAGGGGAAATTGGGACACAGATGTGCACACAGGGAGAATGCCACGTGAAGATGGAGGCCGAGATGAGGGTGATGCTTCTATAAGCGAAGGAATGCCAAAGATCGTCGGCAAACCATCAGAAGCTAGGGGAGGGGCACAAATAGATTCTCCCTTCCAGCCCTCAGAAGGAACCAACCCTGCCAACACATTGATCTCAGACTTCCAGCCTCCAGAATTGTGAGCCGACATTTCTGTAGTTTAAGCTGCCCAGCCAGTGGTTCTTTGTTGCGGCAGCCCTAGCAAACGAATACACCTCTGAACTGGAGTCTCTGCTTTCTCTCTTGCTTCTTTCCCCAACCCACATGCACATTATACTCCACAGAAAGTGGATATTTTAGAATTCTAACTGGGACCGTGTAATTCTCTTGCACTCGCCATGGCCTGCAAGGCCCTGGGAGACCTGGTCGTGCCGAGTTCTCCAACGTCCCCTCTTCCTTTTTCTCCCAGGGCCACTACACACCATTCACACCAGCCTCCGTATCAGTCTTTTTAGTTTTTTGCTTTTTTGGCCGTGCCGCTCAGCTTGCAGGATCTTAGTTCCCCGACCAGGGATCAAACCTTGGGCCCTGGCAGCGAGAGCGCCAAGTCCTAACCACTGGACTACCAGGGAATTCCCCCTCCATGTCAGTCTTGAACATGCCAAGCTCCTTCCAGCTAAGGGTCTTTGCACTTGCTGTACCCTCTCCTCTCTTCCAAGTCTTTGCATGGTCACATTGTCTAGAGAGCCAGGGAAACACGAACGCCAATGACATCCCTGGGACAGGGAGGAGGATGCCACGGGAGAAAGGGGAGGGGAGGGAAGGATGCTGATGGAAGGGTGAGGGGCCTGTGCCTAGCTCACAGCCTCTGAGAGCAGAGGTTTGTTTGCCAGGGATTTTCACGTTTTGAAGTGAAGACCCAGATTCTTACCCCCAGTTCTTCTGTAAGGACTTGTGTAGCCTCAGATGAGTCTCTGGGATAGTGATGTGGGCCTCAGTTTACCTGTCTGTAAAATGGATCTGTACATGACCTTATTCAGTTCTCCTAACAACAGTGTAAGGTAGGTGTCGTCTCAACAATAGGTGCTATTAGTGTCTTTATTTGTTAGAGGGGGAAACTTAGGCTGGGGTTGATGAAGTCACTTGCCCAGATCACACAGCATGAGGAATGGCGGAGCAGGGATTTAAACCCAGGTCTCTCTGGCTCCAGAATTCACATCCTTGGCCACTGAGCTGTAGTGCCTCAGAGAAGCTGGGCCCAGGACTGTCCGCATCTGCAAAATGGGCAGGTGTCTGTGGAGGTGGGGTTACAAGGCACTGGGTGAATTCATCCAGTACCATTCCATGGAGCCTTTCTAAAATGAGAAGTCCGTCTAGATATAAAGCCAGATGAAAAGCTCCCCACAGACACACATGCAATAGATACTGTGCACACCCTGTGTGCCCTCTGCTCTGTGGCTTAAGCAGGAGAGAAATCCCCATACCCACAGGCCACACTCTGTGGACTCTCCCCGCACAGTCAGCGGTCGCTGCCCTTGGGGAGAGGGAGAAACAGCTGGGGTAACCTCTGAGACTTTGTCAAGATGGAGATGTTTGCAGTGGACATGGGGCCCCATGTTTTCAACTTTATACCAGCTCTGAGTTTAAAAACAAGCAATATATGCAAGATTACAAAATCAATATTCTTGGAGCAAAGTTTGAGGCTACTGTAAACAAACGACTTTTAAACATTCCTAATGCAGATTGCATATTATTCATGGAAAGTCCCCCAATACAGCTTACCTGCCACCTGAAAAGAGCAGCTACTGCCTGATATCCTGCCTGTGGAGGGTGCCAGCCTCTGGGTTAAGACCCTCACATACAGTCCCATGTAGCCCTCAAACAATCTTCTGATGTGGATAGCAGCCTCCCTGTACCCATTTTACAGAAAAGGGAACTGGACTTCAGCGATGGTGGACCATCATGCTGCGATCAGGGCAGGCTGATAAGCGACGCATAATTCATATGCTTTTCTACAACTTTCTTAACCCTTTGACACTCCCCACCTCTCACCTCTGTGTACTGTACCTTTTAGCTTTAACTAGCCTTTAGATGTGGTCCTCGGGGAGGTGTCACAAGCAACTGAGAAAGGCCAAAGTTTCCAACATTCTATAATTTAGATAAAAAGCTAAGCAATTTGGGAAGAGGGTTTGTTTCAGGAATGGCAGCGTTTGGGGGAGGTAGCCGGAGGCTTTGCATTGGAATGGGGGCTCTGCCAGCTCTGGGGCACAATCCGGAGAAGGTGGGAAGAACAGCCCCTGTTACGCTGGGAGATGGGCAGGCGCAAGGAGGTGGTGCCTTGCGGCCCAGGGGGTTGTCCAGGCAAGCCTGGAGCACAGCCCTTCATCCCGCAAGCAGTGACAATGACCGCACGAGGGGACTGTGCCAGTGTCCCCCAGGCAAGCAGGGCTTGGAGAGAGAGTGGCTCCACAGTGTGGCAAGCGCCTCTGGGTGGGTGTCCAGGGACACCTCCCCACGGCTTCTGTGGGACTCAAGTTGGCTAAATGACAGAAAGGCAGGGGCCAAAAGCAGAGGAGAACACCGAGCCTGGGAGCTGGCGAGGAGAGGCCCAACGGAGCCTGAGCTGCCTCCACGGGCACCAGCCTGAGGTGCCAGCAGCTGAGAACTGCCTCCAAAGGATGAAGGATGGGGCAGTGGCCCCCCACTGAGTAATGCCTGCCTCCCATGCTGACCTAGCGAAAGCCTGAGAAACTCACTGGTGTCGGTGCATCCGCCTGGATGTGACCACATTTCATTGCATCAGCACAATGAGGGCTCCGGAGAGAAATGAAGGTTTGTCACAGAAAAAAAAGAAGTCACATTTATTTGCACACCTGCCTGTAAAACATACCTGCCTTATTGTTCTAGCTCACACTATGAGTTCGTTCCTGCTAGAAGGTTCAGTTCTCTTACACACACACACACACACACACACACTCAGGAGGGTCTCTCTCTGAACCTGTGTGATTGGCAGAAAATGCCACCCTCCCACCCCCCCTAATTCCCAGAACCTGTGATATGTTACATGATGGGAGAATTAAGGTTTGCCTCAGTTGAGGCTGCTGGAAATGGGAAGCTCCTGAATTCCGGGTCCTGTGGGACAGGAACAAGCCGTCGCTTTCCTGGGCCTCTTTAGTCTTTTCCAAGGGGGGGCACCCCGTCCCGCACACCACCCTTCCCCCGCCTCCCCCGCCAAGGCCAAGGGTGGGAGTGCAGACCGGGGGCTCCTGCCTGTAAAGACTCTAATGTGGGCTGGGAGCAGGAAAGGGGGCGGGTAGGGCCCGCTGAAGTTACTGGAGAGCATCACACCTCGTAAAGCAATGCGAGCTGGCGCGCAGAGAGGGATAGCTCTCCCGACTTTCATCTCCTGTCAATAAAGCGTTATCAGCACTGAGCTGGGTTTTTGGCTCTTAATTCCAGATGTGGCCCAAGGCCCATCCCCAGCAGGCTTCTTTCCCCCTTGCCCTCTTCCCACGCAGGCCCCTCAGGGCGATGCTGCGCTAGAGGAGCGGGACAAAAGGCTTTTAGGGACTGTGTCTTGGGGTCGCAGGAGCCAGGCCAGCCCAGCCAGGCTGGTGGAAGGTCATGGATGCAGAAATCCCTGCCCCTGTGGCATAGAGGGGACGGTGGTACCTCCACCTGGGGTCTGCCTGTCCCTGCTGAGGTATGGGAGGGGCACACCCTGGACCAGGACTGTCCTTGACATGAACGGTGACCTTGGACAAGTTAATTTCCTTTTCTGACCTCAACAGTCTTGGTAAAATGAGGCACTCGCTCTAGTTTCTTTTGTTAATTAGTCAATAACTAGGTACTAAGCCCGTAGTCCTTGCTGATTTCTGCTTAGTCTTGGGAGATGCCGGGTAGACAAAGAGCAGGGTTCCTGTTCTTATAAAGCGCCCGTTCTCATGGGAAGAAGCAGTGAATCCCAAGAAAACACGCACAGAAGCCAAATACCCAGACTGTGAAAAAATGCTGTGCAAGAAGGGAAGTAGGATGCCAGCTAGAGGAAAGCTCAGGGGAAGGAACCTCGTTAGGAAAGCGGTCGGGGACGCCCTCTCTGAAGAGGGGGTGTTTGAGCAGAGCCAGATGGGAAGATGAAGAAGAAAAGCATTCCAGGAAGATAGAACAGAGAGTATAAAGTCTCCAGGTGGGAGTAAGCTTGGAGCATTTTAGGAACAGGAAAGCCACTGTAGCTGGCATGGAGTGAGTAAGAGGCAGAGGGGTAGGAAGTGAGGACCATCTGATAGTCAGGGGTCAGATTTCCTCATATTAACCAGGACCAGGTCAGGCGCATGGCAAAGAAGTCCAGAAGTATGTAGTTTGCGGCTGGTGTGACACTACGCAGTGTCACATCCCCAGCTCCTTCCATGTTGCTATTCCACATTCTCAGCATGTGACTTACTCCTCGTGATCCAAGATGGATGCTTGAGCTCCAGACATCAAGTCCACTTTCTAGTTATCCAGAAGGAGGAAGAAGGGCTTCCCTGGTGGCGCAGTGGTTGAGAGTCCGCCTGCCGATGCAGGGGACACGGGTTCGTGCCCTAGTCCGGGAAGATCCCACATGCCGCGGAGCGGCTAGGCCCGTGAGCCATGGCCGCTGAGCCTGCGTGTCTGGAGCCTGTGCTCCACAATGGGAGAGGCCACAACAGTGAGAGGCCCACGTACCACAAAAAAAAAAAAAAAAAAAAAAAACAGAAGGAGGAAGAAAAAACAAAGGAAGTTAGCCTACTGGGGCACTGCTCGGTAGTTGAACACAGCATTTCTGCCTACATCTTGATAGTAGGAATGCTGGGAAGTGGCTCTTTATTCCAGGCTACATGCCCAGCTAAGAATCAGGGGTTATATTATATACTAAAGAGGAAAGGGAGAATATGTAGAGGTAGACACCTGACAACTCTACCACTGCCTATAAGGTAGGGAGTTCTCAATCAGAGCCCACCTCCTGGTTCCACCACTCAAAGCCACATCCGATGCTAAACTGATCACTTACCCCATAAACCCAGCCTTCTCCGTCTCAGGAATTGGCACCACTGTCCTCCAGTCAGTTGCCCAAGACAGAAATCTGACAACTCTTCTCCCACCTCCAGCAAAGACCCACATCAAACATACCACCATGGCCTGCCCATTCGACCCCTGAAATATTCCCGAATCTATCTTTTTCTCTCCATTTCCCCTGTCACCATCTTAATTAAAGGCCCCTCTCTTCCCTGGTCCACTGCAGTAGCCTCCAAATTGGTCTTCCTGCTTCCCTACTATCCGTTCACCACAAAGCAGCCATCATCATCGCTCTAAAGTCCTTCAGTGGCTTTCTGGATAAAAATAGTAAAGTCCCAGAGCTATGATGTGGTCTTGCGATGACCAGGCTCTTATCTTCCCTTGTTTCATCTCCTATCTCTCCCTCCCTCCCTTCTTCCCTCTGTCCATCTGACTGTCTGTCTTTCTCTCTCCTCCTGTCACATCAGCCTTCTTTCAAGCCATCAAACATTCCAAACTCCTTCCTGTCACAGGGCCTTTGCACATGCAGATCCTGCTGCCAGGAGTGCTTCCCCCATCTCCTTTCTCACCTGATTAAATCCTATCAAGAGGGCCTTCCTACCACCTATCCTAGATGATGTTATTTGCTCCCACATTGCCCTGTATATCTCACACATGACACTTAACACAATTGCAATTAATTAATTGTTTTATGTCTGCTCTCCCACCAGAACATCTGCCCCTGGGTGCGGGCAATGTATCATGTTCATAAGGAGGGTGTATAGTAAACGGTTCAATGCATACATTGAACTACCCTGTGGATCCCTGTAGCCAGCCCTGCACCAGCTGATGCCTCTCGATCCTGAAGAGGGACACACAGACATCTGGGAGTTGAGAGACTGTTCATGTTAATGGTGGGGCTCGTCTTGTACAGGCTGCTCATTACATGGTAAAGCCTGTGGCTTCTCAAAGGGAACTTAATAGCTTCACGAAGGGCTGGATTCTCAGCCACACACATGTGGTGGAGCCCATCTCTGGGCGGCAGCGACGAGCTTAAATCTCACTTGAGATGTCCAGCGGGCGGAATTCCAGAAGGTGAGAGAGGGAGGGGCAGTGAGGGGCCGGGGAAGGGGAAAGAGGAGTCTTTGAAGGGGTGAAGGAAGCCAGGGTGGTTTACAGTGAGCTGCCCAGAGACAAGCAGCATCTGGGACACCAGAAGCCTGCCCCACAGACAAAATGTCTTTTTAGGCTTCTTTGGAGGAGCCAGTCTTTTGAACTTTTAGAGTATGTTTCATTGAAACTTTGATTTGATCAGAGTGGCCATGATGGGCTGCGGGCCAGGAGACCCCAGCTGGGGACTCACCCAGGCCACCCTGGTGCCTCACCGGTGCTGTTGCTCCTCCTCTCTGGGCCTGCCTCAGTTTCTCCATCTGTGAAAAGGGGGTGGTTGAACCAGAAGACTGAGAGTCCTTAAAATGAACTCTCGTGTTGATAAAACTACGAGCTCTTGCCTATCTCTGAAACATGCAGGAGACTTGCTTAGATGTGAATCCAGCTACTAGTTAGGACAGACCAGGCTGTGCTGTGGTAACTGATAGACCCACACAGCTCAGCGGCCTGGGGACATCACCATTGTATTTCTCGCTCTCATCAACTCTGCTGTGTGTTAGCAGCAGACTCTGGAACAGGTGGCCGCCTAGGTCCCGAGGCAGAGGAGAGAAAGACGAGGAAGGGACGCCGGCTCTAACTGCCTCTGCCTGGCAGGGGCACCCAGAGTCTCCATTCGGAGGCTACTAGCCCAGGGAGTCCTGGGGCCCTGTCCCTGCTGCAAGGGATTCTGGGAGATGAAAGGAGCACTTGGAATATTTGGTGGATTCCAACCATCTCCGACACACTCCATGACGTGATGTTGGGGTGAGACGAACCTCCACACTCGTGAGTCTGTGTCGCAACCCACAAGCATCGAGCACTTCCCTGGTGTGTGTCCCAGAGCTGGGCTTCCTGCCGCGCCCTCTCCTGACACGCAGAGACCCCGATCTCTCCTCTTCGACACCACCTGTCGGTTGAGCAGCCAGTTCCTCAGAATCATCCGGAATCCCTCTTTCCCAGTGGGAGTCATGGAACTGGCCCCAGATGGCGTCTCGCCAATTCTGGGGCATCCGTGGTATGACTAAGGGGACATCTGTTCTCCCTTTGTCTCGAGTATGGTTAAAGAGAAGGAAAAAGGAGAGTGGTCTTCCAACTGAAGAAAATACTTGAAATATTGAACTGGTTACGTTTGTCCTTCCTTCTCCTGCTACACAACCCACCCACCTATGCATTCAGTTATTCAAGAGTCATTTCACACCAGGCACGGATGACACTTCAGACTGTAGGGCCCCTACAATGTGCAGAGTATTGTTGAAGGCACCAGAGCACTGTGTGGGGGCCTTGCCTCGGGAGCCAGTCTAGCTGGCTTGCTGAGATGAATAATAAAAAAGTCACCACAGTGATGACTTTCTGACTTCTCTTTCATAAGCAGAAGAGTTGCCACTGCCTCCCTCCTGGACCCAACTCTGACAATAATCCCATCGGTTAGAGCTGAATGGCGGCCACTTCTTACAAGCAGGGCGAATGTTCTCCTTTTTCCTACAGCTTCTACCTAGCTCACTTCTCCCGTTTACGCAAAATCTGTCCTGGCCTCCCATAAGCACTGACATTTTCGGTCCCTGATTTATTTAAAGCCTTATTTTACAGGTGGACATACACGCCCTGCTAGGGGGTTGTCCAAGGTTGCATTTCGTGACAAAGTCACTAAAACCAAAGTCCCTGGGTCCTCACCCCACGCCTCCATCTGCCCCGGGTTCTCCATGCATCCTTCCCATACAGTGAAATCAGCCTGCGTGCACCCACACGTGCTTGGAATCTCCGTTTTGGATTTGCCTTAAGCTCCTTTCGCTACAAGGTTCGGATGTTTTAGAGCCTCCTAAGTCTCCATCAGCTCCTCCCATCACCACCCCCAACGAGCTCCTCGGTGCCCCGAGCGCGGCGTCCAGCGCCACATCCATCATGGACACTGGGCTGTCAGCAGGGCCACGTGCCCCTCTCAAAGGCCCGAATCCAGAATGGATTTATCCCAGGGGGAACCTTGTTATGCTTTCATGTCTTCAATTCATTAGATTTTCTGTCAGCGGCATAAATCAGTGCCGGACCCTCTTCTCACACACTCGGGAATGGGGAGGACACGCAGAGAACAGATAGAAAACTCATGGAGGGCTGGACGCGGTGGAAAGTGATCTTACCACCCCTGTATTTATTCCTTTTTTAATATAAAAAAAGGGATCTTAGAGAGATTTGGGGAGGCTCGGGGAGAGAGGACGGATGGGGAGACTGAGGCTGAAAGTGTTGCTTTCCCCATAATTTTATCAGATTGCCCCTAATTTCCCCCAATTCCATAGTCAAAAAATCTCCCCTTTTATTCTGTCATAGCATACCCAGGGGAGTTATCTTTACAAAATATAAACCAAATCATGTTAGATTCTTCAGTATCTCCCTATTTCAGTTAGTACAAACTCCAAACTTCCTGCCAGGGTCTCCTAGTCTCTCGTGGTCCATGTCCTTCCTTCTCTCCCATCTCCTTCTGCTTGACAAGTTGCAAAAAAGCTTTCTGTTCATTTGCTTATTAATTCAGTCATCTGACAAATGTTTCATAAGCACCTGCTGGGGGCCAGATAATTTTATAAGCCCTCAGAATGCAGTAAGGAACAGACCCACATTCCTGTTCTCCTAGAGCTTACATTTTAGTGGGAGAGAGGCAATATTACAAATAAACAAACACATATAATATGTCAGATTGTGATAAGTGCTATTAAAAAAAAAAGAAGAAGGAATGGGGTGGCCCCAGAAGACCTCTTTGAAGCAATGTCATTTGGGTAGAGACCAGAGTGAAGTGTGAGGGAGTGAGACACTGGGATAAAAGGAGAGAGAGTGATCCAGGGAGAGGTAGCAGCGAGTGCAACGGTCCTGGGGTGGGGGTATTCAGTGTGTTCAAGCATGTGCAAGAAGGCCCATGTGGCAGCCGAAGGTGCGATAGGAGTGAATTTGGAAGAGGTGGCCAGAAGCCAGCTCACGCAGTCCATGCCTCCGGGCCACGGTAGGGACTGAGATGTATTCTGAGTGTGGCAGAAGCTCTGAGGGTTTAAGCCTGTGAGTGGCACGCTCATCCGCTTTAACAGGATCCCTCTGCATCCTGTCCTCCTGTGGGATAGACCTCGGGAAGGCCCGAGTGGGTGCTGGGAGCAGTGCAGGTGGGGGCCTGCTCTGGGGCAAGGAGAGACTGGAGAGGGAGAGTGGGTAGGGGAGTCTTGGCATCAGGACAGCAGAGAATGAAGCTTTACGTCCTAGGTGTTGGCCTGGAGCGCACACTGTGACATTACATCCACACTACATTTTTATATTATGACCACCTCCATTGAGCCATCCCGCTGTCCAGAAGCCTCCCTGGGCTTGGAATCTCAGATCATCCTCCGATTCTACCTCCCACTTTGTTTTGCGCATCTAAATGAGTACTAGGTTCATGTCAGCATGAAGCGTGCCTAGAGGGAAGAAATACTTTCCTAAGGGTGGCTAATGGAAAGGTGGGAATTTTATTCCTCTTGGCCCCAAACTCATCCCCATGTCAGGGCTTTTGAAATAGACACTGCTTCTAGAATGTGGGTCCCCTTCCCCCAGCACCTTCACCCTTCATCCAGGACTTCACCTGTCCATTCTTTAGGGCAGAGGTATGCCCCCCAGACTCATAATGTTGAAGCCCTAACCTCCAACGTGATTACATTTGGAGATAAGTCTTTTAGCAGGGAATTAAGGTTCAGTAAGGTCATAGGATGGGAGCCTAGTCTGATAGGCTAGGTGGCCTTATAAGAAGAGGAAGAAAGAGGGGCCTCTCTCTCCACCCATGTGCACACAAGCTGTGTGAGGACGCAGGGAAAAGGTAGTCAGCTTCAAGCCAGGAAGAGAGCTCTCACCAGGAAACAAATTGGCCAACACCTTGATCTTGGACTTCCCAGCCTCTAGAAACATGAGAAATAAATTTCTGTTGTTTAAACCATGCAGTGTATGGTATTTCGTGAGGGCAGCCTGAGCTAAGACGAGGGGTCTCCCAACTCTTGATCACACGCCTCTCCCCAGCAGTAAAAACACGGAGCACACCCCACTGCACGTAGAGCTATTTGTGAACTTCATGTATATACCACATAGTCTATCATCGGTCTGTATATATAATCAGAGAAAATGTTAGTTTCTTATTTTAAAATTGAGAAATAAAAATGAATAGAATTTCTACTCTTTTCTTCATGTATTCCACTGGACTCTCCATTTGGGAGACATTATTTTAAAACTCAACTTCTGTCCTTCAGGAAAGCCTTTTCTGATCTACAGCTCACTCACTCATTCATTCATTCATTCACTGGACAAATATTCATAAAGGACCTCCTAGGGACCCAGTATACATGGAGGCATCAAATAGACACAGCTCTGCTCTTGAAGGGGACGGTCCAGTCTCGGTTGGCCTTCCTGTAAGGCCATCCCCTCTGTAATTAACTGTAATTAATTAAGGTTTAATTACCTGTTTATAAGGCATCTATCTTTCCTACCAGAGGACCGAGGAGGACGGAGGTGAGCCTGTCCTCCTTTACTGTTGCATCTTCAGTGCCTGGCATGCACTACGCGTTCAATAAAAAGTGAATGGATGAGAGATGAATGAATGACAAATGAATGAATGAGTGAATGAACGAAACGTGAATGACAGCGTTCACTCCCCCTTTTCTCCCTTTTCCTCAGGTCACTCTTGCCATGAAAAAGTGTTGAAGTAGCTCAGGGGCAGGCGGGCTGGCTGCAGGGTGGAGGCAAGGGGGAGAGATTTGTGAGCAGGGCCAGGTTAGCGTTGGTTTTATTACATCCCATTAACCATCTGGTCATGATTATAATAAGCGCATGAGTTATGGCGAATGACATGTGTTTCTTGAAAAAAAAAAAAAAAAGGAGAGAGGAAGAGGAGGAAAAGAAACACAGCAAAGCCCCCAGAGGTGGCCTGGCTGGCCGGCCGGGGATCGAGCCGTGAGTGGGCCTGTTCTGCCCTGTGCTTTTTAACCCCCTCACATCCTGGGCGTGGCGTGTGGGGAGAGAGGGACTCCTGGGGGCCCGTCAGGGTCAGGAGGCTCCCAGGAGGCTCTTTCTTACCCACTTGTCTAAGAACTATCAGAGGACAGGGATGTGGTCGGCTCAGCTTGGAGGCCCCACTATCTGCGACAAGGCCTGGCCCAGAACAGACATTTGGAGTGTGGAGGAGGGAGGAGGGAAAGAAAGGAGAAGAGAAAGGCAAGAAAGAAGGAAGGGAGGAGGAAGAGAGGGAGGGAGGGAGGGAGGAGGTTGGGGCTTCTCACTGAACTTTCATTCATTCGTTCATTCATTCATTCAACAACCAGGATCTTTCTATTGCACACAGCATGGTGTAGCAGGTGAGGCCTGGGCTGAGGTCAGAACACCTGGGTTGCTCCCTGGGCTTTGCCACGTACATCCTGTGTGGCTTTGGGTGAGTTCCTTTCCTTCTCTGTGCTCATTTGTAAAAGGAGGTTGTCACTCAAGTCTCTCCCAGCTCTGACTTCATGGGGGCTACAGATCTCTGGGGGCGAGGGGCACAGAGACGCTGCCTCCTGCCCCAGCACTGGGGAGGTCCACACCCAGCCCTCAGCTGGAAGTGTCCTAAGAGATCATCTAATCTCATTCCTGCTCACCCATTTCACAGGCGTGGAAACGGAGGCCTGGGTGTCTATGTTGCCTAATGAGGAACTCTCCAGTTCTCTTCCACCCCCTTTCTCTCCTCCTCATCCTGAGGTCAAAGGGGATTACAGCCACTCAAAGACACAATCTTCTGTGACCAAGGAGGTCTCCACATCTGGGTGGCAGCAGAAGACAAGAGCCCCTGTTTTGGGAAGTTCCACCTCACCCTGGCAGCCAGGCCATGGCTCTTGGCTCCAGGAACAGACCTCGGGGGCTGCAGATGGAGGGTGTGGGAACTGGGGACCTTGGCCACCAGACCTGTGGGTGTCAGGAAGTGTGAGGCCTCATCTCTGAAAATGTGCCCACGAGTCAGATCACCTAGAGAATTAGTCCTTAACTCCCTCAAGTGGTTTCACACCCTCTTTCCAGATAAGGAAATGAGGTTTGCTCACAATCTCACAGCAGTGGGTGGCAGACTCGGGCTGGGATCCAGGCCTGCCTAACTCCAAAGCCCGTGCTGTGTCTTCCTCCCTAAGGCCTCTACCTCTGCAGCGTGGAGGCCTGACCTGGCCTCCGCCAGTGTGACGATGGGCAAGTCAGGTCACCTCCCTAAATCTCAGTGTCCTCACCTGGAGAATGGGACCACGCTCAGGGGGCCGCCAGGAGGGGTCATCAAAGCAGCATCAGGCCCAGAGCTGGGGTGGGGGGGCAGGGGTGGTGCAGGACCAAATTAGAGCTCCCCGGTCTTCTTTCCAAGCTTTCATTATCCTGTGTTTTGAAAGATGTTATCTCTTGAACAAACTTTGTTTTAAAGTAATAATTTATTCCTCCCTCCTTCTATCCCTCCAACATGCCTGTGGTCATCCTCTGAGATGACTGCTGTGTCCACACTGGGCTGTTGGAATTCTAATCACCCCTAAGAGAGAACATTCTCTGTCCAGGCAGGATTCTCCAAGCTGGGGGTGTAAGGGCCTTGGAATTGCCAGAATAATGGGATGATACTTATTCTGTTACCTCTCTGAAGACCCCAGGTCAAGAACCCCCGGGAGGGTGATGGTGATAAGAAACACAGTCATGGGCCTTCATTGAGCTCACCTCCTATGCTCTGCATGGTTCCAGGAAGTTTCCACGTGTTACCTCACAGGTTCTATTACTTGTCCTCAGTCTGCACGGGAGGAACTAAGACTCGGAGAACTTACCAGCTCCCAAGGTCACGAGCTGGGATGTGGAGAGTCAGGGCTCCAGCCCTGTCTGATTCCAGAACCCCACTTCTGAATCCCAGCACTAAGTTTCCTTCCCGTGTCTGAGTCTAGAATCCTGTGATTGGGGTGGGAGATCTGGGGCAGCGTGGGCCTTGCCTGGAGGACTTCCCAGTCTAGCAGAGGACACTGGACACGAATTGGTCTGCCCAGACCTGCAGGACGTCAAGGCAAAGACCCCACAAGGCCTTGCGCGATTTGGCCAAAGATCGGCCACTGGTGCCCGCGGCAGAGCCAGGCAACCAGGAGACCCCTGAGCCGAGCGGCTCCCCACTCTGGGCCTCCGTCTCCCCCGGTAAAGTGCACAGACACTGATGCTTCAAAGGGCTGCCAGGAGATAGCAGAGGCCCAAACGCCCAGTTATAAGGGCCTGTGACTAAGACGAATCGCCCTCGGGCAGCAAGCCTTCTCTGTGCATTGCCAGGCGGGGAACTGGAAAGTAAGCCGGAGGAGGACCGGATTCTGGAGGCCTGTCCTGAGAACTGCGGCTGCCCCGCAGAGTGATGGCCGCTGGGGGATGAACCTGAAGATAAATAAGAACAGTCCGCGTGAGCCCAGGCTCATCTTAACACTAAGCAGAGAGGCCTGGGGCTGTACTTGAAAGCGTCCGGCTGAGATGGATGGGCTGCTGCCAAGGTGGGGGCAGCTGGGCGTGCGGGATGAGTGATGGGGTGTCGGGGCGCTCAGTCACCGCCAGCCAGAGATGCCGGCCTCTGTCCAGCCGCCGGGACATGTGCGGGGGCCTGCCCCTCCCACCGCCCTGCCCGGGGATTTATGGCTACGCTGAGGCCTGGAGAGGGGCTGAGGCCAGGCCTGTGGTGGGAGGGTTTGATGTCCGCCTGGCTGCCCCTGCTGGATTTCCGCCCTGCGCAATCCAGGGAAAAGTAGGCCGGGCCCTGCGGGGCAGCAGTGACTCAGGGTCACGCACAGAGGGGTGTGGGCTTTGGCCCCCTTCCTTATGTTGGCTGGCCCTGGGGAGCTCTGGTAGGGAGTCTCCGGGTGCCCTGTCCTCAGCCAGTTTACGCCTCTTTGCTTTTCCAGCCTCCTTGCCTTTACCCACGCAGGTCCCTCTGCCTGGAGTGCCGGGTGCCCTGGAGAAGTACCACCTGCCCTCGCAGCCTTGGCGTCTGTGCCACCTGCTGTTGGCAGGCTTGCTTTGACACCCCTGCTCCATCCAGGCCCCCCCGGCCCTCACTAACCTCTCCCACAGTCATTAGGTATCTGTCCCCAAGTGACCATGAGCTTGAGGGCAGGGAGCCCACCTTTCTTCATCTTGAGCCCCTGACATTTACTCCGTGAGATAAACTGCTGTTTTTATCTTGCCATGCGCCAGAAGCTGTGCTGTGTTTTTCTATTTTACTATTTACTGTGTTCATCCATTTTACAGGCACGGAAACTGAGGCTCAGAGAATCATTAGACAGGATTCAAAGTCTGATTCCAAAACACAAGTGCTGGCCTGTTGAGCTAAGCGCCAGCTTGGGGGGGAAATCAGCAAACATGGAACAAGTTTTCTTTTTCCTCTGAGTCTATCACCCAGTGCCCATGCTTTGCATTTGCACAATAATGTGGCTTCACCTGTTGATCCCCATAGCAGTCCTGTGAGTTCGGTGTTGCTGTGATCATCCCATTTTACAGAGTGAGAAAACTGAGGTCCAGAGAGGGGACACGGCCTGCCAGGGCCACAGCCAGCTGGTGGCTGGGCCAGCGCTTTTGAGGTGGACGTCCCGCCCTCCCCCACAGCCCCTCAGCTATTCCCACACCTCCTCCCTCTCAGACCAATCTCAGCTCAGGAGGGCCGACCTGAGGGACGCTGAGACTCTGCAGGTGGACTCTTGGCCCTTGCACTGGGGAGCAGAAGAGCCTTCCCGAAGCCCAGGCCCTCGCTAACAGCCCGCCCCCGGAAGGGATCTTTCCCTTTGGTAGAATAAAGCCCCTAGCCGCCAGCCAGCCTTGACTCTCCTGAGCCTGGGACGCTCCCGGATGGCCCTGACCTCCTGCCCACTTACAGCCCCCCTGTGCTGGGGGTGGAAGTGCCCTCCCCATCCCCCTTCCTGTCCAGCCCTGCAGCTCCACAGTCGACACAGCTGTGAGGAAGCAGCCTTCTCCCATCACCTTGGCCTCCCTGGCGGGGGCCCTGCTTCTAACAGGGGTGTGGATGACGGCGCACCGGGGCTGTCTGGAGAACAGCAAGAGCCTTGTAAGCTGGTCCCATCTCCAGCTCTCCCTCTTCTCGCTCCGCGTCCCCGTAGCCCCGCTGCGTGCTGGCTTTCCTTAATCATCTGTTTTGGGCCCAGATGTTTGAGTTGGGATTCTCAACACCTGTCCCAAAGGATCAGTCTAATGAGCACAAAACATTTAAATTGCCACATGTGACTAGTGTCTGCCAAACTGGACAATGCAGAGACACCTTGGAGAAGCTAGCAGTTGAGACCAGCCTTAAAGGAGGGTTTTTCCAACTGCAGGTTGCAATTGGTGGGTTAAGAAATTGATATGGTAGCTCACGATTGGTATTTTGGAATGAATGAAGACAGTAACATAGAACGCAGCAGAATGAAACTGAATGGAATAGAATGGAATAAGAATAAAATATCAGAATGCAGAGTATTATTCTGAGAGATGTTTATTTCAGTTATATGGGTATGTGTATGTACCCTGGATCAAAAGTAAAATGTACTTTTCATCTCCAAAAAAAAAATGGATCAGTCAAGCTCCCTGTTCACTCGCTTTTTGGGAGGGAAGGGAGGCTTTGAGGAGGAAACTGACACGTCTGCATCCTCTTTGGGGCAGGAGCACAGTTAGAACTTGAGCCTGCAAAGATTTTCTGCCTCATTCATGCACCCATTCGCCTACAGTGCAAGGCACTGTTCGTTGAGCACCTACCATGTGTGAGGCACTGTTCTAAGCATTGAGATACCATTATGGACAAGACAGGCAAGCGTTTTGTTTTCATGGAGCGACAGTGTGGCGGGAAAAACAGACATTAGATAGACTTTCAGAGAAGAATTCATCTATGCTGTGATAAATCACTTCCCTACAGCTCTACTTCAGTATCACCTCCTCAGAGAGACTTTCCCTGACCCCTGTTTCTAAAATACCACCCTGTCAATCTTCATCCCCTTTCCTGATTATTTATTAGCAGTACGAGTATTTGGTATTACGTTATATATTTCTTTATTTTCCATCTTTCCTGCTAGAATGTAAACACCATGACACCGGAGATGGTGATGATTTTGTGCTCAAATCTCCAGCACCTGGCATGTAGTAGATGCTCAATAAATTCCTGTAGGATGAGGAATGAATGAATGAAGGCAAAGGAACCACGGTGTGTGCAGAGCCCAGGATGCCTGAGACAGCTGATAAGGCCCCTGCTAAAGTTCCCATAGAGGACAGTCACGGGCTGCTGCCGCGAGGGCACACAGTGGGGAGGAGGGCATTTTCCTGCAAGTCTTCGGTGGCACTGCAGGGGCTCTGGATCCTTGGATTAAATCCTGGATCCCCCACTGCCTATTTGAGTGATCTCGGGCAAGTATTAACCTTCCTTATCCTCAGTTTCTTCGTCCGTAAAATGGGGATGAGTATAGCATCTACCTAGTTGGGTTACTGTGAAGACACATGGAATGACAGTTGTGAGTTTATTTAGACAGATTCTGACTCATAGTGAGAGTTTAATAAATGCTGGCTGGACTTCCCTAGCGGTCCAATGGTTAAGACTCCACGCTTCCACTGCAGGGGGCACGGGTTCGATCCCTGGTCGGGGAACTAAAATCCCACATGCCACGCGGTGCAGCCCCAAAATAAAATAAAATACAATGATAAAGTCTAATAAATGCTGGCTATTGTAGCCCAGTGCTACCTCCCGTCTCCCACAGAGAATTAGGCTAAGGTGGCTGGGATTTTAAGGAAGTGGCTCCCGGCTGGCATGGATATAGGAATGATGGGGTGGAAAGTCGGAAGTACTGAAAGTTAGGTCATTTCCAGTCTCTTCCTTGAACGTATCATCCACCTCTCAGTCTCAGTGTCCCCATCTGCTCAAGGAGGCATCAGCCAGCTTCTCTCTGTGGCTGGTTCCCTCCCCCAGCCCTTTCCCAGCCAAGCTCCCTGTTCCCCGAGGCCTTAACTTCCCGTCAGAGACCTCAGGGCCACGCAGAGCCAGGCCTTTACCTCCTGCATGAATAATTTTCACCTTCCCCCAGCCCAGATGTCCTGGAGTCTTGCCTCTCCCACTGTCCCTGGGCCAGCTCTCTGTCCCCACCGGCTCCCAGCCAGAAAGCCCTGGGCCCCTCCCTGTGACCCCAGAGCCTGTGGCAGGGGCTGCTCTGCCCTGAAAAGCCCCCAGGACCCCCACTTCCCCACATTCCCCCACTCTCACTTATCTACGCCCCCTGCGGCAGGAGGTCGTGCCCACACCTAGGCATGACTTTTAGGGGGTTTGACTCACAGTGAGGGCTGGTTGGAAGGGTCCCCCACCTCCTACCACAGGGGAGACGTGCCCTAGGTAAGCGTGAGCGCACTCGTGCGTGCACACACTGTCACTCGCATACACATGGCCTCAAGAGGGCTGCAGAAGCTTTCTTTCCCCTGAGACAGAGAGCAAGTTTCAGGACCTCAGGACAGTGGGAAAGGGGTCGCTGCAGGGGCAGCCTCTGGCACTGGGCCCAGAACCGTGGGCCTCAGCCTTGGGGTTGGAGGGAAGCTGGGGGAGGGGGAAGGGGAGGAAGCACTGAGTCTGCAGCTGAGCCGTGACTGGAGAAGTCCACAGCGCAGAGGTGGCCCTGGGATCTGTTATGGAACGGGGTGACCCAGCTTCCCCTGGTTTGGGGACCCTGGGGAAGCCACTGTCCTTCTTCAGGCCTATTCTTTCCTCTGCAAAATTTCAGTTCCAGACAGTAGGCAGCATGGAGCCAGGCAAAGGTTAGGCAGGTCCCGGGTCCCCATCACAGCCCAGGCCCCCCAGGATTGTGCGGCTGTAGTAGAAGGTTGTATCTTGCTGGACCTTCCCCTCTTTATCCATGAAATGCGGATAATAACCCTTACCTTGCAGTATTGCCATGAGGTCCACTGGTGTATGGAAAGCATCTCATGCAGTGCCTGGAAAACATGTCCATTCCTCAGGGAAACCCGACCTCAAGGTGAGAGCCAGGTCCCATTGATAGGACCTTTCTTTATAGACTCTGTCCTTGACGGCCCTGACTGCTGTCTGTAATTATATATGTATTTACGTGATGATTGGATGAACACCCTTCTTCCCTACTGGATTATAAACTTCTTGAAGGCAGACACCTGAGCGTGCCCCATAGTTGGGGATTTTATTAGATCTGGTCAGGAAACCGGAACTGCAGTTATTTCAACAGAAGGAATTTAATATAGGGCACTCATTTTGAAGGGGTTAGAAGAGCTGAAAGGCTTTATGGGATGAGAGGGCAACTCAGGGGCAAGTAGCAGCAGGAAGCCGCAATATCCTTGGGACCAAGAGGGACGCGAGAGACCAGGAGCCAGGATCGGGGAGGGGCACTGGAGCCACAGTCAGGCGGGGGCTGACCACAGGAGCTGGGACACAGAGCGAGGGCCTGTCCCCAGGGCCTGGTACCACAGGGTGGCTCAGATACTGCCCAGGATGACAGCAGAAGATCAGGGTGGGAAGGGGGAGAAGAACCCTGGCTCCCACCCTCTGATCTCTAACCAGCTCTTCCCATTGGCCAAGGATAACAGGAAGCCAGTTGGCAAGAGAGCCTGGGAGATGTCGTTTGGCCAGAGTCAACCCTAAGACACAGAGAAGGATAAAGAAAGAGCAGGGGACAGAGCTGAGTTGAACAGGCAAATGGCAGACTTTATTCATTTAAGAATGCATATATATGATTATATATATGCATATGCATATATGTGTATATATGCACTGGGCACTATTCTAAGACTTTTACAAAGATGAACTCATTTAATAAGCATATGTAAAGAATAAACAGTAGGCACTCAGTAAATGCTGCCTGCCCTTGTTCACGGGGCTGCTGTTGGCAAACGCGCGTGAAAGGGCTCAGTCTTGCAGCGATTCTGGGATTTTCCTGTCTCAGACTACAAGACCTCCACCCTCACCCTGGCCTTTTTGGGCCCAGGGAGCCGGAACCCAGGCCCCCAGGCTCTCCCCGGCAGAGAGCAGGGAGGAAGGGCAGAGGAAGAGGGCCCTGGAGCCCCAGCCCCCTCGGAGCCGCTCCATCTCTGCCCTGGGCTCCACGGGGAGCCGGGGCTCCCTTTCCGCGCCTGTCAGTCAAACCCGGCTGCTTGGAAGTTCAACCGTGGCCAAAAGGAAGCAGATTTCAAAACACACCTCTGCTTGCCCCGCTTCCCTTCCCCACCCCCTCATGGCTGTTGCTCCAGGCTCCCCAGGGGCTCCCTTGCCCCTGGCCTGTCCTAGGCAGGCAGAGCTGAAACCAGAAGGGTCTGGGGCAGAGGCCGGGGGTGGGCTGTGGGGAGGGAGTGGGAGGCACCAGCCTTGGTCTCATGCCCATCTGGGGGCTGCTCCCGGTGGGTGGAGAAAAAATCTAAGGCGGATCAGGGGCCAGAGCTGCCCCTTCTTCAGTGAGGAGCGGGTGGCGGGAGAAAGGGGCCTGACCCTGAAAATCAGTGAATCTGGGGTTTGCTGTTTTTATTTATTACTCCATCCCTGCACTAGTACAAGCCTTGGCTTCTAGAAGATTCTCCACAAGTATCCGTTGAATAAATGAATGAATGAGTGAATTCCCACTAAGGAGAAGTTGGCTCAACTTTGACACTGAAGGTAAAGTAGGGTGTCAGGCTGGAGGGCCTCCCTCCCTACTGCCCTCCAAGAACCAAAGTCTTCCTCTCAGCAGGGGTGTCTGGGTCAGAGCACTTGGACACCACCCTGACCGTCGCCTTCTAGCTGTGTGACATTGAACAAGCCTCAGCTTTCCTCACCTCTAAAGTGGGGAGAGACAGTCTCCGCTCCAGAGCGCGCTGGGAGGCGGAATTGAAAGAGTCCCTGAAAATAAATCCTATCACAGGCCTCTGTGTGCAATAAGAGACTTCACAGACACCCGTGACCACTGGAAATTAGAGAATGAGCTTGAATGTCTTCCTGGGAGGGTGTCAATAGCGTTAATATCATGGCCAGGGGCACTAAAACATAGCTGTTGCTTCTTGTAATTTCTCTGCTACAGCAGATGGAAGTGAAGTGAAGCAATGCCCAGTCACGGAGGCCAATTCTGGAACGAACGCCTCGACGCGATGGTGGGAGTTTGCCTTTCCTGGTTGGTTTGTTAGGGTTTTTATTCGTTTTCTCCCCTCACACACCCTCCCCTGCTCAAAGCCCAACCATAAACGCAGTGACAGCCGGGACCACACTGTTCCCTTTATTGCAGTGTTGTTTTCCATTTGGAAAATCTCTCTCCAGAATGTGCTTGAAATTTTGAAGTGAGTTAATATATCGATGATGTCTTTATTGTCAGGACACTTCCTGAATTAGAAATAAAAGGCTCTGCTGAATTCAATAAAACGACATGGGGGAAAAATGTTCCTTTCCCAGGATGAAAGCCCTCCTTTTGTGGCTAGCTTGGGGGTAGGGGCCAGGGGACAAACGTTCTGAAGCCCGGAGCTTCCCCTGAAAGCAAAGGAGAAATCCCTGCCCTCCCAGGAGCAAAGAGCAGGACCAGTGGGTGCCCAAGGTCTGAGCCCATCTCTGGCCCTCTCCTGGCCTTCTCAGTCCCCCAACAGCCCCAGCCTGACCCTCCCCTGGGCCCCCCAGTCCTGTGAGTCACCCAACAGCATGGGGCAGGCCCTCTCCTCTGCAAAACTGTGAGGAGACAAACCCTGCCCTCGAGCCCTCTTCTCTTTTCCAGACCCCACCAGGTTGTGCCCTCATCCCCATGGCCCCAGTGTCGTCCCCCCAACACACACCTTATTGATCTTTTGAGTCTGAAGCCTGTCTATTCATTAGAAGAGGCAGACAGAAAGGCGGACTGGAAAGGCAAAGCCTTGGGCTCCCACAGATCTGAACTTTTGTCTCCTTGGTCTCTCAGTTGCTGTGTGACTTTAAGCAAGTGACCTCACCTCTCTGTGCTTCAGTTCCCCAGCAGTGATGGAAACACCCAGCACAGGGCCTCGTAGCTAAGGCTGCTACTTATTCACTTCCCTACAGTCCTGTTCTCACTAAGGAAGAAATACGTTGGAGGAGAAGGAGCCTATGGGGTATTGGCAATAGGAGGGGTGGGGCAACAGAAGTTTCCTCTCAAGGGGAAACAAAAGAAGGGGGATGGCCATTTTAATGTACACCTACTACGGGTCAGGCAGACAGCAACCCTTACTCTATGAGGCTCAGAGAAGTTAAGTTACTTGCCCAAGGTCACACAGCTAACAAAAGAGACTCAGATTCATACCTGGGTCCATCAGACCCCCAGCTCATGCTTAGCTTATTCCATCCTTGAGAATACCTCCCCAGAAGCCATGTACAACTTCCAAGGGGATCCATGAGTGGGTGGAGAAGAGGAAGGCCCTCAGGTCAGAATCCTGCTGTGAAGTGGGGAGGGGCAGGGCAGAGGCCCTGCGCAGTCACAGTCCCTCTGGCAGCCCTTGTTGTATGTGACGGGAGCGTCCGCTTTCACTTGTACTGGTCATGTTCTGGGCAGTGCCACTTTTCCCTGAGAAGAACCCCAGCTGTCCTGGGAACATCTTGTTGACTCAGACACCTGAGCAGACTGCTTCCCAGGGCCCCGGCACCTCCGATTTCATTTCGCATTTCCTGTTGATGGATTTGCCCGTATATCCTGATGCCTGTCACTTTGAGTCTCTGATGTCCTGCTTCCCCGCTGCCATCTTAGGCCAAGTGCCTGGGGGTCCAGGACCTAGAAACAGGAGGCCGGGGAGAGTGAACCATCTCCTCTGCACTGGGTAGGACTCCCATAGTTTGGTACTCCTGCTGGGGAGGAGGCCATTGGCTGGATGGGGTGGGAGCCCCAGGCACCCCTGACCTGCCTTATCCTCAGGACCAGCCATGGGTCAGACTGAGGGGCCTGGGCTGGGGGCAGGGAGGGGATGCTTGGGCCCCTCGGCCAAGGACAAGGGAAGGTTCTGGTCTCAGCACTCAGCACCGCTTTCTTTCACCCCAGGCACCCTGGGAAGGAACCCAAGACATCAAATCCGTTTGCTATGAGTCCACCCAAATGCTGTGTTCCTTGAAGGAATGACTGGCCCTCTCTGTGCCTTGTCTCCCCCATGGGAAAAGGTGGGAGGGATGACACCCTTCCCCATACCCGCTTTGGGACTGTGGGACCCTCCAGCTTCACACTCCTCATATTTCACCTAAAATACAGCTACATCCTGACTCCACTGCCCTCCAGCAACCCAACTTTGTTGTGCAGGAAACTTCCAGCTAATCTACGGAAGCCATCCTATGTTCACTGAGGCCCCTTCCTCTCCGAAGCCTCCCTCCCCAGCCCTGGGACAAACCCAGCTCTACTGCCTCCAGCTGGGCACCTCGGGCAGTGTGTCTCCTGTTCGTCATGTGTGTGACAGCAGTGACCACCCCTTGTGCCCTGGGTTGTTTGGGATATGATCTGAGCTGCTATGGGCTGAGTCACCCCTCTTCCTGCCCAGTCATGACCAAGAGTCAAGAGACCTGCCTTTGGTTTCAAACCTGGTCACCAAGTTGCTGTGTGACCTGGGGGACATAACCCCACATCTCTGTGCCTTGATTTCCCCATCTGAGCAGTGAACATGCCCCTTCTCTCCATCCCCCCCCACCTCTCCCATCGTCCAGCTGCTCAGGGACCCAACACCCAGAGGGCTTCAGTGTCTGCGGCCGCGGGGGGAACAGCTCAGCTGGTCTGGCCTGGAAGCCCATGGAGGGCCAGGAGGTGGGGTGAGGCCACGATGCTGCAGCCCCCCCAGCCCGCCCCCGTCCCGAGCGCTCCCACGGGCACATCTGCAGCCCCATCTGGAGCAGCCAGGCCCCGCCCGCACACATGGTCCAGCAGCCAGGCCACCAGCACGCCCCCCACCCCACCCGGCCGCCTCTCCTGCCACCTCCGGATTTGTACCCATAATCTGCGTAGTTAGCAGTTCACCACATTGCAGGCCAAACCATAAATCCTTCTCAGGCAGGGCCCTGGGAAGGAGTCCCCACGCCTCCGTAGAGCCCCAAGGCCTGGCTTCTGAGACCCCGTTCCCCAAGTCTTCAGGCCCGGAGGGGGTGTGAGCTCTGTCCTCAGGTGTCCCCAGGCCTCCAGAGGCTGAGCCAGGCAGCTAAGAAATCAGAATCATCAAAATAATTGGAGGAGGAATCAAAGGGAAATAAGAACGATTTCATTCAACTTTCAGGTTGCTGAGTGAGACAGACTAGGCAGTACCTTTCTCCCCATTCTGCAGAGGGATAAACTGAGGCTCAGGTTCTGTCCTGAGTCATTCAGGGCCAACTCAGCTACAATGCCAGGATGACCTGTCATATCTCACTTGGCCAACGCAAGTGAATTTCCAACTCTTGAGTCTGGAAGCTGCTAGGAGCTAGGGGCAGGACATAGAGTATGGGACCCCCGCACTTGGCCTCCAATCCCCACTCAGTGGCGTGGTCATGGCAATGGCCTTGAGCCCCCTGAGACTCTCTCCACCACCCTGTTACTCCTGAGCTCTCTCCAGCCTCCCGATTCAGCCTCCCAGCCTCTCACTTCTCCAGCCCCAACCCCAAAGGGGCAGGACCTTTTAGCGTCACTGATTCTCCTCAAATAAATAGGAATGGACAGCTTTAGAAAGTTGTTACCAAGAAATGTGCATAGCAGGCATCCTGGTGCTCTTAACCCATCAATGAACCTGACCCCTACCCTAAAGTATCAGGCATCAGCATTTTCTGAGCTCCATCTATGGACCCGATGCTACAGTGAGCATTCTAGGAGGACTTTCTCATGTAGTCCTGATGTCAGCCCTCTGGAGAAGGAGGAAGGAGATGAAGTTAATAAAGAAGATGGTGCTGGTGAGTGGCAGGGGCCAGGCTCCAAGCTAGAGCTGTCCCATGCAGGGCTTGAGCCGTCGTCTCCACACTAGCGCCCACGGCTGTGGGCGTCCTTGGGAAGAAGGAATCACCCACATCCTGCTCTTCGCTGCTCCCTGCAACCCAGGCTGCCCCACGCAGCACACATCTCTCTCCAGATCCCAAAGGGTGCAGCCGCCTCCCTATTTGCAGCACCAGCATCCCCACTGCTCCTCTCTACTGGGGCATCTACCTGCAGAGATTTATGTCAACAGGTGATCTCCACAGCCTGCCTCTGCTGCCCTGGGCCTGGTACCTCTCCCCAGCAACACCGGGTGCTCATCAGGGAAGGATTTGGGGTTCAAGGTCTTCTAGTCTCTTTTCTATTCATGCATCTAACATGTGCCTCCTGCCAGGCGCTGTTCTGGTGATGGAGATAAAGTCATTTAAAAAATGTCCTCAGTCCTATTATCTTCAGCACAAGCTGTCCACAGCCCCACCTCCCCTTAAGTGTCCACTGACAGATGAATCAGAGAATTTAGAAGGAAAAGGCACACCTGGAAGCAGAAGACCAGGGTGTAAGTGCTCACCTTGCCATTAACTCATTCTATGACCTTGAATGAGTAACTTGGGCTCTGGGCCTAAGCTTCCCCATCTATCCAATGGGAGGCCTGGACTCCAGCAATCACACAGCCTCGGTCGCTCCTGTCTCTCCTTCCCAGCTTTTGCCGCGTCCGCCTACCACCCGTAACTCTATTAACTGAATATTATTCTTGAAATAAACGTACTTTTTCTAATTAAGTGGATTTATTTTAGAAGGGAATTTTAAATCACTTCTGCAAATGGAAAAACTCAGTATCGTTTGCCGTAAGAAAAAAAGGTAACCAGAAAAATAAATTCAATGAAGGGAAAATAGTGTTATTAGCCTCACTGGAAGCTGTTCCCTGCCGAGGGCTGTGGTCCCAACGCCCTGCTCTCTCCTCTCCCCGTTCAGCTGACGACTGTTCCAGAAGCTCCTTCCATGCACCAGGCACTGTTCTGGTGCTGGAATAAAGCAATTAAAAAGAAATAGATAAAGTCCCTGCTTGCATGGAGCTCAGGTCCTAGTGGAGGGAAACAGGAGATAAGTAAAAAATGCAGTATGGTAGAGGCACGTGCTGTGGAAGAAAAGAAAGCAGATGAAGGACAGGTCACTACCTCACTGAGGGTTGGGGAGGGTCTCAATGTGAATTTGAGCAAAGCTCTGAAGGGAGCGAAGACAGAGCCACGTGGGATTTTAAGAAAAGAGCATACAGGGCTTCCCTCGTGGCGCAGTGGTTGATAATCCGCCTGCCAGTGCAGGGGACACGGGTTCAATCCCTGGTCCGGGAAGATCCCGCATGCTGCAGAGCAGCTAAGCCCGTGCGCCACAACTACTGAGCCTGTGCTCTAGAGCCCACGAGCCACAACTACTGAGCCCACGTGCCACAATTACTGAAGCCCACACGCTTAGAGCCCGTGCTCTACAGCAAGAGAAGCCACCACGGTGAGAAGCCTGGAAACCGCAATGAAGAGTAGCCCCCACTCGCCGCAACCAGAGAAAAGCCCACGTGCAGCAACGAAGACCAAACACAGCCAGAAACAATAAATAAATAAAATAATAAAATAAATAACTTTAGTTTTTAAAAAAAGAGCATCCAGGTTAGAGAGAACGGCAAGTGCAAAGGCCCTGAGGCAGGAGTGTTCCCCTGTATCTGAGGAACCTTGTAGCCGAGTGAGCTGGGGGAAGGGTCAGAAAGGTAGCAGGGAGGCTGCTGTTAGCTGGGGAAGTTGGGAATATCGAAGGGGAGTTAAAGATGGAGAAGCAGCAAACTGGGACCTCCTCATGGGTTTCCTCAGAAGGAGGAAAAGAAGTAAAGAGAACAAACAGCTCTCTGGTTCTGTGACTCAATGCTATGTACTGTTGGGTCTTTGTGGCCTTTTAAAGTTATCCTCTGGAACTCCAGGGATGGCCCACCAGGGCACACATCCCAACTGCCCAGGGAGCTCACCTCAGGGCAATCTGGGTTCTTTCCTGCTCACACGGTCCATTATTCTTCATGTTTCCAGGCTGGACACCAAGCTCGGGAGGTGGTCTACAGATGCCGGGCAGGCTTCCCTTCCAACTCGTATTTCTATGTCTGCACTTTGTATCTCCTACGTTCCTGGACAGCCTGCTCCCAGACTTCCTCATTCCAAGGAGGCATCTGGAGATGCTCTCTGTCCCACAGACCTGTGGCCAGGCCACCGAGCCGAGCACTCAGATGATAACATGGATAGCCCTGGACCAGGGAGGCCCTTCCTCGGCTAATCCTAGCCGCAAACCCAGAAGGACATATGTTACGTTCCCTGACTGCAGAGGCTCCTGGGTGAGAAGAGAGGCTCAAGGGTATGAGGTGCGGGGTTTCTGAGGGTGAGCCAAACGCGCAGTTATGGCTGGGCACCGGGCCCTTGCTCAGTGGGGCTGCCAGGGCTGGAAAAGTCAAAGAAATCAAAGCCCAGAGCCAGGAAAAGGAGGCAGACACAGTTCTGCATCACGGGCGTACACGCTGATGGGGAGGTGAGAGGCAAGAGACAGGGCGCAATGATTTTAGATGGTAAGAGCTGTGAGGAAAAGACATGGCGGCAGGAGCTTTGGGGAGTGGCAGGGCCACCTTTGGGTCCGTAAAGATGACTCTCTGAGAAGGGACATTTGAGCTGGCACCTGGCTGATGTGACTCTCTGGAGGAAGGGTACTCCAGGCAGTGGAAACAGCCAGTGCAAGGGTCCTGGGGCAGGTGCAAATCTCCCACTAGAGTGAAGGCCAGTGCAGCTGGAACATGGCGAGCTATGTGGGGAAGGACCAGTTGACAAGGGGGTGAGGAGAGCAGGGCCAGGGCATGCTGGGTGAGTCTGGGTAAGGAGTTCGGCAGGTTGTAGCAGGATGGGATCTTCCTCTTCAACAGATGGCTCCGGATGCTGGCTGAGAACGGACTGGACGGCACACTACGGGAAGCAGGGTGGCAACTGCAGTTGTCCGGGTGAGACGGTCTGGTGTCTGGGCTGAAGGCAGGGCAGATGGGATGCAGGGTCCGATCAGGCATCCATTTGCCGGGAGGGTGGAGAGAAGTTTTGAATGGACCTGCCTGTGCTCTGTGGACAGACGTCCTGGGGAGCAACTCGAGGGCGGGGCCCGGTCTTACAGGGCTTTGTGCCCCCTTCGGAGGCCAGGCCCCGTGGGTACGGTAAGCAAATAACCTGCAGAGCGTGGGGAACTCCTAAAATGTCCTCGGGATGGCACAATGTGGCGAGAGATGGGCCAGGAGGAGCAGTGAGGGCGGGGGTGGGGCTGGGCCGTGACCTCAGCAGGCCCTGGAAGCTGGGCTCACCCCAGCTCTAGGGAGTCGGGAGCGTCCAGGGCGCTGCGGCGGGCCAGGCCCGGCCTGGACTTGATTAGCCGCCGGGAGGGGAGGGCGAGGATGTTGACCTTCGGAGGCAGGCTGGCGTCCCAGTGGCCCCGACACCAGGCCTGGCACCCACAGACATCCGGCCCCTCTCAAGCAGACCTGGAAGAAGCTCTAGGGTGAGGGGCGGAGGTTGGGTGCAGGTTGGTGGGGAGGATCCGGCTCAGACCTGGGAGTCCGGGGACCTGGCTTCCAGCCCCAGCTCTGTCCCCAGGCCCTGGTGACCTTGGACTAGTCCCTACTCACTTCTCGATCACTTCCCCCATCTACAAAAAGTGGTGGATGAAGCTGGTGGCCCCCTTCCAGGGGCTCCCTTCCAAACCTCACATTCCCTAGGCCTGAGACTGTGGGGAAAGTTCAGGGGGGATGAGAAGTCTCAGGGGTGGGGGAGGCCCGGCTGTGGGAGGACAGCGAGGTGACTGGGAGAGGAGGACCTGCAGAGTCATCAAGCTGCACTTGGAGGGGACCTTAGGGGATGCTCAGGGTGACTGCAGGGGAGGGGGTCAGAGGGCTCACAGCTCCTCTCCTGGCCCCTCCAGACCCTGACGGTGCTGCTTTACCTTCTTCCACAGGGGATGTGGCTCGAAGCAGCTTCTACTGCTAAAGATCAGCTTGCAAACTCCTGACCTAGGCCCATCCCATTTCACGGATAGAATGGCCCAGAGAGGGAAAGGGACCAGCTTGAGTCACACAGCAAAGAAGGCTGAAGGGACAGAGGTAAGAGAGGAGCATCCACGCCACCTCCCTTATCCCCTTAACACTAGCATGGTTGCCTCTCAAGAAAGATCTTTAATCTACCCAGGTGGGTTCATGCAGGCACAGAAGAGGCACCCAGAGGTGTACCCAGGCCATTGGCTCTTCTGACATCTTTGGGCAACCCAATCTCATTTATTCTTCGTTATTTGTCCCTACCTCCTCAGAACGCCAGGCTGGTAAATTTTTCACTTCATTCCACTCAGAGAGGTGGGATAAGGTGGGAAGATCTGCAAATGCCCCCGGCTTCCCTGGCAAATGCAGGGGAAACCTAAAAACAAGCAAGGAAACAAGAAAGCAAATCAAATCCTTATGGACTATCCAGTAGGGCCTGGATAGGATACCTATGTCCAGATGTAGCACTATTGCCCCCACTTGGCAGATGGGGAAACTGAGGCTTAGAGGGGTGAAGGGACTGTCTTGGTGTTCCCAGCTGGGACCAGAATCCAGGCCCCGGGACTCTACAGTGCATGATGCTTGCTATGGTGAGGCTTTCCACGCCTCTCCCAGTGTCTTCCCTTGGGTGCTGAACAACTCCCCTCCTGCCCATCCACTGGGTCAGCAGCATCTTCGGGCGTCACTTGCCCTTGCATGAGCCTGGACCACAGCGGCAAGGCCCAGAAGACCCCATTTCAGAGACCAGGGCGACCCCTGGTGGCAATTCATGAGTATGACATGCTGCTAAGTGCTTTGGGAGTAGCCCGGGAAGACGCCAGGAACTTTCACTCTCTCCTTTCCTCAGACGCTGCTCAGTGTGCCTGTATAGAAGGCCTGCTCTGTGCCAGGCATAGTCCAAGGTGTTAGGGACACAAAGCCAAATGTGATCTTTTCCTTCAAGAAACCTCCAGCATGCGAGAAGTTTCCCTCAAGAAACTTCAAGCATATAATATTGTTATATAATAATAATTGCAATGCAAAGCATGAAAACCAAATTTTCACATATTTTTTCCTCTTAATCAGGGCAAATTAAATCCTATATGGAAGGGTAATTTTACAGTAATATCCAACACTACTGGACATTTACTACAGGCCAGGAACTGTCCTAAGTGCTTTACCTGAACAAACTCATTCAATCCTCCCACCAACCTTAAGAGGCAGGCACTGTCATCAGCCCCATTTTCAGATAGTAAGTATATTACTAGCAACATGTGATATCATGTACATGGTAAGAATATTAACTCCATTTGCAAATGAGTGATCAGAGAAGCTGAGTAACCTGGCCAGGGTCACACAGCTTGTGAGACAGAGTCAGGATTTGAACTCAGGCAGGATGGCTCTAGAAGCCTTGCCCTTCATCTCAATGTCACACTGCCTCTGTGTACAGGTTATACAAGTGAGGCTTCTCTGGCTGAAAGGAAGGGGGGTGGCTGAGGAGTCATGCTTGTTCAGCCCACCCCTCACCTCCTCTGGACACCCAAGGGGTCATCAACAGCTGTTGACCTCAGTGTGGAAATCAGTGCACACCTGACATGGAGATGTTGACAGATTTTAAGCACAGAAGAGGAACAATTAGATTTGCATTTTGCAATGATTACTCCAAGGTGGGCTGTGGACAAAAAATACTGCCTGCCATTCCAGTAAACAACGAATGTTGCCTGCCATCAAGCCACCAGCCACTGCAGCCTCCCCCAGTGGTGTGCCCTGAGGGGAATTCAAGATGAAGAAAACAGGATACTGGCCCTAGATAGTTAAGAGGCATATCTAAGGAATAATTTCATTGAACTCAGACTCTTGCATCTTCCCATACATAGAAAAGCACTAAAATCATTAACTTGAGATGTCTGGGTTTTTATGATTAGCAGTAATCTTTTAATATTTGACTACATTTTTTTTTTTTCAGCAAAAACTCCTATATATCCTGGCTTCTCCCTTACCTTTTGGGAACTTCCTCAGAGCTAGCCGAGAGGCTCTTTCCCAGGCTATGGTCCTCAGTAAGGTCTCCGAATACAACCTAACTTGCAACTTTTAGGTTGTGCATTTTTCTTCAGTTGACAGGACCAAGGGGCTCAGGACTGGAGACTGTGATCAGAGTTAAGGGGCTGAACTGGGCCAGCAGCCACAGAAGCAGAGGGCAGGAGGGGAGAGGTGAAAAAGTGATTGGTCTTCACCATGGAGAACATATGGCCACAAGCCTAGTTTTTTTTTTTTTTTTGCGGTACGCGGGCCTCTCACTGTTGTGGCCTCTCCCGTTGCAGAGCACAGGCTCCGGACACGCAGGCCCAGCGGCCATGGCTCACGGGCCCAGCCGCTCCGTGGCATGCGGGATCCTCCCAGACCGGGGCACGAACCCGCATCCCCTGCATCGGCAGGTGGACTCTCAACCACTGCGCCACCAGGGAAGCCCTAGTTTTTAATTTACTTGGAGGTTGGGGGTGGGCTATGTTTCTAGTTTGCCTCAGGAGCCAATCAATTCGTTCAAAAGTATTTATAGAATCACTGCTATGTGTCAGCCATTGTTCTAGACGCTGATGATATAGTGGGAAACCAGAATGCATTGTGGGCTTTGATTTGCTAATATTTCGTTGATAATTTTTGCATCTATGTTCGTGAGAGATGTTGGTCTGTAGTCTTCTTTTCTTGTCACATCTTTGTTTTTGGTGTTAAGGTAATGCTGGCTTCATAGAGTGAGTTAGGGATTAGTCCCTTTACTTCTATTAATATCTTCTTTTATTTATGATGAAACTTAGAACACAAGTGTATATGAAAATGTGTCTACTACAAGGACAATGTTAAAATCAAATGTTTGTCTACCCAAGCCAGGAAGTGTGACCTTGGGATGGTTCCTCCGTTCCTCTCTTCTCTTTCCTCATTTGTAAACTAGCATTGATCATAATAAACATATCTTACCAATAGGCCTGTTTTAAGTGTCAAATAATTTACAGCACGTTAAAGGCTTAAGCACAGCCCCAGGACATGGGGAAGGCTCATTAATATTAGATAGCGTTATGACCAGGTCTTTAATTTTACATATAGAAGTGTGCCTCAGTATAAAAGTCTCATTCATGCCTAAAGTATCAGATTGTAAATTTTGCACGAGGGACTACATTCTTCTTTTTCTCAGTGCAAAAAATAAGAATGCAAATAATGCACTCTTAACCCATTCAAAATTCCCAACTGATTCCCCAAATATCATGTAAACATATATAATAATTGACTAAGGATTTCTGCATAACATGAAGCAGCTAAAACACCGACTGCCTAAATACTCAACCTCTGTTGGACTCACGAGCGGGTCTGTTTGTCCTCAGGGTGCAGCTGTGTGGATACGAAGCTCAGGCTCCTTCGTGGATGAAGGTTGCAGGCCGCCACGCAACCATTTCTCTAGGTTTTTCAAAAGCACCCCATCACGCTTCAGGAAATGCGGTAATGCATTCCAGAACCAATAACGTCTTTATAATTATCTTTACTTTCTTACACATGAAAAAAAATGCTACTGCTGGAGGCACACGTATGTGCAAATGCACCGTCTCATACCCTCATTTCCTCCATTGCCAAGCTTTTCTATTAAGTAGATTAGATAGTCCAGGTCTCCGGACTCACCTTCTTTCTTCTCAGGCTTTTTCCCTTTCGTAGGAAACATTTACACTTCATAACGTGGGGAAGACGACAGTGTCGGCTCATGGCCCGTTACACAGTGTAGACACTGGACGTGGATGTCCGGGAAGAACCGCTGAGCTGCTGCCGCTGCTCACACAATCTTTGTACCAGATCCCCCCGCGGTGTAAATGTCTTTACGCCGTGTTCCCGCAGAATCATTAGAGCAGGGTTTCGTTCTTTAGTCAGAGAGTGAATTTGGGGTAAATATTTTTTTCAGGTCCTTTTGAGAGTGTGTGTGTGTGTGTGTGTGTGTGTGTGTGTGTGTGTCACCCTTTCTTCAGAAGAAGTCTTATTGTGATATATACAAAACAGTGGAGCGCAGAGCTGCCCGAGGAACGGGGTAGTGGAGCCCGAAGCCCCGCCCCTGGAACCACCCTGGTGGACTCCAGGCACGTCCACAAAGATATGAAGATATACATCACCGCAAAGCTTGAAGAGCACTGAACCAGATTATTTTCATATTTACAGCACTGCAGTGGCTCGATTTTGTGCTCACTTGTTAGAGCTTTTCTCAACTGGGCTTTTTATAGATGTAATTTCTCTTTTCCTTTATATCATGCCCTCCATCATTTTTGCGTTTGTTGATAATGTCTGCTCTTGTGATTGCCGGTTGCTCCTGGGGATATAAGTAAATCGATAAGTGTACTTCTGAATGCTCGCTGGGCCCCCTTGGTCCAGGTCAACATCTCCTGCCTGGATTATTGCAGTAGCCTCCTCCTTGGTCTCCCCTCTTCTAGCCTTGCATCCCTAAGGTCTGTTTACAACCCAGCAGCCTAAGGGATCCTATTAAAACATGAATCAGATGATGCCATTTCCCAGCTCAAATGCTTCCCTCTGAGTAAAAGCCCAAGCTGGGAAGGCCCCCCATCATCTGGCCCTGACACCTCTCCGGCCTCATTTCCTATTACTTGCCCCTCACACACCCTATTCCAGTATAGCTTCAACCTCAGGGCCTTTGCACGTGTACCTGCTCTGCCTGGGATGCTCTTCCTCTAGGTAGTCTCACTCCCTCACTTCATTCAGGTCTCCGCTCACATGTTACCTCCTCCGATGGGCTTCTTTGATCTGTTATATGAAACAACTTCCCTCTTCCAGAAACTCCCTACCCTCTACCCTGCTTCAATATCTCCAATCCACTTGTTGCCACCTGCCATACTATATATTATTTTCTGTCCTTCACTGGAAGGTAAGAAGCTCCAAGAGGCAGGGCCTTGACTGTTCTGTTCGCTGCTGTCCTCTCAGTGCTAGAATATTGCCCACTACACACTAGACACTCAACAAACATTTATGGGATGAAGGAATGAATGATCATTAAGTGTGAGTTAGTGTTAAGCACGATTTTTTGCATTCGGTTGCTTTGCAACTGGTTCATATGGTAACTCGGCTACCTGGAATGCAGCTATGGGAGCTAGAAGAGCTGGTGGTAGAGTGTACTTTGGTTCCCAATTAACCACTCCCCATCCCTATAAGAGGATTAGACAGCCCTGCACATTGTCACATGACTAGAGGCACCTCCCTGAGGGAGGATAGGTCTCTGCCCACTGACGTGGAGCTTTAACCAACGGAATGTGGGCAGAAGGGACAGGTGCCACGTCCGAGCAGATGCTTTGAGAGCCATCATGTGGCTTGGCCATTGTTCTTTTTCCTTCCCCCATGAGAGCAGCATATCCCAAAGAGGGGCCAAATTTTCCTCTTGAATGTAGGAATGACAAAGACACAAGGAGCAGAGCCTCACCTGACACATGGCAATCTTCAGCAATCACTTAACATCAATGAGAACTAAAACTTGGTTGTTATTAAGTCGACAAGATTTTCAGGGTTCTTTGTTACTGCAGCATAACCTCACAAAAGCTGACTGATACAGGGCTAAGGAGTAGCACTAAAGAAGTAGTTAGGTTAAATGACCTCTGAATTCCCTTCTAGGCCCTCATTCTAAACTCCCTGGCTCATTCTCAGTAAATGGGACATGAGTCACTTTAGGAAAAAAGAGACACTTTAGGAAAACAATATAGCATATCTTTTAGGGTCTAGAGTCAGGCAGTCCTGACTTGCTCCTGGCTTTGCCACTCACCAGCCACGAGATCTTTTTTTTGAACTCACCAAGCCTTAGTTACCTTCTCCACAAAATGGGGATGGTAATTTCTCTGCCTCTGAGGGTCAGTATGAGGATTAGATGAGATAATGCCCAGTGCTTGGCATGTGGTACACCCTCCATCAGCGGGAGTTGCGGTGGACATCTGTCATATTCATAGCTGCCCTGCGTCTTTGGAACAGTCTTTCTATGTTTGAGGAAATGCCCACATTACAAGTTCAACCTCCCAGAGCAGGCATCAGAACTCTAACTCCCAGCCTCGCTGGCAGCCAGCCTGCAGGCCAGTGGCCTCGGTGCCTGGGGTCTGACACTTGGCTGCAAGGTTTGGATTCAGAGGCAGTAGGCTTTGTGAGGAGCTTCCGTGTTTTGCTGTCATGATGGACGTAACCTCCTGGTGGTAGGATTCCAGGGGTTTGCAAAGTTGACTTCCTGGGGTAGAGGGGCATCGGATGGAGGATGTGACAGTGATAGTTGTCTTATTAGGCTGGTGCTCAGCGTAGTCTGAGGTCTTATTTCTGGAAACTGAGCTCGAGCCTGACTCTCCAGCCAACCCCAGTTCCCCACTCAACAATTCAGGGGGCTTTGCAAGTACCTTGTAGTAAATTTTTCTGCATGAACAACTAGACTGTATTTCGCATGCTTACAATGCTTACTAGAATTAATATTATTTCATTACCATTATTAAACAAGAGTCATCGGTCTTCGAGGCCTCCAGATACCCAGGGGGACTGCAGGCCAACTAGCATTGGCTGGTAAATCCCACACCAAGTTCATTGTCTGGTCTGGGTGGGGAATCTGCAGTTGGAACCTGTTAAGGAGACCTAATTCCATGTCTGCCCTCGCCTGGCTCTCAAGCGGGGCCTACACTCTGCTCCTGGGAGCGTGAATTGACCTGAGGCCCAGGGTGGGAGGTGGGGACCCTCCCCTGTCCCTCCCGTCCCTCCAGGCTTTCTTCTCCTGGTCTCACTCCAGGTTTCTCTTGATTGGCTGCACTGGGTGGTATGGACACCAGAGGGCGCTAAATGCTCATTTTGGAGGGAAGCGTGTGGCCTTTTTTTTTTTTTTTTTTTTTTTTTTTTTTGGTGTGCGTATGTTTTAATCTCTACATTTCTGTTAGGGAAAGAAAGGACTTGGAGACAACTAACCAGTCTGTCTTATAACCCTAATGTAGCAAATGTATGTGCATTGCCTGCAACTTACAGGTGAGGAAACGGACCCAGACAGGTGAAGATGCAAGCTTAAGGTCACATGGCTAGAAAGTTATCAGGGCAGGAACTTGAACATAAACCATCTCTCAGAGAGGAGGACTGTGTCAACACCGTAGTTTTCTTAGGGAGGGTCATGGAGAGAAGGGAAGGAAAGACTGTGGTGTTTTCCTACAGAGATCTCTGTGGCAGCGCTGACACTCAGAGAGCTTTCAGTACAAATGCCAATTCAGCCAGCATCTGTTGAGCCCAGGACTGCAACCTCAGCTGCCCATGGGGACTAGGCAGGTCACAAAAATGAGGAAACCAGGTCGGGTGGGCAATGGGGAGTGGTGGGGACTGTGGCCATCTGTTACAAATGAAGGGGACACCACACTCATGTCCACCAGCTCTTGCCCTGTCAGGATGCACGTCAGGTTGTTTGGGTTTTTCTGTTTTTTATCAGAAGCTGTATGTCTAAATGTTATGAAATCCCCCAATGTTGAAATACCTGTGACAAATGCAAAACTTTTTCAACTCAACTCTCTGAGCCTTGGCGTTCTCAACCTTACAATGAGGAGACTGTCTACACCATTGGCTCCTTGGGCCACAGGAATGTTCTTTTTAGCCTTGTGCCTGTTTCAGGGAAGGATCTCACGCTGGTTTTGCGCAGCTCCACCCAATGGCAGGAGTGAGAGCTGCCATTTCTAGTCCCCTTTTGGTAGCAGCTCCCCATCCATCTCAGGGACTTAGGAGTATCTGGAGACACCAAAACAGGGTTGTCCAGAGAAGCCTTTTCTGTTTTCTGCTTTTCTGCTCCAACAACTCTTCCCTGTGGGCACAGAGGTCACAAGAAATGGTCTCTCATGGGATCTACTGGGGTTCAAGGAGAAAATGATTAGGATTGCTTTATATTTGTTGATTTTTATTTTTGTATATCTTGAATATTTTAAATAACTTTTTATCTTGTCTTTTCAAATTTTGCTTTGTGTATGGCTCAGAATAGGCCAAATGGTAGCAAATTAGTGCATACATCTCGATTAAAAATAAATAAACTAACATACATTGGCATGGGGGCTCATGACTGGTTGGGGTACCCAACTCCTGCCGTGGGGTTGACCTGATGCCTGAAAGGGGAAAACAACAGGCATAACAGGGAATTGTGGATGCGGAGACATCACTCAATAGTTTCAAAGTTACCCAAGTGCCACAGTTGTTAAAAAAAAAAACCTTCATAATATGTAAAGCACTACACAAATGCTTGTTATCAAATTAGTCAAATATACCCAGTCATTTTTAAATTGTCTGGAACATGGTAAGAGTTTGCTTTAAAAATGGAGGCTCTGTTATCATTTCTGCCGTTGCTCTTGGTATGGTAACACCGTGGGGCACCACTGCACTGGTTTCTGGGTCAGCTTGCCCACTGTGCTGAAAGCCCCACTGAGGCCAGGGCTGCGTGAGATTAACCCCTGGAACTTCAGATGTAGCAGGGGGCAGGGTGGGATTTGAGCAGGGGTCTAAATGATCTTTGTTAAATGGCTGAGAGGGAAAAAAATCAACGGCTCAGCCTCTTTGGTGGGAACTTGGATCCTGTCCCAGCTACAACCCAGCTCTAAGGGGCTCAGAGTTTAGATCCCCATCCAGCTCTTTGGAGAAGAAAGGCCCTGGCCCTGTTGAACCCATTCAAATGCAGGAGTTACTGTGCTTAGCAATAGACTCAGGCTTGATAAATTGCTATCAACCATTTCCTGGCCCAAGACGCAGCAAGAGGACAGAGTATAGAGCAGATTTATGTCCAGCGTCCGGGACCAGCATTCTTTCTGCTTCTCAGGCGGGAAGCAGGGTCCTTTCAAGGCCCTGGCGGGTGCTCTTTGATGCAGTGTGAGCCTTTAGGAATAGACCACATGGCTTAGTGTTGGTGGTCAGAATCTGGGTACCTAGGTCCTAGGCAACTTGGGCTTTTCCTGTTACGGTCAATTTCTGCAACCGAAAACTAAGTTGGCTATAAACTATTACTTCTCTTTCCTCTGTCACTTACTAGTTGTAGGACCTTGAGCTGGTTACTTACCTTCTCAATGCCTCCATCCCCACATCTTGGAAATGGGCATCGTAATAGTACGTACCTCCTAGGGTCGTTGTGATGAGGATCCAGGGGTGCTATTTAAGTGTATAATGTTAAGGAAACCATGCAGGGCGAAGGGAGGGAGGTGCTAAATCTGTTCTGAGTACTCTCTGAAGAAGGATGGTCCTAAGTAACCTAAACACTCAGGACTAAGCGTCTGCTGCCAGACCTCTGATTCATTTGTGCATAAATGGTTGTGTAAGAAAATATTGGGCCCCTTTTTCTTTACATCAGCTGAATTCAGACTCTCAGTTCCCACCAGAGGAATATCTACTCCAGTCATTCCGAGGTCCCACTTGGGACAGACTGTGTTTTCCAGATTGAGTTTCCCACCAACTAGAATATCTGCAACTATATTGTCTGCCCTGCAAGTGCTTCTAGAACTTTGCCACCCCTCATCGAGAGAAGGAGACTATGTCCCCTCCCCTTGAACCAGGTGGGCTTTCGTAATTGCCTCCACTCATAGAATACAAAGGAAGTGATACTACATGATTTCTGAGGCTAGGTCATAAAACGCCATAAACTGCCATATGCTTCTATCTTGTTCTCTGTTAGCTCTTGAAACCCAGCCATCTTGCTGTGAAGAGGCCCCAGCAGCCTGCCGAGAGGCCTCATCGAGAGGAACTGAGGCCTTGGGCGCCAGCTCTAGCTGAGCTCCCAGCTGACAGCCAGCACCAACTTGCTAGCCAGCTGAGTGAGTGCACCATCTTGAAAGTGGATCCTCGGGCTTCCCTGGTGGCGCAGTGGTTGAGAGTCCGCCTGCCGCTGCAGGGGACACGGGTTCGTGCCCCGGTCCGGGAAGATCCCACATGCCGCGGAGCGGCTGGGCCCCTGAGCCATGGCCGCTGAGCCTGCGCGTCCGGAGCCTGTGCTCCGCAACGGGAGGGGCCACAACAGTGAGAGACCCGCGTACTGCAAAAAAAGAAAAAAAAAAGAAAGTGGATCCTCAACCTCCAGCTGAATCAGCTGATATTGTCTAGAGCAGAGAGATAAGCCTTCCCCACTGAACGTACCTCAAATGACAGATTTATGGGCTAAATAAATGACTGCGTGGTTTGTTACCTAACAATAGGAAACAGATGCACCACTCTCCCCCATCCCTCTCCTCCTCTTTCCTCCCAGAGCTGTACAAGAGCCTTGGGGCTCTTCCTAGGCCCAGACACCGATGAGACCCTGACACCCATGTTCTTGTCCACAAGGACCTTCAGATCTCCTGCTTTGCCACCTTTGGGGTGGAGCATCTTTGGGAGGCTAGGAACCCCATGGCCATACCCTTTTGAGGTCTTATAACCACCATCTCCCCTACCTCCAGGTTGGCCATTTGACATTTTTTGGCCATGCCATGTGGCTTGAGGGATGTCAGTTCCCCGACCAGCAATTGAACCCAGGCCACAACAGTGAAATCCTGTAACCCTAACCACTAGGCAACCAGGGAACTCCCTAGAGTGGTTCTTCTTGCCCCTTTTCCTGCCTCCAAAACTCCTGGTTTCACCTCTGGAATGGACTGGAGAATTTCCCAAAAGATGGAAGTAATCTCTCACTAGAGGTGGCTGTGCTCTCTGCCTAGAAAAGTGACCGAGGTAAGTCACGGTGAAGCCTGACTCCCGCTGGAAGAGAGGAAATGCTGAAAAACCAACCCAATTTGACATTTCAGTAAATAACTGAGACACACATCTATTCATTGACTGTCCGTTAAGCTCCCAATGTGTGCCCAGCATTACGCTGGGTGCTGGGAAGACAAAGCTGAATGGCAGTGCCACCCACAGACCTGGACAGGAAATCCACCTGTGTCCACCCAAAGCCTGCACCCCACCCTCCTCCTCCATCATGCTTCAGGTATCTAAAAACCTAGAAATCTCTGCCGAAACGGCCCAAGCCCAGTTTTAGGGCTTTTACACAGCGACTTCTCCAGGTCCATCCGTCTGAGGGTACAACATGGCCCCGTGTGCACCCCTAGAGGGGTGACTTGAGTGGTAGCTATAGGCAAGGTGTGTGGACAGAGTTTGGGCATGTGAGCTGAGGTGTTCACAGGCCTGAGTCCTAGGCTACTTGTGACACAGGACACAGATGGTGCTAGGAAGAGAATTAGGGCGGGTGTGCTGAAGACTAGTGTCAGGGCTGACTCACCCCGACACCCACCATGTCCCTGCATAGAATTACAAAGAGTACAAGGATTCTAAATTTCAACATGGCCTCCTTGGTCATTATAAAGAATACTTCTCAAGGCAGGAGAATAGACATATTTTATTTTACAGTCTGTTAAATGTTTAGATATATATGTGGGCCTCGGTTTTCGCTATCAACATGTCAGAGTAGCTCTGTGGTACAGGACCAGTGCCCCAGGCTGTAACTCCTATGGGAAACCCTCTTCTATGGGCTGCAAAGGATGGTGGGAGAGTCTGGCAGAGATTCCAGAAGCTGCCTGCAGACTGCCCTCCATGTTGCCCCAGCTGCCTCCATCTCTAATCTGGAGTGACAGAGACAGGAAGGGGTGGCAGAAGGGACTCATGTGATCTAATGCCTGCCTGGGGGAAGGGGGGCATTGCTGATGGAATCCAGCTGTTTTGCCACCTGCCAATCACCATCACCAACACCCCCAGCTTGAGGGGAGGGGACCCGGAGCAAGGTAGGAGAGGAAGGTATTTCATGCGCATTTTGCACAGATTGGCTAGGGTGGGAGATGGAGTCCAGGCCAAGACAGAATAGCACTGTGGTTCCTGAAGTATGGTCTCTGGACCCGTAGCATCGACATCATCTAGAGCTTTTTAGGCTCTTGGCCCCTTGCAGGAAAGATGGTGTCCTTCTGTAGGAAGGGCAACAGTATGGGACACTTCTGGGCTTAAAGAACTCCCCAGCCCCACTCCTCCGGCTTGGTGTGGAGATTCTATGAAAGGGACTTTTTACTGGAAAGAAAACATTTATTTACTGAGCATGCACAGTGTGCAAGAGTGGAGAAAGACTTCACGAGCACTTCCACATTTAAGCCTCAACAGCCACCCTCGAGATTGCTATGATTTTTATTATCATGATATCTTTTTTTTTTTTGCGGTACGCGGGCCTCTCACCGCCGCGGCCTCTCCCGTTGCGGAGCACAGGCTCCGGACGCGCAGGCTCAGCGGCCGTGGCTCACGGGCCTAGCCGCTCCGCGGCACGTGGGATCTTCCCGGACCGGGGCACGAACCCGCGTGCCCCGCATCGGCAGGCGGACTCTCAACCACTGTGCCACCAGGGAAGCCCCATGATATCCCTTTTAACGGCTCAGTCTAGAGGCGTTAAGTACCTTCCTTGCCTCGCCTTGGGTCACAAGGCTCCCGGGAGGCTACTTGGTCTGTGTGATTCTCAGAGCACACTTCTTCACCTTTATGCTAAACAGTGGTTCTCAAACTGAAGTGTGATTCAGAATCACCTTGAAGCCTTGATAAAGCGAACTGCTAGGCTCATCCCCCAGAGTTTCTTACTCAGTAGATCTGGGATGGGGCCCCCAACACACATTCCTAACAAGTTTCCAGATGCTGCTGCTGCTGCGGGTCCAAGGACCTGCTTCGGGAACCACCGTGCTGGGCGGGGATCCAGCTCCCGGCCCTGCTCCACCCATGCAAGACCGGCACAATCAGACCTTCCCCACAATGACGTCCTTGTGAAATGCCAGTGAGATAATGGGAGTGAAAGAGCTTTGTCAGCTGCACAGCTCAATGGCTCTGGTCATAACCCAGGGACCTGAGGCTGGTCCCTGGGGTCTGGGTGTGTGGAGGGCTGGGATGCAGGTGGGGGTACCACAGCCATCCGGAGATCTTTTGCAGCCCATCTTAATTCTGAGCCACTTCTCAAGGGAGAAAGCCGTTTTCTCAGGGATGGACCAGCAGCCCCTGCTGCCCCCCAGCTCATCACCCCATGCCTTCTCCCTTACCTCTGGCAGCCTGCTAGCACTGCCTCAGCAGACGGCTGGTCCGGGCTACTCCTCCAGGGGCCAGTCCAGGCAGGCTGGTGCAGCATCAGGCCTTGTGATTCACGGCCTGGGACTGGGTCCTGCTCACCAACCTTGTGAGACTCAGAGGCCGTGACTTCCCTTCTCTAAGCCTCAAGTTGCTCATTGGCAACATGGGCGCAACATCTGCACAGAGTTGTGCAGACTCAACGGCCAGTACTTTTAAAGTACTTTTCTAAGCCACAGCTTGGCACACAGCCTGGCCCCTGGCGAAAGTTCAATCAGTGGTAGCTGTTAGTATTTTCAAAAAGTGCCTGGGCCCAAGCCACCTCCTGGTAGAGGCCCGGACTTGGAACGCCAACCGCTCCCACGCCGTTCCCCGGTTGCACCCGGATACACCCGCCCCGGAATGCCAGTGTGGGGATCCGGAGGCCTGCCTGCCTCGGGTAGGGTTGCCAGTGTAGGGCAGGGCAAGATTAGGGAGGCGGTGAAGCGAGGAAGGGGCGTTCCTGGGGAGAGGCCTCAAGCTAGGAGGGCCGGGGGCGGGGATAAGCCCGGAGGAGAGGGAGTCGGAGGCGGGGGTGGTGGGAGGGCCCAGGGAAGTGGCCAGCGGCCTGGGAGGAGCGTGGGAAGGCTGAGGGAGGCCGAGGAGGGGCGGGACCATTAGGAAGCGCTGGGAGTGAGGTTTCCCACCCGGCAGGGCTGAGGCTCATGCCCACCCAGACAAGGCTTTATCCGGGCAGGGCCCGGGGCCTGGAGGGGCGCAGAAGACCCGGCCGAGGAGGCAGGCCCAGGGAGGGCCCCATCCACAGGGTGAAGTTGGGCCGTAGCGGGGCGGGGCGAGGGGCGTAGCTCCATCCCCCGCAGGACCCGGGCCGGGGCTGGCCGGTTAGAGCAGGGAGGCCGTAGCGGACAGAGCCCGATCCGGCTGGAAGCCAGTCAACATTCCTGCAGGGTCTGGGGGCGGGGCTGGCGGGCCCAAGTCAGGAGGCCGAGGGGGTGTGTCTGGGGCGTGGCCTCCGGAGGGCGGGGCCTGGCCGAAGCCTCTGCGTTCCCCGACGACTGCCGGGAGGGGGACGATCGAGCTAGTGAACCCAGGGCTGCGCAGTCGGACGCTGACTGGGGCGCGAGCGGGCGACGCCAGGCTTGCAGCGCGGAGCAAAAAGCAGAGCCAGCAGGTGAGAAGGGGGTCGGGGGAGGCCTGCCGGCAACCACGAGCAAAGTTAGTTTTCGTCCCCACTTCCAGAGGCCGCTCGGACAGTTTTCTCGCAACAAGTGACAGGTCGGGCCAAGAAGGCAGCTGGTGGGTGAGAAGGAGCTTAATTAAGTTCCCAAGTCCTGACCCCGAGTTCTCCGGCTCCTCCGTGCTCCAGCTGTGTGAGCCCGGGCGCGTCCCCCGACCTTGCCCAGGACCTCTCGGGTTCCAGTAAAAGGAGGAGGTTGGACTAGGTGGACTCCGTGTTCTTACTGCCCTTTCTCACTGAAACCCCGGAAGGTGAGGCTGGCAGGTGAGAGCAGACTCAACAGGTATTCGGATTGCGTCGCCCAGACTACAGTTTGTCTCCCTGCAGAGTGACTCTGAGCAAAGCGAACTCTCTGCGAGCGTGAAGCGAATTGCTTTAAAGGTCACACTAGTTCCTCGCATGGGACTTGAACCCACAGGCCTGGGAACCGGGGGCAGAGCCGGGGGGGTGGGGGTGGGGTGGGTGCCCAAGTCAGGGAGGTTTCAGCCTCCCCTTCCCCCCAGCTCTGAGAGCCTAGTGAGACTTGGGGTGGGAAACTCAGCAGGGCATTTGTCCCCCTCCCAGGGCTTTTCCAAGTGAGCTGGCTTGGGAGGCCCCTGGCGGAAACTAGGGGACAAGTTCTTATCCGGGTGAGTGGGGAAGACAAGGGAAAACCCCGCAAACATTGGGCCCAGAGTCAAGCCCAGAGCCGGGGCTCTTGCTGCATGCCCAGGGTCCCTTCCTTGGGCTGGAGGTTTCTGTCCCTGGTGGCGGTAGGTGCTCTGTGCCAGGGGCCATAGTAGTTGGGCAGCCTAGTTCAGTGGTCAAGGACTTGGGACCAAATTTGGATTCCACTCCCCCTTCAAACTTCAGTTTCCTCATCTGTTAAATGGGGGTAGTGATGGTACTCAACGGTAGTAGTGAGGACTTAATAGAATAACGTGTATATAGTGCTTAGCAAGGCGCCAGGCACCCAGTGAGGCCTCATTGTATGACAGCTGCTCTGATGTGGATGGGCAGGTGATAGACTGGCTTCCTGCCTGGGAATGAGACTGTTTTTGGAGGGCTGGCTGCAGCTCCTCTTGACCTTGTGAGAGCCAAAACTTGCCACCTGCCACCAGCATCACTTTGTCCATTTTGGGGTTGGGGAATGTGTCATCTGGACCAAAGAGTAGCTGAGTTTTCAGTAATATTGCTTGCAGTTGTTAGGTGTCCCATTAAATAAACCTCCAAATGTTTACTTAGCACCTACTATACATTAGAAGGAGCTAGGTGATACAGAGGTGAACTAGCCTCTGGGTTCTGCCCTCATTTTGAGCTGCTGACAGTGAGGTCCCCATCCCCACCATGCCTCTGCTGGAGAGGATAACTCACACCCAGAGCTCAAGGCCAGATGAGGTCTCATGGGTTTGCACTGGTCTGGTGGCCAGAATCCAGCTCTTCCATTGCATGCTTGGCTCAGGGTGGCGGTGAGGGCCAGTGTGGGCACCTTTTATCTGTTTGATCAGGGTTGGGCACTGAAGGTGGCTGGCTCCCTGCATCTCCTGGGGAGATGAGCCCTACACTGTGGAACCAGCTGGAAAATACTATGGGACAGTGTTGGACTGAGGGCTGTGCTATGTGGAGGAAACAGCTTGTGTATGTATGGGAGGGTGGTGCTCAGGGCAGGTGAGACACGGGAGAAAGGGAGGTAGTGAGACTTGAACAGGACTTTCTGCCTGGGATCCCAAGTCCTGGTTGGGCTTGGATCAACTTGGGGCCCCAGACTCCCCTCTCCAAGCATTTGAGTGGCTTAAGATTAGAGTTTGGTCTGGTGGGGAGGGAGAGGGGTCAGTAGGTGTTGCCTGTGAGGGGGGCAGGGAGGAGATGTTCATTTCAAACAGTGCTTAGTAAACATCTACTGGAAAGTCCTCCTACCACCCCTCCACCCCATGTGATGAATGACGGACGATGACACACTGACCCCATCCTTAGTTGCTTACCATGTGGTGAGGAACTTAGACAAGGGGACTGTGATAGGAGATAGATGAAGGGTCAGAGGGATCTTTAGGAAAGCTTCATGGAGGAAGTGGAGTTTTGGGTGGGCCCTAAAGATTGCAAAGGTTTCAGTAGCCACAGCAAATATAGTGTTTTGGGAAGAGGAGGTTGCCGAGGGGAAGGCAAGGAGGTCAGTGTGTTCAGGGGATTTTTTTGTTTCAACCTTGTTTGAAAGTAGCCCACATACTATATAGCAGACACTCTGAGCACAGCTCGGTACTTTTACCACCACCAAGACCAGGGTTCAGATCCGATGGGAAAGGGAACCAGAGGGTTCCGGGGATTTTTAGGAAACTGCTAGATGGATCAGTCTGGCTGAGGAGCTGGGACTGTGCAGGGATGCGAAGGGGGAATGGTCGGTTGGATCAACTTGTAGAGGACCTTGAATGCCAAGGTGAGATGTTTGGATTTGATTTGTAGAAAGTGAGGGCCGCTGAAGGTTTCTGAGCAGGGGAGTGACATAGTCAGGGTGGCACTTTTGGAAAGATAGTCTTGCCAGATGCTCTGGGGTGCAGGACCCAGTGGTCAAGGGATAACGAACCGATGGCTGTGATGATGGAGAAGCAGGGGCCTGGGGGGCTTTGGGGATGTCTGCAGCTGGGGGATAGGAAAGACACTGTTGGAGGGGAGGGGGAGCAAGTGTCCCAGTGGGTGCCCTTTGTTTCTTTCAATCCCCCATGGAGCCTAGACCCTGGTGCATAGCGGGTGCTCAAGAAGGTGGCTGGATTGGGTGGGTAAAGGCACTGGGGAGGTGACAAGTGCTACAGAGTGATAGAGAGGGAGCCGCCCAAGAAGGCTCTGTGTTTGCCCAAGAAGGGGAGGCCTCTGGGCCAAGTGAAGGGAACTTGAGCCAGTCAGCAGGGGCTGGGGGGGCGGGAGAGCAGGGCGGCTGGAAAGAGGTACCTGCAGCTCTTCCCTCTCAGTTCCAGCCCAGGGAAGGCCAGGGTGAGAGGTTAGCCAGCGGGATCACAAAGTTCCCACATGCGGCAGGGGGGTGGATTTTGGGTTCCTCCAGGGCTCCTCTGAAGTTTCTGCAATGTGGGGCAGTCCCCTCTCTCTATGGCCTCAGACTTTTGAACCACTTCCTGGAAGCGCCTCACCCCCTTCTCTTACCCTCCAACCCTGGGGATGCAGCCCCTGTTCACCCTGAGGACCAGACAACCCCTCCTGGCCCAGGGCAGAGCAGCCCCAAGCCCCGAGCCTTCCTTTCGATTTCGAGCATCTGGGGCCAGCGGACACCCCCTGGTTTGGGCTCAGCTTTGACCCCCTGCTCCAATTCTTTAAACCCACTTCCTCCACCCCACGGGAAACTCAGGGGGCGGTTATGATTTCACGGAAGAATCAAACAGTCAGGAGTTGGCTGTGTGAGAGGCGGGCGGGAGGGAAGAGCCTGGGCCCCTGTGTGCGACAGGCCGGGGCCAGGGTTGGGGGTCCGGTTTAATCTCAGCAGGAACTGCCCTGCCCACCGGCTTCCCCTCCTCTAAGCCTGGATCTGAGGGGCCGGGAGGGAAGCCTGGAGGTAAACATTGGCCGAGCTCCATGCTACACTTGCTTCCCTCTTCCCTTCGGCCCCTGATGCTGCCTGTGAGGAGGCCAGCCACAGGCCCAGGGCCTCTGTGATGGCCCCGCTGGTGTCTGGGGGCTGTCTGGTTCCTGACTCACCCCTGGGGTTCCCCCTACACTGTGGTTTTCCTGTCAGCAGCTGATTCACTCTGTGCTGACATGGAGACGCAGCTGAGGTGAGGAAAGAGGCCTGTCTTCTGGTTCTTAGAGTTAGTTCCAGCTCTTCTGTTTACAGGCTGTGTGACCTTTCATGAGTTCCTTCTCCTCTCTGGGCTTTCCTTCCCTCTCTACTAATGGCCTATTCTTTACTTGGCTCTCAGGGGATTCTGTAACCTGGACTCTGTCGTTTGTAAAGTAGGGCACATGTGAGTGCACACACACCACACACATACAACACAGGGTCTCAATACAAAGTGGAACTGGACAATTCCACCTCCTAACCTTGCCTTCCCCCCACCTGAAGCACCCTTGTCTACCTTCTGCCTGTCCGCAGATTAGGGAGATGGTACAGCATGGTGGTGAAGAGTTGGACTTGGAGCAAAATCTTGGCCCTGACCATTCCTAGCTACTTGACCCTTTCTGAGCCTCAGTTTCTGAATCTCTAAATTGGGGATAATAATGGTAACTACTTCATAGGGTGACGTGAGGGTAAAACAAAAAAGTGCATGTGTTGGGGCTTCCCTGGTGGCACAGTGGTTGAGAGTCCGCCTGCCGATGCAGGAGACACGGGTTCGTGCCCCGGTCCAGGAAGATCCCACATGCTGCTGGGCCCATGAGCCATGGCCGCTGAGCCTGCGCATCCGGAGCCTGTGCTCCGCAACGGGAGAGGCCACAACAGTGAGAGGCCCGCGTACTGCAAAAAAAAAAAAAAAAAAAAAGTGCATGTGAAGCGCTTTGCAATTTTCTACCTACACATGGTGTATCCTCCATGAATGAGCTGCTGCTGCGCTTGTTTTCGTCACCTGGCCAGTCTTCAAGGCTTACACTAGGCTGCTTCTCAGGCTCCCAGAGACATTCCCCAGAGCACCAGCCTTCCGTATGGGCCCTCTGTGCCTCTCCAGCGTGTGTGTACGTGCTCCAAGACACCAGTCATTTCCACCTGCGTGGTGCTCTTCCCGGGGGTGGCTGGGTCTCCCCACCGTGACTCTGAGCTTCCTGAGGGGAAGTAGGTCTGAACGTCAGTGGCAGACTTTCTCCAAAACCCCTCCTTTCCCTTCCCCTCTTTCCTCTGCGCTTGCCTACACTGAGAACTTGCCTCTTTGCTGCTGTTTGGTGGCCTATGGAGTATCTCTGTGAACCCTCCCAGCCAGGGACTGCCCCATCCATCTCTGTGTCCTGACTCCTGGTACAAGGCCTGGCCCACAGCGGGCACGCAGGAAATGTTGGTTGAATGAATAAGTGATTCTCCTCAGGGTGGCCCAGTAGGACCCAGTTCAGAGCCAGATCCTCGGTGGCTCCTTTTGGCAAAGGCGGAGCTGGGAAGCAGGGTCTGGATGCCCCTGCCTTGCCCTGCAGGCCTGCCCGTCCCGTGCCTGCAACCGGGGTCCAGGGAGGTGGGAATGGTGTGGCTGGCCTGGGATTTCTTCAGCCCGGGCTCTGGCTTCCCTCATGAGGCCCAGCCTTTCCCCTCCTGAGAGGGGAAGAGCCCAACTTCCTCCAGCCCCAGGCTTGCGGGAGCCACTCTGGCCCTTAGTGAAGCCCGACTCAGCCAGAAAAGGCACGTTCAAGTCAGCAGTTATTTGTGGAAGGTGTTCCTGCCCCGTGAGGCGTGGGCGCAGGGCTGGGGGATGGGAGGATGCCCTCCAGAAGGCCCACCCCTGACATTATCCCTGGAGACCACCAGGTGGGCAGCTCTGGGGGGCCCCGCCACTCTCTCCTCTGGCTTCTTTCCTGGAAGTGGGAGCTTCTGCCTTTCTTTGGGCCCCACCCCTGACTTTCCCTTCTGTGTCAAGAGGTGATCTGGGGTGGGAGTTCCTGAAGATTCTGGACCTAGGCTCATAGGACCCATGCAGAAAAGTGGACGAAGTGCCGGAAGCTGGGCATTAGGAAGCGTGGGTTCGGCTCCTGGCTCTGCTGTGACGTTGCAGAGTGAGCTGCTCCAGGGGAGTGACCTCCTAGGCTAGTTTGCTTACTCCTCAGGCAGAAATGCTCCAGAAGCCTGCCTGGGGTCCAGCTGGCCCTGGCCCAGGAGAGTGGAGGACGAACCATAGGCAATGTCGTGGACTCTGGAATCAAAGTGCCCAGGGATGCTCATTTCTGCCTCTGCTCTTTACCTGCTGGGTGAGACCTTAGGCAAGTGTCTTAACCCCTGTGTACATCAGTTTCAGCATCTAACATGGAGTTGGTTATAACACTTACTTCATAGGGTTGTTTGAAAATGATACGAATCAGTGTGCGTGAAGCATTTGTGAGACGTGCCTGGCACACAGTGAGTGCTTTATATGGACCAGATGTTTTGGATAGCATTGCTATTATTAATAGGAAGCAGGATTTAAGTCTTTGGGGGCAGTCTTTGGTGAATGGCTTGAGTCTGGGAATTTGGAGACCTGGGTTCTGATCCCAGCTCATCCTTTACTTGCCATGTGACCTTGGGCAAGTTGCAGCCCTTTTTGGGCTGCAAAACTCTATTATCCTGCATTTGCTGCACTTGGCTATTGTAAGACAGGCACATGTGATATCACAGTGCGGAGCTGCAGGGTTTTATTCAGGGAAAGGACTTCTGGGTGCCCAGCCTGTTCTCCTGCCCTGAGACAGCCACAGTAGGTGGGCAGGTTCCCACACTGTCACAGAGGTACTGCAGACACAGAACGACAGGGCAGCCCCCCACAATGGCACTCAACAAGGCTAAAAAGTAGGTGAAACATTTAAATATACACATGATGGGATTATCTAGATCATATTACAGACTTTTTTTTTACTTTTCCCCATTTTCTGAATCTTCTGCAGTAAGTCCATATTATTTTTATGCTCCAGAAAGAAAGAAAGAACACACTTATACAATAAAGCTATCAAAAAACGTACTATAAATATTTAAACAAAAATGCATTATATGAACGTGGGATCATGTTGAAGTTCTTGTTGTTGTTAACAAATCATATTTATTTCAAAAGGGGGTCGGGTGTTGGTTTGAAGTGAATGTCAATTTGTCAAGCCTCAGAAGACTGAGGGAGTGTCTTTGGAGGGAGACAAGAGTCAGATTCTGAATGGGATCATAATCCTAGTTCCATTGTGGTGGACACACCCCAAGTGCCGCCTGGCGTTTAGAAAGCTTTTCAACAATGCTTGACGCCGACGGGCTTACTTTCTTCACGCGTAAAATGGGGATAATAATAATACCTAATTCAGAGCGGTGCTGTGAAGGTTAAAGGAGCTTCACACTTGTTTAAGTTGTGAGGGAAGCCCTCTTCTTCTGAATTTGGAACCAAGTGAAAAGAACAGTCGGCAAAGATGGAGCTCCAAAGGAAGCCCCGAGAACGTGGCTTTAGATCCAGTCCCCAGAGGACTGGCTAACCGTCTGCCCTGGAACTGGCAGAGTTCCGGTCCGGTCACAGGCAACTCTGAACAGGGGCCAGCCTCCCTGCAGGGCCTGGTATTATGCAGAGGAGCAGCCCGGAATGGACGCTGCCTGCGGGCAGCCGCCGAGCGTGCCCTGTACGTCTCCCAGATGAACCAATCAGATAACCCACTGCTGGGGTCCTGGCCTGAAGCGAAGAAGTGGGTGGAGCGAGGCCAGAGGTGTTCTCCCTGTAGAGGTCCCTCCTCAGGGAAACAAGTGGAGAGAGAAATACGTGTTCCTCCTCATAAGTACAAGGCGCTTCCAGCGATGCCTGGTAGGCAAACACTCAATGTTAATTTGACGTTGCTAACAATAATGGTAGCAATGAGTAATTCTACTACTGAAGTTGGAAAATTACTCTCCCACCCACTGTCTTAGGATATGGAACATTAGAATGTTGTTGCAACGGGACATGATGAGACGTCCTCATTTATAAAGGAAATAGAAACTCAGTGGGGCTGGGGGATGACAGATTTGTCTGAGATCCCACCGCAAATGAGTGGGTGGCTAGCTAGGCCCTGGGTCACTGACGGTCACGTAGGCAAGTCACCTCCCTGACGCTTTGACCTCTCTGAACTCACAGCAGAGGAGTAACTGCGGCAGGAGGCTGTGTCATTCAGGGGCTCTCAAATGCCCCTCTGATCCCCTCTCTCACCAATTTCGGTGAGGATTAAATGAGATAATGGCTCTGGGTAACATGCTTAGTGGTGGGCCCAGCACGTAAAACTCCTTCCATACAAGCCAGAGGTTGATTAGGGTGATAGTGATGAACGAACGCTGCGCCTTCCACCCCTTTGAGGAAATGACAGAGTCCTCCTCCCCAAAGACCGAGGTCCCCGGTCTGGAGTAAAGGAGCTTTCCAGGGCCGTTTGGAGATCTGGGGGTCAGGAGGGCCTTAGGCCTCTATGGGCCTGGTCCTCTATAAGACAGTCTGAGCCCAGCCTCAACCTGGGTGCTTTTGACTTAGCATGAGGGCAAAGATGGAGCCTCGTGACTAGATTCACAAGATCGTAGTCTTGTGAGCAGCATTATAGCTCATTGAGTCAACCTACCTACTCAGTCCGATCCCACGGACAACATTCAGCCTTTGCTCGCACACCTCAAGGCTTGGAGAGCTCACTACCTTTCATGTCTGGGCATATCTGACTCTTAAAAAATATTGTGTAGAATTTGAACAAACCCACTCTCCCTTGACTTGTTGGTCCTGATCATGCTTTGGGGACCACTTGGGGACCATGTGGAGTACGAAGGCTCTCTGGGTGTGGGGGAGGGTAACCAGACCTCCCTTGTAGCGCCCCGCCCCACCCTCAGGCCAGAAAGAGACATTTCTGTCAACTTTTTGTTGTTGTTTATTTTAATTTTTATTGGAGCATAGTTGATTTACAATGTTGTGTTAGTGAATCAGTTATACATATACCCACTCTTTTTTAGATTCTTTCCCCATTTTGGTCATTACAGAGTGTTGAGCACTGTTCCCTGTGCAATACAGTAGGTTCCTGTGAGTTATCTATTTTATACATGGTAGTGTGTGTATGTCAATCCCAATCCATTTCTGTCAACTTTTTTAAAAAGCCTTCATCTCTGCCTGAACCAATGGACCCTTTAAAAAAAGGCCCATTGAAGACATAGTTTTGTGGGAAAAGTTGGAGGGTGAAGAACAGATGCAAAGGAGGAAATAACCGCTCAGAGATGTCCTGTGAACAGTTTGGTGTTCACACACACACACACACACACGATTGGGATCATACCCTATGAACCACTTCCTGTGCTGCCACTTTTAGGTTAACACTGTAGAGGGAGGATTTTTCCACGTTATTCAATATTCTTCCACAGCGTGTTTCCCGGCTCCCTAGTATCATACCACGTGGATCTGCTGTGACCCAGTTAAGCATTCCCCTGCTGTTGCACACTTAGGCTGTTTAGAATTTTTCATTAGTACCCACATTGCTATAGTGACCAGCTGGTCCGTACGTCTGTTTTGTTCTCAACTTTAATGATCTTCACAGACTGAATTCTTCAAAGTGGCTGTCTCGTCAGATGGTTTTTAAACTCAAGGTCCAAGGACCAGATTCTTGGGAGAAAGCCCTTTCCCTGATACGCACCAGCGTGTACCCGCACATGTCACTCCAGCTCTGGGGCGAGAGGCACTGTCCGTCCCTCTGTGCTGATTAGCAAGCTCACGGAGGGAAGGGGGCAGGCTCTTGGGGCGTGTGTGGGTGCACAGGAGTCAGACAGAAAGAGAAAGAGAAAAGAGGAGCTGTTCCTCCTCCACTGTAGTCTGACTTTGGACCCTCCTCCTCTCCGGGAGCCTGCGGTGTCATTAACTAATTATGGGATCTTTACTCTTTAATGACCTCTCTCCATGGTGACTCCTTCCTCCCCAACAGCCTTCTGGGAGCCAGGGAAAGTGAGATGAGTCGGTAGGAGGAGGTTTCTCTGGAGTAGGGCTGGGGGGGTCATGGGCTGGCGCAGTGGTTCTCAAACCCTGATATACCTCAGAGTCTCCTGGAGGGTTTGTGAAAGCACAGATCATACCCCCAGAGTTTCTGGTTCCATTGGTCTGGGGCGCAGCCTAGGAATGTGTGTTGCTAACATGTTCCCAGGAGATGCTGCTGCTCTGGGTGTGGGACCACACTTTGAGAACCAATGGAGTAGTGGATTGGGGCAGGGGAGGCTGTGTAGTGAATTTCAGCTCCTGGGGCTGCTGCCCGTAGGAACCTTGCCTTGTTTAATAAAGGCTTGTGTGAGATCTGAACTCACCTTCCCCCTACCCCCACTTCATCACCCCTTCTCCAGTATGCACTCTCCAGTAGCCATATGCAAGAGGATAAGATGATTACCACCATCCCCATTTTACAGAAAGGAAAACTGAGGCTCTGACAGGCGATCTGATAGATCCAGGGATGCTCTGAAAGCCGGCAGGAGCGCTAATACAGGACCCCTGGCCTCGTCACCTCTCCCTGCTCCTCCTGAATCTCATTCCCCCCCCCCCCCCCCCCCCACCAACACACACACACACTCTCTGGGCTTACCTCGTGCAGGTGTGATGCAGGAGCAGAGGTGCCTTCCCTGAACCCTGTGCCTGCCCTGGGGGACTCCAAGTGAGGGGGCTGGGAAGGCAGGTTCCCCATCATCTCTGAGCCAGGGTCTTGCTCTACTTTTTACCCCCACTAACCATTCAGCAACGTGATCTTCTTCTGAGATCCAGTGTTCTCCAGCCAGTTCATGTTCCCAGTTATTGTTCTGGGCCACTCTTCCGGGAGGCTAGAAACTTTCTCTGGTTGAGCCTGGGCACTGTGTGGTGGGCACAGCAGAGGGAGGGGAGAGAACCCTCACCTGTTGAGCATCTGATGTGTGCCAGGCCCGGCCCTGGGCACTTTGCAGCCGTGATGTCAGGTCATCCTCCCAGCAGCACCCTCCCCCCAGCAGAGGTTATCATCAGCCCCTATTTACAGATGAGGGAACTGAGGCTCCCAGGGCTGAAATGACTTGCCCAACGTCACAGCTGAAGGAGGCAGAGCTGGGCTTTCAGTTCCAAACTCCAAGGCTGGGCCCCCTGGTCTGGAGTGGCAGCGGATCCTGGACGGAAGGAGCTGGGATGTGGGGGACTCAGCCTGTGCTCCACCACCATCCATGCAAAGAGGGTCAGCCCGAGGGGCAGGGCTCCCCTGGGACTCAGGGTCTTGCAGTGGGAGGACCCTGGCCCAGCCACCAGGAGACCCAGTTCAAATCATACTTCATTCACCTCAGAATGATACCTTATGCTTTACAGCTTTTAGCAGTGGCCATTTTCTCACATACTTACTCCTGCAAGCCTCCCAGCACCTTATGAAATAGGCAGGGAGGGCATTATTACCGAGCCCATTTTACAGATCACGACAGAGGCTGTGAGTGAGCTGCCCAGGATCCTACAGCTAAGGAGGGGATAGAGCCAGGACTTGAATCTGAGTTGTCTTTGCTCCCCGTCCTGAGGCTGGTCCGTCCCCACAAGCGGCATCCTCAGTAAGGAGGGAGAACTCTGGGCTCCTCTATTCTCAGCTCAGGATTGTGGGTCCCAGGGCTCTTAGTTGGGGTGGTGGCTCTTGGGTGCCAGGGGCCCGGGACCCCGGGAAAGGCTGGCCGGAGATCCTCACTCTGGGCCAGAAACCTTGGGGAAGGAAGATAGGGTGGTCCAGGCTGCCCCTGTTACCGGTTCCTGCCCAGACCCGGACATTTGAGGTCCCTGGTGGGAAGGGGGGTCTGGCCACGGTCCCCCTCCCACCTCAGCTTCTGGTTGCTCTGAGGACTGTGCCTGCCCTCCAGATACACGATACAGAATTTTCCAGCCTCTCAGGCCTCTGTGCCCCTGCCCTGTGGTTCAGCCTGAATGCCCTCAGCTCATCCCTTATCTCCTGATCTGCATCTTCCTTGTCCCTCCAGACCCAGTTCTAGCCGCCTTCTTCCCTGTGGCCAAGCCAACTCAACTGTCTTGGGTTCTGTCCAATGAGTAAACTGGCTAACAGGGTTAGATAACTCACCAGGGTGGCCATGAGAGCAGGGACTGTGGTTCCATTGGGCCCAAGCCCCGGGGGGTCTGCCAGGCTGGCAGGGTTCAGGGCGCTGGGTCTGCATGGGCTGGGGACAGCTGAGTCCCTCAGGGTCAGCCTCAGACCTGTGACTCATACTTTGGCCCCCCTCCCCCCCGCCCCACCCGAGCAAGCCACTTCTCTTCTCTAACCACTGGCTTCTTTATAAAAATAAGAAAGCTGTCTTCCTCACCAACCACTGTGAGGCTGGCGTGAGATGCAGTATGCAAAACACCTGCCGCTGATGTCTCATGGGTTCCAGGTGCTCGGGAAGTGCAGCTCCCTCCCCTTGCCTGCAATCAGCTTGGGTTTCATTCCTCCTCCACCCACCCAATCCCCTGGGATGGGTGTCTGGTTGGGCATTGGTGTCAGGCCTGAACTCTATCTTCTCTAGCTGGGAGGTATTCAAGGCAGATAACAGGGGAAGGATTGGGCAGAGGGACAGAATTAGCTCCAAACAGGCTCTGCCAGCCTCACGTTGTGAGCCTGGGCACAGTACCTCCAGAGCCTCAGTTTCCAGGTCTGTGGAGGGGGCATACGCCTGTGACCTGTGTTCTCAGGGTCACACAGGGCTTCCTGGGAGAGCTGGAGGAGTGGGGGTGGGAATCCAGGTGACCTGAAGTGCTGCGTGCTCCCTCGCAGGAGCCTGGAGTCCGGCCAGTCCCAGTTCATTTCCATGTCCGCTTTCCTGCTGCGACACAGACAGCCCCCTTTCCCTCTGGCCACCTGGAGGCTCACCAGGCTGCTGTGCTCTTGGCTCTGGGCCTGGCGTACGGGGTCACCATCCGTCTGGACTCGTTTCTTCCTGTGCAGCTCAGGGAGCCGGCCCAGGCCTGAAGGCCTGCCTGACTCAAGGTCCCTGCGCTGAGAACTCTCAGAACCCCACCCTGGCCCCTAGGGCTCACTGGGGGCACAGACCCCTTCCAGTAGGACCAAGCCCCTTTCCTTTCCGTTTCTGTCTGCACACACCCCTCCTACCTCTCTATGGCCTGGAACCTTCTCACGGTGATAATAATCACCATGGTTCCCTTTGTTGTGCTGGAGCATTCTGATTCCTCAAGCCTGTCTCCTCCCCGTAAGGTAGGAGTGAGTTGCTGTCATCCCAGAGAGGGGAAAGGACTTTTCAGAGCCCGCAGTGGGGACTCACGACCTCTCTGCCCAGCCCCGTCCCCCAGCCCTCAGTGTAGGCACGCCCCTGGAGTTGGGAGTGGGAAGTGGGTTGAGAGAAGGCGAGGGTGGCGGAGTCCTAGGTCTCCAGGGTTGCAGGGGCAGTATCCCTGCTTCTGGGGCTGGCGTAGGGACTGTCCCCATTGCTGAGGGGGGGAAGTTGAGGTTTAAGGGAGAGGAATGAGATAGTGAGGACCTGGCTGGGCTTTGCTCTTTCCTCTCCAGGGCTTGAGTTGGGGGGATTCCATGGGGCTGTGTGGGACCTGGGTACTCATTGTGCCTTAGGCGCTGCGGGCTGAGGTCAAGTCCCTCACCCTGTCTCAGCTCCCGTAGGGCCTGGGAGTGGCTCCAGCACCTTTCTGGTGATAAAGACCCAGCCTGCTCACGAGTCTCCGGAGGGGTGCGCGCGCGCGCGCGCGTGTGTGTGTGTGTGTGTGTGTGCGCGCGCGCGTGTGTGCGCGTGTGACGGGGTGGGTGTGTTTGTCCAGGCACCACTTGGCACTCCCAGAATCTGGGGGAGGCCAAGGCTAAGAAGAATGGTCTGGGGAAGGGATGGGCCATTGTTAGAGACTGGGGGCGGAGGGTGGTGAACAGCCCGGCTGGGCTGCAGGGCAGAGCTGGGCTGGCTCCCAGGGTGGGGTCCTGCCTGGGCCAGCGAGGCCTGCGTGCCAGGTGAGCTTCTGCTTCAGGCCCCCCCGGGGGCTTCCCATGGAGACCAGAGAGGGCCTGAGGTCTGTGGGCTGGAGCCCTGGCTGCACGGGAGGCTCCCTTCACCTGGGATCTGTCTGTCCTTCTCTGCCTGCCATTCTCTGTCTCTCTTCCCTCATCTCTGCCTCTGCCTCTCTCACTCTCCCCTGCCTCTCTTTTTACCTGCCTCACAGCCAATGCCCCCTTCAGTCTCCCATGCCTCTGAAGCCAGAGCATCTCCGGAGGGTGTAGCAGGTGTTGAGGCCCAAGGCCACCCTGGCTGAGCCCAGTCTAGGGGAGCTGGAGCCGTCCCAGCCCCGCTCCTTAGCAATCCCTGAGGACCCAAGAGGCCCAGGGAGCCCTGGACAGGGATCCCTGACAGGCTGTGCTGGTCTCCTCTGTGACCCGCTTTCCTGCCCCAACTGCCAGGTGTCCGGGTGGGTTAAACGGCCGCCGCCCTGCCTGGGAACTTGGGGCTTGGGCTCTGCCTGCCATGTGGGAGGTGCAGCCCTTCCTCCCAGCCCCGGAGGGCCTGGACCCCTGCAGCTGACTGTGGAAATGGGGCCCCCGGGCCACCCCTTGCTGGAGCCAGGTGCCCGCCACGGGGAGGATTGGCTGTGCTGGAGTCCGGGCCCTGTGTCTGGAGTGAGTGCCCTGGGTGCTCTGAGGCCCTCAGGATATGAGAGGGAGAGGCCTGAGAGCTGGTCTCAGAAACAGGGAGGGACGGACAGAGGGGAAGGCTGGAGGAAGCCACCAGCAGAGAGAGGGACAGGTACAGAGGGGAAGAGACTGGGGAGGCGGAGGGACTGAAGGACAGAGTGGGGAGGGCCCAGAGGCCCTGCGGTGCCCCCTCCTCCCCTGGCCGAGTGGCCTCTAGCTGGGTCTCAGGTGGAAGACCCCCTCTACCCCCTACCCTGCACCTCCAAATTCTTGGAGTTACAGACCTGCCCTTGCCCCCCTCGCTCTCCATCTTTTCTGTGTTTTCCCCCAGGACCTATGAGAGAAAACGTACCTGTGTATACCTGTGTGTGCAGCACTTTGCCTTTACTGTGTCTCACTCACCTCCCTCTCTGTCTGTCTCTCTCTCATCAAATGTCCCCAAAGCCAGAATAGCTCTTAAGCCTAGAAAGGTGCTGAGAAGTACAGCTTGGGAAGTAGGAAGTATTAGCCCATTTTACAGATGAGGGAACTGAGGCTCAGAAAAGTTAAGTGACAGTGATGGGTAGACAGAGCCAGGGTTTGAACCCACATCTGTCCGATGCCCACCCTAACTACTCATGCCAAGATGATTGGGGCTGCCAGATGGTGCTCCATGAGCGTCTGTGCAGGAGGATGCTCTGGGAAGGCTGCTCGGAGGAGGTGGCATCTCAGGGGCCCCATCTCTTCCTTCCTGAACCCAGGATCTGGAGGGTGTGTGCTGTGACTGCTGCCATGTGAGGTCCCTGATTAGAGCCCCCCTCCTTCTCCCTAATCACCCTGCCACCCTGCAGAGGGCCCACACCCAGCTCCCAGCCTCCCCACACCCAGCTCCCAGCCTCCGTCTCCGCAGCCCTGACCCAGAGGGTAACCCTTTGTTAGCCACCTGTGCCCAGCTGGCCAGGCCCCGGGATGGGTGTGTGAGCTGGTCCCTGATGCCTAGTGCCTTCCCAGAGTGTCTTCAGTTGGCTGGGTCTGGAGGCTGTGTTGTGAAACCCAGTTAATGTAGGTTGGGCCTTGGTGAGGTTATTTTAATTACGTATCATTTATAACTTCATTTCTGCAGGCAGTGCAGCATGACAGTAATGCTCAGGGGCTCTGGGTCAGGTTTTGGGGTTCAACTCCCAGCCCTGTGGTCTGTGTAACCATGGGCAAGTCCCTTCACCCTGAGTCTCAGTTTCTTCAACTGTGAAATGGGGTTAAAAGCAGTACTTACCTCATAGGGTCATTGCAAGGACAAAGTAAGCCACGTGAAGCGCTTAGCACAATCTCTGGCAAATAGTAACTGTAAAAACATTGACTTTTGTTATTATCGAATACTGAGGGCTGTGTTCTGAAGAGCCCATCCCGTCCCACAGAGGAAGAGCTGGAGGCTGGGTAGAATCCCCGTGCTGCTTTAAGATGATGCTGGTGTGTAATTGCTTAGTTTCCTGTCTCTGCCTTCTCCAGACTGAGCACTCCCTGAGGGCAGGGATGGGTTTCATCCATCCACTTCCTGTGTCCAGCTCCGGCCCAGCCAGAGTTGGGGGGGGGGGGTCAAAGAACTGCATTGATTCAGGATGGAAACTGAGCAGAGATGGCCTCTTGGGAGCCCTCTGGGAGGGCAGCCCCTCAGGCCTTCTGACCCATGAGCGGTTCTGACCCCCTTGAGGTCGCCTCTGAGGGTTAGGCCTGGGTTCACTCACATCCTGGTGGTTCAGCCTGGCCCTCTGCACCCACCACTGCCATAGCTGGCTGGTCTAGGGTAAGAGTTCCACAGCCCCTGTGTGCTTGTTACACCTGCAGACACCTGGCCCCACCCCTGGGTACTCTGATTCCATGGGCTTTGATGCTGGGTGGCCCCATGTGAGAAGGCTTGGCAGTAAGGAGCAGTATCACAAAGCAGGTAGGACATTGGACTCCAGAGTCAGAGGGTCTGGAGGACAAAGTTCAGCTTGGCCACTGTCCTCCATGTGACTGGAGCAAGCGCCACCGCCTTCCTGAGCCCCAGACGCCCAGCTTGTAAAACAGAGATGATGAAGCCATGCTCTCCACATGGCGGGGGATGTGCGGTTAAACAAGATAAGATCTGTGAGGCGCCAGTTCACATGGGGATGCTTTCATTAACATTCATTTCATCAGTCCTCCCTCTGCCTGACACCTATTTCAAGTTCTTGGGTGACGATAACTTTCCAGGGTCAGTTTGTAGGAATCTTTGTGTGTCCCACATCTCAAGGGAGAGTCTCTATGCCTACCCTCCTCCTGCCACGTAAGGAAGGGACTCTTTGCCTAACGTGACCTCTTCTCAGCGACTCCTGCCTCTGTCATGCTTACTTTCTAGGCTTTGGCAAGCCGATTCCACCATCTTCCTGGACAAGCCTTGATATCCCTATTTTACAGATAAAGGCACTGAGGCTCGGTGGGGTAGGCAGCTTGCCAAGGATTACACAGCTCTGTGAAATGGGATTAGAATGTAGGTCTCCCTCAATTCAAAGTCCATACTATGAACTGGTCCATTATTCTCCCTCCCACCATGGGGCTGGGGAGGGGTCCTCAGAAGGTAGTTGACCCCTGAGAGCCCACCTGGGAATCTGGGTCTTCTCGTTAGGGCCCCTAGACTGTGGGGCTCCTGGGCAGCCTCTCATATAGTCCTAAATATCTGTCTAACTTAGGGCTTCCCAACTGATGTACCCGAATGGCTGGTTATCTCTTCAGCCCTGGGAACAGAGCTCTGTGTGGGTCACCTCAGACCAGGCCCAGTGTTGTCTGTCCACATCAGGGTGCTGAACAAATATGTGTACTTCTCTACGTGTATCATGATGTGAAGCACGTTGGGAAGTACTGACGGCTCTAACCAGTCCCCTCCCTGCCCTGTACAAATACACTCCCCAGAAGGGTGGGGATCCGTGGTCCTCTCTGGGCCTCAGTCTCTTCATCTTACAAGTGGAGACAGAAGTAGGTGATGTCCAAGGCCTTTCTAGCACTGTGAATCTGAGTGTACAAGCCTTAGAACCCGGGGTTGAGAGGGAGCAGGGTTTGCATGGGGCCCAAGCAGCCTGCAAAAAATAGGAAGGGGAGCCATGGAGAGGGAGAGGTCAGAGACTATGGCTCAACCTCAACTTGAACCTTTGGCTGCATTGGGCCAGGTGGGGAAGCTGCAAGTTTCAAAGTGTCTGCTCTCCCCAAAACTGCACCCTCTGTCAGAGTGGCCCCTTCTTCATGCTGAAAGCCCTCTGGTCTCATTGCTTGGGTTTCAGAGAAAAGCAAGGAAGGACCACATCTGTTGGCCTCATCAGCCAGTGAAGGAACAGTGTGGCCAGGATTGGTGGGGCCGATCTTTTCCTTCCTGACGGAAGCCAAGAGTCAGGCCTCAGAACTGGGGTAAGATGGGGTGTCAGGCAAGCAGACTGAGGTGTGGCAGGGTGGAGCGGGCAGGCTCCACCATTGACCTAATTCACTTTGGCAGCAGGTGAAGAGAAAGGAACTCTTGTCTCAGGTCAGACCTGAAGTTCAATCAGGGCTTAGCCACTTACTTGTGTGACCTTAGGCAAGTCACTGAACCTGAGTCTCAGTTTCTTCATCTGCTGAATAGGGGTAGTAATATCTCAGGGGGTTGTTACAGAGATTAAACGAGAGACAGTGGGAATGGCATTATACAAATGAAAAAGTGCTGTCACTCTACAGCCATAGTCTGGCCAGGGTGGCTGGTGGCCTGCATTCCGCTGCTACCCCTGGCCTCCTTCCCCCAAATGTCAGGGGTCAGTCCCAGCTTCAGGCTGTTAAGGTCCTCAGGAGAACAGGAGCCTGTCACACCGGCTCCTGGGATCATTGCTCCTTGGGTTCAGCCTCTGTAAGACAAACAGGGGGCCTTGGGCTCCAAAATCCTGCGATTCCTGGGGACGTCTGATCTGGATGTGTTTCTTCCACCCCATGGTGTTGTTGGTGGTGGCGTTTGCTCACTTGCGTTGTGAGCAGCTGACAGTGCCCCCAGAGCTCTTTATTTGCCCCATCTCAGTCCCCCAACAACCCTACGAGACAGGGGGTCCTGCTAGTATCCCCATGTTAGAGATGAGATGTTGGCCTCAGAGAGAGGTTCAGTAACTCCCTTGCTTAAGGTCACACAGGAGGAAGCAGAGCTGGGAGCAAACCTAAGTCTTGAAGGAAATGTGAGATCCTAATCGTGCTTTATGGCCTCCTGATTTTCTGGTTGCCAGGGTAAGAGTTTTTTTTTTTTTTTTTTAAATTTATGTTTGGCTGTGTTGGGTCTTTCATTGCTGCACGCGCTGGCTTTCTCTAGTTGCGGCGAGCAGGAGCTACTCTTTGTTGTGGTGCGTGGGCTTCTCATTGCGGTGGCTTCTCTTGTTGCGGAGCACGGGCTCTAGGTGCACAGGCTTCAGTAGTTGTGGCACGCAGGCTCAGTAGTTGTAGCTTGCGGGCTCTAGAGAGCAGGCTTAGTAGTTGTGGCGTACGGGCTTAGTTGCTCCGCGGCATGTGGGATCTTCCCGGACCAGGGCTCGAACCCGTGGCCCCTGCATTGGCAGGCAGATTCCTAACCACTGTGCCACCAGGGAGGTCCCGGGTAACAGCTTTTTATTTTTATTTTTCTGTTTTAACAACAAGGGGAAAAGGTAAGACCCAAGATGGAAAAATAAGGTAGTAGGAAGGTCAAAAAGCCAGCCCCTGGAGTCAGCATGGGTTTCAGGAAACACATCACCTGTCACACATGAAAACAAACACAGCCACCTGTGACCAGTCTCTTTTCACAGGCAATCGGGACAAAGTCCAGAGAACTGCAGAGCTGGGTGGCCAAGAATCAGCTTGCAGGTGGAGTGTCTGCTGACAGGCAGGTTTCCAGAGTAGAACAGCCAGGCCAGGCTTTCTCACTCCACTTTCTATCCAAGCTGACTGAGCTCCCACGGGATCAGTTGTCTGACTCACCAAACTGGCTGGACATCTAGGTGTCAGGCAGGCCCCTGAGGCACAGCCCAGAGGCTTAGGGACAGAGGCCCCCCCACCCTGTGGAGGGCAGAGGCCTCCTTCCTTAGGGGGCCCAGCCCTGCCCTGTTTCACCCCACCCCGCTGCCTGAGAGCAGCAGTAGTTACTCTCTGGCACAGAAGCCTCCAGGCTGGGCACGTATCTGGAGGCTGGATCTAGGCCCCCAGAGGGCTTCAGACTGTTGGTCATGAAATCAGCAACTTCCGGATAATCATCATCGTCATCGTCATTGGTGGCTTTTACTTGACACTTACTGGGTGCCAGGCATTTTATGGATACTAACTCATGTAAGCCTCACCATAGCCCATTATTAAGTCCATTTCACAAGTGGGAAAGTTGAGGCAGAGGGGTGAAGCGATTGCCCAAAGCCACACAGCTGGTAAGATGTGGCAGATTTGGCATCTTCAGGCAGAGAGTGGGAGGGAGGAGGGGGCCAGGGGGCCAGCATGGATCGAGCCCTGCTAGGTGCTAGCCTGATTACAGTTCACCTTCACATCTGTGAGGGGTGGGTGGGTTTAGTCTCCCCATTCACTGATAAGGAGGCAGCTCTGTAGGTTACGAGGCCCGTATGGAGCAGATCCAGGGGTGGGAACCAAGGGCTGCTGTGTGACTCTGAGTCCAGTTCTCCTTCAATCTCTATACGGAAGGCCTGGTGAGCTGGGGCAGGACAGCAGATGGAAAGAGAAAAGCCTGGACCAGGAATCTGCAGGTCCTCCACTGTGTGTGCAGCCCTGATTTTGCTCTGTGACCTGTGGTCTCCTGCTTTCTCTGGCCCCTCTGAGAAAGGCAATGATCTCAAAAGTCTTCTGCACAGTGGATATCGCTCTCTGATGAAGGATGCGGGGAATGTGCCTTCAGGAAGTGGAGGATGGAGCAGAGGTCCAGGAAGCTTCATGTGAGATTCTCCCCGGCCAGGACCTGCTGCACCAGGGACCCCAGGCCTTCCTGCATCCCACTCAGAGCAGAGGGACCAGGCCATGCTGGGTCTCAATAGATGAGAATCCCCTGGGAAACTTAAAAAAAAAAAAACCCTATGCCCAGGCTGCACCCCAGGCCAATTAAAGCAGGATCTCAGGGGCTTGGGGCAGGGGATTGGCGGGGCAGGCACCAGCACGTTTTAGAGCTCTCCGGATAATTCTAATGTATGGCCAAGACTGGGGGCCACTGCTCTAGAGCAACTGGGAGACGGGGAAAGTAAGTCCTGGCTTTCCGGGGTTAGTGGCCCCCTGAAACTGGATGAAAGCGTGCGCCTGCCTGTCTTCATGCATCTTTATAGAGAGAGGGTTCACGGCTTCTATCGGGCTTTTCTGACCCAAAGGAGATTAAAATCCAGTCCTGGGAGGAAGCAACCCCTCCCCACAAGCCAATGATGTCATTTTTAAGGCCCAAAAGCCTCCAGTTGCAGGATCAAAGTTGGTTTTTCTTATCTCCTCTAAGAAACCTTTCCTGACCTCCCCAGACTCCCCTTTCTGTTCCTTCTTCCTGCAAATACACATCCAGGGGTTACTACGTGCTAGGCACTGTCCTAGGCTCTGGGGTACGGGGCAAGTGAGACAGACGCAGCCCCTCCCCTGAAGGAACCATATTCTCATGGGGGCTCCGGATACCCCAGTGGACCAGTAGGATGACTGCAATGAGCAGGGTCATGTGACAGGCTCAGGTGTCAAAGCCGCTGTTCCTTACAGTTCTCAGGGAAGCCCCCATACCCGAGTCTGATGACTTGTGTAGGGCAAGGACAGGCGGCTGTGCATGGGCATATTTTGGTTCTAACGCGCAGCTGGAGTTGAGGCCCGCTGTATAGATCAGGTGTTCGGGTAGGGCCTCTGGGAGGAGTAGCTCAGTCTACTTATAGGAAGGGAAGGAGCCAGCCAGGGGCTTTGGGGGAAGATGCTCCTGGCAGAGGAACCGTGAGGGCAAAGGCGCTCAGGTGGGCAGGGGCCTGGTGTACAGAACAATAAGAAAGAGCGGCCTTAGCGATGAAGGTGGGATGGGGAGGACGGAGGTGCTGAGGACCGAGGAGGGGCAGGGCCAACCAGGCAGGGCCCCGCTGGCCACATAAGAGTCTGGATTTTATAGCAAAGTGTCAGCTACATCGCCATTGGAGGGTTGCAGGCAAGGGAGTGACAAGATCTAGTTAGCATTTTTCAAAGAGCCCTCCCTGCAGTGTGCATAACAGCTTGACAAGGGCAGGAGTGGAGCCTGTGACCAATCAGGGAGCAGCACTGGTCCAGGGGGGAGGTGAGGCATGGGGCCAGGAGAGGTGGTGGATTGGAGGAGACGCATGTGGGCTGTGGGATGAGGGGAATGAGGAAGAGACCCGAGCATGGCTCTCAGGTGCTGGGTCTGAGCCAGCTGGTGGGTCGAAGGGCCGTGCATCTCCTCGCCTCCTTTGAATCCTGCAGCACGTAGAGCCCAGGAGCCCTGGCCCCCAAGGGACACTCAGGGGCCTAATGTGTATTCCACGTGATGTTAGGCTGTTGAGTGAAAGATGGTTTTAAGTCAGCAGTGTTTACTGCCAGGTGTCTTGGAGACACTAAGTGTCTAATGTACAGTGACTCGGGGAGAATTGGCGCTCCACAAACTTGGTGACAGCAAAGACTCTTGTTCTTAAGGGCGTGTCTTCTAGGACTTGTGTTTGGAAGAACTACTGTGGAAAATGCTGCTGCTCTGGTCCCAGCCTGTTGTTTGACCGTTGAGGAGGCAGGTCCGGGGCGGGGGGCGGGGAGGTCCGGGGACAGTCACCTGTGCTGGGTCTCAAACAGCACGTCCCATCAGAGCAGGCGCCGAGCACGAACCTCTGGACTTGAGGGACTGCACCACCACACCACTTGGTTTCCCCAAGGCTATTCAGGGACACCCAGGTTCTGGGGTCAGGCTGGAGGGCTCCTCCCCCAACCTCAAGTGAAGGATAAACCAACCTCCTACTCTGCAGGGGTGGACTCACAGAGCCCCAACACAGACAAGAGGTTCTCTTAAAGAAGGGGATCTTCCCCAGGGGCTCCGGGGAAGGCGAGGGAGCCTTGCTTGTGGGTCCTGGCATGCAGAGGTGGCTCAGGGTGCTCACCCTACACATCCCCCACCCCACCCCTTGGGGGAAGACAGAAGAAGGCTGAAAACAGAGTCTCAGCTGATTTAGGGGCAGTGGAGCTCAGACTCCCTTTGTGTGACTGAGTACTTGAAAGTCTTGGTGTTCTATGTGGAAGTTCCTTCCCCTCCCCTTCACCTCTCCGTCTATCCACCCAACCATCCCTCCACTCATCCCTCCTTCCATCCACCCATCCCTCCATCCCCCATCTATCCCTTCATCCATGTACTCATCCCTCCTTCTCTCCCTCCATCCCTTCCTCCATCCATGCATCTAGTCTTTCGTTCAGCAAATTTGTTGGGAGCCTACTTTGACCTCGTAAATAATACATAGTCTCTCCCCTCAAGCTATCACAGTCCACGGGGGAGACGGGCAAGTAAGTAGAAAATTACTGTACAGCATCATGAGTTATAATAGTAACCTCCACTTATTGAAAACCTACTCCATGCCAGGCATTTTACCCACATTATCTAATTTAATCTCTGGGCAAATCTGCCAAAAAGGTTTTATTTTCCTCTTCTCACAGATGAGTTAGTTGGGATTCAGAGAGGTTAAGTCACTTGTCCAAGGTCACACAGCTAGGAGGTGATAGAACATCATTCAAACCCAGGCAGTTTGATGCCGGAGCCCATCGCAGGAACTGCTCTAGTATCCAGTGCCATTGGAAGGAAGCAGAGGGGGAGGGCTCCTAACCAGCATATGTGTTGGTGGGGAGCGTGTGGCCCTGATGGTGGTCACAAGGGTGGCTGGAGTAGGAGGTGTCCTGGAGGAGGTGGATGTCTGAGGTCTGTATTAAAGGATGAGCAGGAGTTAGTAAAATATTAGTAGCATAATAATTCCATTGTATAAACTGATTTGGCATAAAATTATATATTTGGTCAATTTAAATTGGAGTTGCTTAGAAATGGTCAGTTTACCTGCTATAGAGTATAACATAAAATCAGCACCTCCTTCCTACTGCTCACAGAGCTGTCAGTGCCTGTTCCAGAATTTTCCAAATAAGATGTACTTGCATCTCGTTCCCTTGTTTTGTGGCTTTCCAGACATCCTCACAGGAAAGCATGGGCAGACCTTCTAGTGTTTCTGTAAAGCACAATATTGGGAGACTCTCTCTTTGTTTAGTTTCATGAGCAAGTGAAACGCTCACCCTTCACTCCTTCCACAAGTGCCGATAAAGACGCTTACCCAGCTCCAGCTCACCCAGCCCCGACTGTGCGAGGCGCTGATCTCACTTTTCTTTATAACAGGGGGTTCAGTTGGGAAATGAGGCCCTGTGAGTCCTTTCTCTGTGGCTGTGCGTTGGCTGATCTAGAATTCGAACCCTTGTCTATTCGATTCCTGCCGCCCAGCTCGTTCTCCCCCAAGATCCCGAGCTAATGGCAGTCCTGATCCTTGCCACCTTTTACAGACACTTGTGTGTGTGCCATCTGATCCCCTGCCCCAGGGGCCTGCAAACTTCTTCCATACAGGGCCAGGCAGTAAATGTTTTAGGCTTTGCGGGGCAGTGGCCTCTTGTCATAACCGGCCCACGCTGCCGTTGCCTGTGACAGCAGCTGTGGACAATACAGCTGGGTGCCAATACAACTGAACTTATTTATTTTAATTTTCCGTGTTACAAAATAGTCTTTTTATTTTTTCCCATCTATTTAAAAATGAAAAATCTGTTCTTAGCTTGCAAGCCGTACAGAATAGAGGCGGTGGGTTGGATTTGATCCACAGGCCCCACCTGGCTAATCCCTGCCCTACACCAACCCTTATTCTTATTGTTGTGGATGAGGAAACTGAGGTTCAGGCCTCAGGGTGGGCGGGCAGAGCTAGAGCGTAACCCCGGGCCCTCTGAATCCGACTTTGGGGTCTCCTCGGGGCTTGGTGGTGGTTATGGGTTCCCTGAGGTTGATGCCAGACCCCATCACGGGGCAACCTGGATACGTCCGCAGACTGAGCTGACTCCCAGCCCTTCGTGGAACCGCCCAGCTTCTGCCCAGTATGGAGAACGTGTTCATCTCCTGCTCCCTGTTTCTGTGAGCGGGGAATGTCAACACTTGCGGGACAGAAACACTTTGTATCCTGGATCTTGGCCAAGAGGCCCTGGAGCCACGCACCCCGGGCTCTGATTCTCAGCCCCTTCTCTTCCCTCAGGCGATTCCCAGGTAGTCTCTGGGCCTGCCCTGATTGGCCAACCCACCTGCCAGTCATGGGGCTGCCTGGCTCCTGTTTTAGTGTCTGAACCCACCCAGCTGCCTCCCGGAGAGGAGGAGGCGGCCTAAGGGGCCGGGAGGACTGGGTTCTGTCCTTGCTGGTCCATGTGGCCTTGGGCAAGCTGCTTCACCACTCTGAGCTTTAGTTTGCTTGTAGGATACTGAAGGGCTTTTCTTTGCCCTACGCCTGCTTCAGTTTGTGTGAGTGACAAGAGGCCAGCGGGGTTGCCCGGAGAATCGGGGGATACCAGCCCAGCAGCCTCTGCCTCTTTGCCCACACACCAGAGCTCCTTTGAGCAGTGACCTTGGTGCTCACCACCTACCTGGACAATGGAATCCCAGCCATCCCCAGAGACCCCTTTATACAGCCTTGGCCGCTCCCCGGAAGGCAGCCCTTCACAGATCTTGACCTCGGGAGTTACCACTGCCTAACGAGCTATGTTTCTCGGGCAAGTTACCTCATCTCTCTGAGGCTGTCCCCCCACCCCATGCTCCCCAGGACAGGAAGACCTTCCGCACCTTCTGGGCAGGTCGTGAGGATTAAAGGGATGACACATGCCAATGGCTGTCCAGAGCAGATGCTGTTCAGAGGGAGGCCAGGTGTTCACTGTTGTGAACAGTGAACAAGAACTGCCCCTTTCTGAACACCCGCCGCCCAGCGAGGCTGCCTCAGACACCCAGCCTGAGCGGAGGATGTGGGAACCAGAGAGTGGAGAAACTCCCTTGCCTGTGCAACACGGCTGGCGGACATCAGTTACCAAAGGACTGTTTCAACAGTTCTCCAATTTCACAAGAATGCAGCCGGCGTCCCGTTCCCGCTGCTGCCCGCTCAAATGCTGTGCTGGAGTTCTTCTGGGGAAATGATGATTTATCTATAAGCTGCTTGGGGCTGAGAGACTCAAGCAGGTCCCTGATAGGAAAGAAAAACAGGCCTCCTTTGGTGAGAGACTCCTTCCTCTCTTGCCGTTTCACTCCGCGCCCGTTTACGAAGCGCCTGTGGTTGTCAGGCGCTGCGCTGGGAAGGGAGAGAGGAAACAAAGCTCTCCTTCATGTGGACCATCCCCAGCAGGCCTTCCTGGGGCCAGGCCTGGGTTTAGGATCTCAGATCTCTGGATCTCCTGACACGGGGCGGGGGTGGGGGGAGGGCACGGAGGGGAAGCCCTTGTTTTCTCCCCCTCTGGGCCTGGGGGAAGCCCCAGGTGGAGTTGCTGAGGCCAGACTTCCCTGGTTCTGAGTCACTGCTGTCCCCGCATTTCTCAGACCCAGGTCTTGGACGCTGGAGCCTGGAGGAGTGTTCAGTCTCATCTCCCCACGTAGCTCTTGAATTCCCCATAAGTCTTTAGTCAGATGTTGCTTCCATGCCACTTGTGACGGGGTGCTCGTGGCCAGGACGTCTTTTGCTCCGTTGGAGGCTTTGCTTCGTGCTGTGCCCGAATCTCCCCCTTAACTCCCCTACCCTGGTCACTGGAGGTGTAAAGTCGAAGCTGGGCTCCCACTTGGCAAAAATGATGCGAGAAGGGCGAGGGGACCTCCGTGTGGACAGGGGAGGGTCACAAGGCTTAGGACTGCCTTGCACCCTTGCGGGAGGAAGAAGGGATAAAGCCCATGCCTTGGGCCCTCTGTTCCCTCTGCTCAGTGGCCTGCTTCTCCCCACCCCCCAGCCCAGCTCTGCCCACACAGCTGTCCCAGTCCAGCTGTCTCGGCCCCAGCTGCCTGTGCTGGCTCCCTTAGCCCCATGGGGCCTGAGGGCCGTGGCCATTCCTGGGGTTTCTGGCCTCAGGGAGCCTGAGGGTCTCCTCCATAATTTTCCTCTAGGCTGAGCCCTGGTGAAGTCGCGGACCCAGACCCCAGCGGCCACCTACCCTCCACACCCTACTGCATGGCTCTGGGTCAGTCATCTAAGCTCTCTGGGCCTCCAGGTCCCTTGAAACAGGACCTGACCTTAGTACCTACCTCATGAGGTAGTTGGGGGTGGTGAGCTGGGATGATCTGGGGCCGGTGGGTCTGGGGTACCCACCAGCATTGATTCCCTCTCCTCTCCCCAGCCCCCAGCCAGGTCCCGCCCCGCGCTGACCGACCTGCCTTCTCCGCAGCGAGCTCCCAGACCAGCAGGATGGGGTCATCCTGCATCAAAGTCACCAAATACTTCCTCTTCCTCTTCAACTTGCTCTTCTTTGTAAGTATGACCCGTGCTACCCAGATGCCTCCAAAAGAGATGCTCCTCCCGGGCACGTCCCAGTCCAAGACCCTCCAGCCTGGGGATGGTGGTGGGGTGTGGCTGGGGCCAGGGGGCTGAGACCAGACTGTTGGAAATGGAAGCAGGTGGGAGCAGTGAGGAGATTCCCAGCATTCCCAGCTGGCTGGATGGCAGAGCACTGGATGGCTCCCCCAGCCTTTCCCCTTCTTGGAGCACCGAGGCCGCCACACCCGGGCTCTCAGGGCCGGAGGTGGGCGTGGGGAGAGGAGAACCCCCGGGGCATCCCCTGACTCCTCATGGGGAAGTTGTAGGGGAGCCTCTGGGATCTTTCTCGTCCTGTCCCGACTCTCCATCCTCCTCCGCCCGCTCTGAAGAACTTGCCTGTTAACACGTCTGGGTCTCAACTGCCCCCATCACACTCCCACCCACACGGTGGGGGGTGTCCCTGGAGCTCCCAGAGAGTGGGCAAGAGGAGGCTGGGCTCTGGGCCGGGGTGAGGACACAGTGGTCCTTCCCCAGACCCACCCTGGCAGGCGTCACCCGGTCATGAGCCCCAGGGCCGCCCAGATATAAGCTCTGTGCACATCTGGGGCTGCTTTTCCTGGGGCCCCAATTTTCCTCTCTGGTTTGGCAAGACAGACTCCTGCCTTGGAGTTGCCAGGATGATGGAATGAGTGTGTGTGTGTGTGTGTGTGTGTATGTGCGTGTGCGAGATTATGTGTAAGGATATATGTGTGTGGGTATATGTGAGGTTATGTGTGTGTGAGTGTGTGTATGTGTGAGTATATATGGGTGTGAGGGTGTGGGTGTGTGAGCGAGTGTGTGTGTGAGTGTATGAGTGTGCATGTATGAGAGTGTGAGTGTGTGTGATGGGGGTGGGGCTGTGGGGAGAGTGGCCTGGAGGGACCTTCAAAGGAGTGCTGCTGGGGACTGTGGCCTCTCATGGTGTTGGTTCACCCTATACTGTTAAAAGCATCAGATTTTTTAATAGGATATTTATTATGATTCAATTTTAGTTTTTAAAATGTACACATACATGAATATTTTTGAGAGGAGAAGAAAATACCTCCAAATGTTAGTGTTGGGATTCCTGGGAATTTGGGTTTTATTCTTTTTGCTTCTCTGCAGTTTCCAAATTTTCTACAAAAGACATGAATTTCTTGTAGAAAAAAAAAGTTTTACATTACAAGTTACATAGGATTATAGAAAGTTTGGAAAATAAAGAATCTTTCTAAACTCCCCCTCATAACTTTAACCCAACACACAGATACTTACAAGTGTATTCCTGGCACACACAAGTACACCCACGTGCACACACACACACGCACATGCACGTGGACAGCCCTGGTGTTGCCTGCCCTACTGGTCGTCCACCTTGGCTCCGACCCCAGCTCCCCTCTCAAGGACGGCACTGGGGCCCCACTGCAGCTCTGGCCCTCCACTGATGGCAGCCGGGCCTGGGCACCTGGGTTTCCCAGCTTGGCGGTCAGGTCCCTCCCAGCTGGGCCAGGCTTCTGGAAAAAAGTGGCTGCCCACACAGGCACGCCTTTCCTGGCAGGCACTTGGCTCCCAGGCTGAGGCCCAGCTTTAAGGGCCAGCTGGCCAGGGTGGGGTGGGGAGTGTGGGAGCCCTGTGGTTCTGTCCCTGGGGCTCTAGGGACTGGAGGGAGGAGTCTGGGCTATAGCCTAGGAGGTGGCGGGGCTTGGGGTTCAAGGGCACAGACACCCCCTCTCCCCCCATGCAGTGGGAGGGAGGGAGGTAGAGACTTCATGGAGAAAGGGAGAGGGGTTGATGGTTTGGGGCCAAGACGTCCCTTCCGCTCCCAGTCTCGCCTATGGAGCCAGAGCCTAGAAGAGCCTCCCTTGGGCCCGAGCTCTGGGGACCGGTCTCGCTTGGCCTCCTCCCAGCCACTCCAGGGTCCTGGGGGGCAGGTGTTCACTCCCTGTGTGCTGGGGCCCAGGACGGGGCCCATCAGGATGGTGGTGGAGGGGGTGTAGTGGGGGAGAGGGGAAGCTTTTATCACAGGAGGGTGAGAGGGAAAGGAAAGAGTGAGAGGAGACTGTGTGTGTGTGTGTGTGTGTGTGTGTGTGTGTGTGTGTGTGTTCATTCACAAATACTTCTCCACCAAATGTGTCTTCGACACCCCTGTGTATTCAGACCCCGTCCTGGGTGCCGGCTGGACATTCGCCAGCAGGAGAGCCGCGACTTCTTCACTCACAGGGCTTATGTTCTGGGGGGTGATGGGCTTTGATCAAACGCTCACTCCAATGGATGATAAAATTGCAGTTGTAGGCGCTCCTGGGAAAGATGGATATGGCCCCTAAGAGAGAGCAGATAACAAGGCACTTGACCTTGTCAGGGTGGTCAGCAAGAGCTGCCTGGAGTTCTGTGTGAGGCTGGGGAGAGCGGGGTCCCGGCAGCAGGAGCGGAAGTCCAGCACAGGGGGAGTGGGCCAGCGCGTGCCTCTCTGGGGCTTGGGTGGCGTGGCCCTTCCAGGAAGGATCTGGGTCTTTGTTTCACGCACAGTGGGAAGCAGTTACACGATTGAACTCGTGGTCTGGCAGAATCACTCTGGTTGCCGTGTGTGCTCATGCATGCACGCGGGTACACGTGTACCTCCTCGCCTTCACTCCCTCCGGACCCCAAACTCCCCAGAAAATTGCCCTGTCGTCAGCTTTTCTCAGATCCTAGGAGACCCTGAGGCCGCAGCTGCCGTGGCCGTTCTGGGGGTAGGACGCTGGCTGTGAGACTCCTGGCTCCTGTCGGGAGATTCTGGTGGGTCTGGGTGGGGTGGATTAATGTGGGGTGTGTCCCGCGGCCCCAGTCGTGGTTCACAGAGAAAGGGGGTTTTGTGGTTCCTCCCCCAGTCTGGTCGGCCCCCTGCCCTGGCCTCATTTCTGGCTGTCCCGTGGCCTGGCGCTGATCCAGGCACACCTGGTGCTCAGGCCATAGTCATCAGCGTGCAGGGGAGCTGAAATGGCAGTGCCAGGTACTTCGCTCCCTGGGTTCCGGGAGGTGAGCCGAGGAGCCTGGCTGGGCAGTCCGGGATTTTACTCTTTGGGATTATATTTGCCCAGAGGGAAGTTTCTGCCCTGTCTTGAATTCTCTATTTGGGAGGACTGTTCCCCCTGCAGCCCTGCCCCGTGAGTGCAGGAGGTGAGCGGACAGGGGCTCCGCCACGTGGGTCTGAGGTGGCAGGGGCAGACCACGGGCCAGCTGTGCTGTGAGGTGTGAGGCTGGGGTGAGCAGGGCTTCAGGAGTCTTTGGGAACCTAACTGCCGGGACCTGTAAAGCCCACCTTCCTCCCCGCAAGCTGTGCAGTCTGAGGTGCCCCCACTCCCGGGTGGGGACTTCCTCTCCCCAGAGACTGGCTTTCTAGGCTAAGGCCCGGGACGGACCCGAAGTACCCCTGCAGCTGATGTGCCGACATCTGGCGCAGCTGTATAGTCAGACCTGACTTGGAGCCCCTGATGAGTGAATTGGGTGACCTCGGGTGAGGTTAGGACCTCAGTTTCCCCATCTGTCAAGTGAGGACGATAACAGGGCCCATCTGACAAGGAGAGAGGAGGGGACAAGTGAGTGGCTGGGGGCAAATGTGGGGAGGTCCTTGTACTTTCCTCTTCCTGGTCGTCAGCCGCTGTTGTCTTTAAGGAACCTGGGCCAGGGCGAGACGAGTGAGGCACTCACTGTGGGATCAGAAACAGCGCGGCACTGCATCACATCGGGGCCCCGCTCCTTTTCAAAAGGAAAAATCAGGAACACCAAGCCTGTCTTTATTGAAAAGCTTGATATTTTGTTCATCATGATGGATTCTTTTTCCCCCATTAATTTCCATTTCTTAAACATGATTGCTATAAACTCGTTTATCTTGGTTCCTGCGTGGTTTTGGTGTCCCCTGAATTTTCACATGTGCGGCAAATGCCCCGTTCACCTTACCCAGCGTCCCAGCTCTGGTGGTTAAGATCTGTAGAGCAAGGCTGATAAAAACCCCTGGGACCGAGCGGCTCATCCCAGGCTGAGGGCGTTATCAGTAGCTGCTGCCCTTGCACCAGAGGTTACGGTATGGTGGCTGAGGCGGGGACCCAGGGCTGGTAGTAAAGGTGGGTGGTGACATGCTGGGACCCTGAGGGTGGGTTATCCCCCAGGTAGACCCAGGCCAGGCCCCAGGGAAAGGCCAGACTTATGGGGTGATGCAAGCCTCCCCGCCTCCATCCCCTCAAGGGAACCTGTGCTTTTGCCCAGACTGCAGGCCCTTCCCCAGCCTTGGCTGGCTTAATGGGGTCTTGCTGGGCTGATCTAGGCTGGGGGAGGTGGGCTCCGGTTGTGGGTCTGCCCCCTGGTGGAGGGAAGAGAGGCAGGGAATACCTGGGCCTATGCCAGCCACCCTACCCCGTCCCCACCACGATTCGTTTGCTTTTCTAATCCTGCCTTTACACAGTTGGGTTCATGAACTCACTCATCCGCCGGGGGCCCTCAGCACCTGGTGCGCCCAGGCCCACAGAGCTGCGTGCAACCCAGCCCTGCCCTCAGGGAGCTCACAGTCTAGCCAGAGAGACAAGTGGCAGAGTTAAACCCAGAGGGAAAGGCTATTAAGGAAGTGTCCCACGGTGGTTGCCACACAGTAGAGGCCCCTTAGTCTGCCTGGGGGTCAGGAAGCCTCCTGCGGAAGGTGGCCTTGGAGCTGAGAGATCTGGAAGACAGGTTGGGCTCCGATGGTCATGTCCCCCGAGGGTTTCCCCACCCTGAGCCTGGCTTGTTGGGGAAGCTCCCAGCCCCCAGGCTGGGGCAGGGCCAGGAGATAAGTAGGAGGGTACAGGCTGCACCCCCAGAGCCGGTATACTCAGGTTGACCACACGTGGGCGTAGGAGGGCCTCCCCACTCATGGCCCTGCTGTCTGGGTTGCTGGAGTTGGCTGGACTTGAGGTGCGGGGCCTGAGGCCACCCTGACATCCCTGGGCTGGACAAGGATGCAGGCAGCTCCCCTGTGTCCCCCCGGCCAGGCTGCAGGGGCAGCTGAGAGCGGCCCCCCACTAACTGCCCCTTTCTCCTTCCAGGTCCTGGGCGCGGTGATCCTGGGCTTCGGGGTGTGGATCCTGGCCGACAGGAGCAGTTTCATCTCTGTCCTGCGTAAGGACCCCTCTGCTCCGCCTGCCCCAGCTGCCTCTGAAAGGGGGCCGGGGCCGCGGGCAGGGCTGCTCCCACGAGTACTTGAACCTCAACACCGGTCCCTTTTCCAGCTGCCCTCAGGGCCTCGCTTAGGTCCTGCATGCTGACCATTCCACCTTGGGCCTCGCCCAGGTCCTGCATGCTGACCGCTCCGCCTTGGGCCTCTCTGCAGGGGTTTCCAGAAGGAATTTTCTCTCCCTCCCCAAACAAAGCTGCCGTTGTCTGGAGAACACTGGGTGGGGGATGAGAGAGGCTTGTTCTCCATCCTGGCCCCCTCCCTCTGCCCTGACCTGAGAAAGCCTCTTACACCCTCAGTTCTTCCATTTGCCAGCTCAGCAAAACATGGCCAACAGCCCCTCCCCTTCCTAGTTCAGAAAAAGGGCCAGGAGTGGCAGATCGTCAGATATGCGTGAAGCGCCTACTGTGTGCCTGGCACCAGCCAGGTGGGTCAGGCAAGTGTGCTGACAAGGAGGTGCCGGGCCCAGTGTCTGTCGTTTGTGGTCATGTTGTGCCAGGCATGGGGCCAAGCATTTGGCATAGATAAACTGTCTTAATCTCACAACAGCCCTGTGCAGTAGCAACTTCCTGCCTTACAAATGAAGAAATGAGGCTCAGAGAGACTCAAATGAGGCTCAGAGGCTCAGGCTGGCTTGAGTTCACCCAGCCTCTGAGTGATAGGTGTGGGACTCGAACCCCCAGAGCTTTGGTCCTAAATGCTGCACGTGGTAGGGGAAGCCCCTTGTCTCACTCTTGAAGCTGGAGGAAAAGAAGCCCAATGATGATGATGAGCGCCCTTTCCGATCTACTCACAGTCACCACCAGGAAGTCTGCCAGGCTTGCTGCGCTAGCGTCTAGTGGACGTCCTGAGGAGGGAGGGAAGCAGAGCAGAGCACAGAGATGCCACTCCCCTCAGCAAGTGCGGCCTTGGCTCACTTCCCCTCCCAGCAGCTGCCCTGCCCGAGGCAGCAGGTTTGGACTCAGGCCCGTGACAGCTGCTTGATTTGAATGAAACGGAACCAGGCTAGGATGGGTGATGGAGAGGCCCTGGGGGGTAGGCCTCCCCTCACACATGAAGGCAAGCAAGGAAGAGCCACCCTCCAGCCACTTCCGATGCCGTCTGGGGCTGTCAGTCCTCACTTCTGCTGGGACTGCTCCCCATTCTGGGGCTAAGGTTTAGGTTTCCAGCCCCACGCCCTCCCCACATGGGACACATCCCCCTTGGCCCTGCTCGGCCCAGGCTCCCGCTTCCTGGGCTGTGGCCCACACCCAGCGGGCACTGCGTCTCGGGGCAAAGTCTCAAGGCCCAGCCCGCCCACTGCGTTTGTGCCCTCTGCACCCCGACTGGGGCTCCAGGGACGTCCTGCTGCTCCTCCCTGTTCGGGGCTGAGAACCTCAGGCTGGCCAAGTTTTAGAGGCCCCCTGGATGAACCCGAGTGCCTTTACAAATACCAAGACCTAGCCCCCCCCAAGGGATCTGACTTCAGATCAGCACTGAGGTTTTTAAGAATCTTCCCAGGGGTTCCCCGGGCAGCCAGGGTTCAAAAACACCAATCTGCTAGCCCGGTCACTATACCCTTGGGTAAACTGAGGCTCAGAGAAGCGGAGAAAAAGACTCACTGAGAGTCACACAGCAAGTGAGGTCAGATCTGGGAACCCAGGGCCTATCGTGTGCCAGGCCTGCATGGCACGGCTCTTCCCTTACCAACTGAATCCTCTCCGTGAGTCCATGGGGCTAGGCATTACTAACCCCATTTTACAATGGAGGAAATTGAAGGGAAGGGAAGGAACTTGTCCAAGGGCACACACACAGCTAGAGGGTGAGGGAGCTGGGATGTGGACCAGGGGGCATGGCTCCTGAGACCCCATCCCCCATACCACAGGGCTCTGCAGCACGCCCCGCATTCACACCGTAACGAGCGGAATCAAGCACAGTGGTTAAGGGCACAAACCGTGGAGCCGGGCCGCCAGGGTTCCCATCCTGGCTCTGCTGTCTGCGAGCTGTGTGACCCTGGGCAAGTTACTCCACGCTCTGTGTCTCCTCATCTGTGAAATGGAGACAATGACAGACAGTATGTCATAAGGCTATCGTGAGAAATGAGGCGAGTTAATAAGAGTGTCTAGTAAATAGTAAACCCTACATGAGTGATTGTTAAATTAGTTTATAATGCCATCTGAACCTTAGAACATCTTTAAGAAGTAGGAATTAGTTTTATTTCACAGAGCCAAAAATAGAGGCCCAGAAAATGGCTTGCCCGGGGTCAGAGCCTGTCAGCAGCGAAGCTGGGATTCCGTGGTACCCTCTTCTCGTGCTCCTCAGTCCCTTTCAGTTTGGGCCACTTCCTCCCCACCTCGCTGGTACCTCTGAGGCCCAATAAAACCAAGGGAAGATGCTGGCCTTGGTTCACAGTGTGCGGGCTACCCCACTCCTTCCTAAGTCAGGTTGCTCAGATCAGGGCCAGCCTGAGACCCAGGAGGAAGACAGGGACTGGTATTGATGAAATTTTCTGAGAAAAGAGAGACGCCACACCGCAGCTCGGCTGGCCTCCCAAGAGAAGGACCCGAGTGGGGGTCTCAGCCTCCAGCCTTGCCCCTTGGGCCCCATCTGCGGCCTCTTGCCTGCTCTGGGCCTCTGGGCCCTTACAGACAGATCAGGGTGCAGATCTACCCTCATTGGGCCACGGCAGAAATTCAGCAAGACGGTTTGGATAAAGGGCCTTTTTCAGGGCTGGCACACAGTGGATTTCCAGGCAGTGCCACTTGCCTTTTGATGGGGGTAGTATTCGCTGGGAGGACTTGTTGGAACCCAAACCCAGGAAGTTTAAGAAAAGCAAACTTTGATGGCCTTCCCCTGCTGTGGTTGATGGCTGACAGCCAGGGCGGTGAGGGCCTGGAGCAAAAAGGAAGCCCCTCACTCAGCCCCTCGGGGCCTCTGTCTGGCTCCTGGGGGCTCCTGTGAGGAGCTGAGCGGGGGCCTCCCTCCCCTGGTGCCTGAGAGTGGAGTGGGCTGGCCAGGGCTTTTCCTGAGCTCCAGAACATTCTGTCTGTGCCCAGGAAGTGGATGGAGCTGGATCACACTTTCCTCCCCACCCACACTCCAGCTTTGTCGTTATTCCCTAAGGGCCCTAACGCCCCATCCGTGGTCGAGGTGGGGATCTCAGCCCCTCTGAGGTGCCCCCAGGGAATGGTGGTCAGTCAGCCTATTGACGGGCAACTGTGGCAGCCCTGGCTGTGCCCGAGACATCGGGGAAGCACATTCACCGTGCAGATTCCAGACGGTCTCCTGGAAAGTCTGCCTGGCTCTGACAGACCCGGGAGTCTGCATCCCTGAGAGGTCCTCCTGATCTGCTGAGGCTCTCCGGGATGTTCTGCCCCCTTCTGGAAACACCCCACACCCTGAGAGTGCCGCGCCAGCCTCCCTGGAGTGCCTGGGCTGTCAGGGGAGAGAGCCCGCAGCGCCCTGCCTGCCGGGGGGCGCGTCCACCCTGGTCCACCTAGCGCGTCACAGCCTCAGGGTAGAGGGGACCCCACGCACCCCACACCGGGGAGCTGGAGAAAGACATGAGCTTCTCCCTGTGTGATCCGTTGGGATTCTTGGGAAATGCTGGTCAAGTGCCCCGATGAAACGTCTGACCTCCACCTACCCCGGGGCCTCTGTCACTGCCCTTAGGCCCCTGTCTCTCCGCCTCAGGCGTGTTGCCTGTCAGACTCCTCTCTCACTCACACTGATCCGTTCTTTCTGACCTTCTTTTTATTTTCCAAACACGCCGAGCTTACTCCTTCCTCAGGCCTTTGCACCTGCTGTTCCCACGGCCTGGAATGCTTTTCCTCAGCTCTTCACTCGGCTGACGGCTTCATTCTCAGCTGAGCGATCATGTCACCTGCTCAGACCACTTCCCCCACCACCCCGGCCCCTCCCTGCCCACGTCCTTGACCTTAGCCGGCTTCAGTAGCTTCCCGACCCTTCACACAGCCGGAAGAGACACTCCTCTCCCCATCAGCTTCGTGGCGTGGGGACCTCGGCAGGCTGACGGCTGTGTCCCCAGCAGGTGGCACAGAGCCTGGCATACGGTGGGCCCCGGGTAAACCTTTGGGGGCTGAGCACATGAATGAGCGTCACGCCTGTGTCCGTACACGTGCCCGTGCTTCAGTGCAGAGTGTGACGCTGGGGGGTTGCCTGTCTCCAAGTCCCAGCTCTGGCCCATGCTGGTGGGCCTCTCTGAGCCTCAGTTTTCTCATCTGTGAGATGGCCGTGCTGGTACCTACTGGGTAGAGTTCTGGCAGAGGGGAGACGGCACCTGTGAAGCCCCTGAGGCCTAGGGAGTGGGCAAGGGAGGCCGGCATTTGGTCACGGTCGAGGAGGGAGGCAGGCCCTCAGCGTCTGTGGCCTCAGCGGAACCTGCCAGTCTGGGGTTCTTTCATTCAACAGTTATTCATCCAGCACTTTGCTGTGCCAGACACAGTTCTGGGGGCGGGGGGTTCAGCAGGGACTAGAGTCCCTGCCTTCGTGCAGCTCACAGGCTTGTGGAGGCAGCAGACAATGAGCGAGATAGGCCGGTAGAAGAGAGTCTTTTCAATCCTGGTAAGCGCTGAGGAGAAAAACGAAAGCGGGACGGTTGGGAGGTGGGGATAGGATAGATGGGGGTGGGGCGCACATCTAGGGGAGGCAGCTTCCAGAGCTGGTGAAGGAGCAGGCTTCCGGCTGGATGGCCGACCCCAGAGCCCTGACCCCAAGGCAGGGATTTGGTAGCAGCCCTGCCCCGGTTTTGTACTTAGTACGGGCGAGATAGGCTGAATCGGATGCTCTTGTCCACCCGCAGAAACCTCGTCCACCTCGCTCAAGGTGGGGGCGTATGTCTTCATTGGCGTGGGCGGCTTCACCATGCTCATGGGCTTCCTGGGCTGCATTGGTGCTGTCAATGAGGTCCGCTGCCTGCTGGGGTTGGTGAGTACGGTCCTCCAGCACCGCCCGCCCAGCCCCCCTCATCCCGCCCAGAGGGGCCTGAGTAGAGCCCTGGCCCAGCCTGGGTGAGGGCGTCTGAGGCGCGTAGGACTTGGTGGGAGCCCCCAGCTGACTCTGTGCCTGCTCTGTGTTCCCAGTACTTTGCCTTCGTCCTCCTGATCCTCATCGCCCAGGTGACTGCTGGGGTCTTATTCTACTTCAACATGGGCAAGGTAAGCACCCTCCTCGTCCCCACCCCCCGACCTGGGCTGGACCAGCCACGTGGGGTGGGGGGCAGGGTTGGCCTGGGACGGGGGCTAGACAAGAGGCCTCTTAGTTGTCACAGAGAAACCCATAGGTGGGGAATTTCCTGGCGGTGCAGTGGTTAGGACTCCGCACTTTCACGGCCAGGGGTGCGGGTTCAATCCCTGCTCAGGGAACTAGGATCCCGCAAGCCATGCGTTGCAGCCGAGAAAAGAAAGACCGGGAACCCACAGGTGCCAGGTCAGCCTCCCAGGCTTCCAGCCCCCGGTGGTCACATGGCAGAAGGTTAGAGGAGAGGACAGTACAGGTCGCTGGAGTCGCTGCTGGGCCCAGATCTTGGCTCGATCCCACGACTTTGTAGCTGTGTGGCCGTGGGCAAGCTGCTTTCCTCTCTGTGCCTGTTCCACCTTCTGTAAACTGGGACATTAATAAATTTAACTCTCAGGGTTTCTGTGATGATTCAGTGAGATGATCTTTATCTTAGCAAAACACTTAGCACAGTTCTCGGCACCTCATCCACAGATGAGGCCCAGGGAGGAGACTGTCCATGAAAACATTATTCCCGTGTCAGCGGGAAGACACTCAGCGTTGAGGAATAAAAAATCAGACATGCTGGGGCTTCAGCTCTAAGGACATTTGTTGTTGACTGAACCAGAAGTCAGGTTCGGAAGCTCGGAGGCCCTGGTTCTGGCCGTCTGTTCAGCATCCTCACTGTGACGGCTTTCCTTCATCTTGCCACTCACCTCATGGCCGCGAGATGGCTGCCACAGCAGCAGGTACAACATCTGTGCTGCTGTGGCCTGAAGAAAGGGAGTGGGCTAGTGCCAGCCATGGCCACCCCTTTTATCAGAAAAGCAAGCCTCCCGAAAGTCTCCCCCAGTCTGGGTTATTAACACACCCCTAGCTTCAAGGGAGGCTGAGAAAGTGAGTATCCAGCCTTCAGGCTCTAAAGACAGAGACGTAAGAGAGGAGGGAGCTGGCGATGACTATTGGGCCTGCCAGTCGATTGTGGCTGTCACGGTTATTGTGGAGCACCTACTCCGTGCACGTGGTATTTTCTAGAAGCTTTATACACATTGTCTCGTCCTCCCAGCAGCTCTGCCGTGTAAGTGTTACGTTGATGGGCAGAGAAGCAGATGCCCAGAGAGATGAGTAACAACGACAGCAGCGGTAGTAGTGACGATAACCCCTCATCCCTAATCCCTATTGGGCACATACCAGATACTGGGCACAGTGTTAGCCACTTTACGTTCCTTCTTTCCCTGAGCCTCACCTCCTCATCCTGCAGGTGAGGGGTGAGGGCACAGAGTGGTCAGTGGCCAGGCCAGGTGAGAGCCCAGGCTCCCTGAGGCCAGTCGGAGTTCACCCACGGCTCAGCTGAGGCTGGGACCCTGCCTTCCTCCAAGGCTACAGTTCTTGTCCACTGACTGGGCTGGCAGAGCCAGCGGCCAGGTGATCGCCTACATTTTACCACTTGAAGGTCAAGTTGCCACAGATCTCTCTTGGAAGGAAGCTGAGAAAACATTACAGCAACATCTCAACTAATGCTTAATAGAATTTAGAACAAGCCTGGCAGTAAACGCTTTGCATATACTGCATTTAATTATTCGCTCCTCACAGCAAGCCTTTGAGGTCATGGGTATGAATACCTTCATTTTCAGATGTGGAAGCTGAGGCACAGAGAGGTTAAGTCACCGGGCCAAAGGTCACACAGCTAGTAAGTGGCAAAGCCAGGATTTGAACCCTGGCAGCCTGGCTTCTGGGTTCATGCTGGTGAAATGTTCATTATAGTGGTTCCTACCTGAATCTGCTTTACTTATTTATAATCCGCCCAGCATGTTTCCCAGGAGAATTGGAGCTGGCTTCCAACATAGGCATAGAGCAACTAAAATCAGTATGAGAAAGATCCGAATGCACACTGAGACAGAAGAAGGCCATTGTTCCTGAAGCTAGGGGACAGCATACTCAATAGTAGCTGAGAGCTAACTTGAACACTGAGCTTCCTGGCAGCCAAGGCAAAAGGGGAAATAGCAGTTTAGTAGATGAAAGGAAGTTCGCTTGGTGCCAGACAGAAAGCCAGTGTTTAGGGAAGGGAAACTACTTTTCCAGTGCAAGCACTATGGGATTAGGTCTTCAGTTCCACCCTGTGACACCTGGGGCTTCTCTGGGACCCAGTCACTGTACATTACAAAGAGAGTGGTTAAGAACTGGGCCCCAGTGAGCCGGTTCCTGTGACTCAGAAGCTGGTCAACATGGCAGGGGTGTCAGGCAGTCCACCTTTTCACCCGTGTTTCCCCATCTCACAGTAATAAAGACGGTGCCCATCTGTGAGCGCCAACCACGTCCCAGGGGCTGAGCTAGTCACTCGGTGCACGTTTTAGTTCTGAGAGCATTTTCAAGTTTAAGAAACTGAGGCCCAGGAAAACAGTGACTTTGGGCCACGGTTACACTCAGCTCAGATGCATGAGAGCAGAGATTTCCATCTCCATCCCTCCGACCCAAGGCCACGCCTTCCTCTACTCCATGCTCCTCCCCTCGAGCTGGTATAATCTGCCTGGCCGCTGACAGGGAGCCATGCCTTAGAGACGCCCCCCCCCACCGCCACCCCGGCCCCAGAGCAGGGCTTGTTTGGAGAATCAGCTCTCCTGACTCCAGTCCAGGCTGTGTCTGTCGTGGTACCTCACCGTCCCCTCCTGTGCTTCCCCGCAACCCCCAGGCTCCACACCTCACACCTCCCGCCCCCAGCCCCAGCTGGCCTCACCTTGGCCCACCTCCTTTTCTGGAAAGTGGGGAAATTTCCTGGCTTTGCTGGGGAAGTGCTGGCGCCACTCGATCGCCCGAGTTGGAATGAATGATTTATTTTTTCTTTCCTAGCGCATTGTAAATCCCAGTGGAAGACTAAACATGCCCTGGTGGTGTTTATTCCTGCAGATGAGGCCCAGTTGGGGAGGTGGGACTTGTGTGAGCCTGAAGGAAGCAGGCTTTCTGGAAGGCGATGGGTCCGATCTTCCTTCTCTCTGCAGGCTCCTGGGCGGGTGGGAGGGACTGAGCCTCTGGGCTCTCCCTAAGGTGGTCTCCAGGGCCGTTATCTGTCCTTCCTCCCAGCAGCCACTGTTCCCAGGGCAGCAACAGGGGAGGCTGGATGCCTTGGGCAAAGCACAGGCCTTCCAAGCCGTGGGTTCTGTGTCTGTCAATGGAGGAGAATAGACCTCGCTGGCCCCTACCCCTGCCAGGGTTGCAGGGAACCCAGACTGCAAGGCTTGTAGAAAATATAGAGTGGTGGCCCAGGGCCTGGACCCCAGAACCAAACTGCCCATGCTGGAGCCCTGCTCTGACACCCTCAGCAAGTTACTCAGCCTCTCTGTGCCTCAGTTCCCTCCTTTGTCAAATGGCAGTAATCCTACAGGTCTGCTCTATTTATCTGCAATTCCAAAAAGTCCAAAAAACACTTTGAAAAACAAAAATACCATTTGCAACTCATTTGGTGGCAAAATAGAACCGGAACGGAAATGAGCTTGTTGATGGCCATGGTTTACCCCCTTTAGGTGCCCCTTGGGAAATATGAATGGGAGAGATTGTGGGGGGGGGGTGACACATAGCTCCCAGCCCTTCCTAAAATCTGAACGTTTCTCAGTGCCAGAGCCCACTGGCCCCAAAGGCCACCTGATAGCGTGGTGGCAAGGCTGGAGAGCGTTGACAGATGGGAAGGGCATAGTGTCCGCCTGGTGCAGAGCAGATGTTTGCTGGCATTGTTGCAAGAGTTTATTATTACTGTCACCATTACTAACTTCACTAATGCCTAGTAAGGGCCCAGTAAATGGCAGCTGTTCCTGTTGTCACCAGTATTAATGTTCGTATTAGCAAGGGCTGTGGGAACCAGGATTTAGGTGTGGAGTTAAGATTCCTCTGGCTGTTTCCTCATCTGATCACTATCTAGCCCCCGTTTAGTGGGAAAAGGACAGGTCTGGGATTCAGGGCCCTGTGTTTGGGGTTTGAGGTGGGGGGGCGCCGCTATTTGCTGTGTGACCTTGAACATGTTACCCAGCCTCTCTGAGCCTCAGGTGACCTCTTGGGCCATTCCCAGCTCTGACACTCTGGGATTCTGACTTGTTCTCTCCAGGCAGTGAAGGGTGGGAGGTCAGTGAGGAAGGAGGTGAACTTGTAACTGTTTCCCAGCATGTGCTGGGAGCTGGGTTTGGTGCACTCACGCAGGCTGCACCACTGACCTGCACGTGTGAGACCACTGAGGCTCTGAAAGGTTATGTCAGGGGCTTGTGCAGAAGGTCTGAGGGCTGAGAGCGTGGAGGGAAGTGGCTCGCAGGGTCTGGGTGGGAGCCGGGGGTTGGGGGTGGTGACCTTGGCTGGGCTGGACTGCTGTGTGCTCCCCAGAGAGGGTGGCCAGCCAGGAGAACTGTGATTCCCTCCCTCCTCCTTCCCTCTCCCACCTAAGAAGCCCAAAGTAGCCAAATAGCCATGCGCATAGGACTGAGTGCACACGTGGTGAAACGTGTTCCTTGAGGACAGTGCCGCTCTGTGAGACATCTGAGATGTCTGTTTCCCTGCGATGGAAGCTTCCTGGTCCACTAGCTTGGGTTTCTACTGCCATAGGGAGGCAGCTGGAGCCAGGACAGGGGGAGGCAATGGTGACCTTCCTCTTCCCTTTTGGGAAGGGGGGAAGAAGGCGTCCAGGCTGTCCTTCTGGAAAGGAATGTGGAGAACAATGGGCGGAGACTCTCAAGCACCTGCGTGCATGGCTCCCATACCTGACTCAGGCCCACCCTCAGGGAGCCTATGGGGGCGGGGCCGGGAGCATACCACGTGGTCCTCCTGCTGAAATCTGGGGTAACTGGTTATGTAGATTGCGGCCGGACTCTCAGAAAAGACTTGGATGGTCACTGAAAGTAAACATGCCACCCCCTCCACATTCACCAGGGCAAAGGGTCCTCATTTCTTGCCAGGATCCCAGGATGAAGCCTCAAAGCATTGGCAACACCTTCTGTGGGAAACCGGGGAGGGGACAGGAAGGTGTGGGTCCCTTACATTGCATGGGGGTACCTCATTGTAAGAGGCAATTTGACACATTAGAGCATGGAGAGAGGGCTGAACACCATCCCAAAGGGCCATCAAAGGAGCCTGGAGACTTACCCTGGGGAGGAGGGGGTAAAGGGGGACATGGTTGAGTCTCAACTATCTGAATGATGTTTGTCCTGGGAGAGAACAATTTGATTTGTTTTCTGTGGTCCCAGCTGGGACTTGGGAGGGAGAGGGAGGATAAAAACTAATGGGTAGAAGTCATTTAGGCTCAACTTAAAATGAATTACTTGTATCAAGAGCCTCCCCAACCTGCAATGTGCTATTTTGTGTGATACTGAGGTCCCCATCACAGGGAGCATTTAAGCAGAGCGTGGAAAAGTATGGGGAGGATTCTTACATTTGGTTGATATGTTGGACTCAAAGGTGTCTTCTAATTCTACCTCTCTGAGAAAAGTCACACTACAAGGTGACATAAAAGCACAGCATGGGGTTGGGGGGAAAGAGAGTCATGCCAGAGGATGGAAGGATCTCAGGCCAGGTGGAGATGGTGGGTGGCCTGCTGTGATTAGAATCTCAGGGTTCCAGAGCTGCATATGGCAGGTTATGGTCATATCTCGTCTGCTTGCCGGCTGTCTAACCTTGGGAAGTTGTTCTCACCGTCTGAGCCCTGGTTTTGTCTTCTGGGAAGTGGGGAGGATGGTATTGGGCAGAACCAGGGCTGGCTTCCTGGGTGTGTACCCCGAGCAGCCACACAGTGTCCCACACTTAGAAGGGTGCCGTGCTTGGTTTGATGTCTTGAAATTCGTAATCACTTTGAAATAAGGAGTCCTGCATTTTCATTTTGCACTGGGTTGTAAATTATGCGGCCATTCCTGGGCAAGACTCTTTATTACATGTGAAAGCAACCCAGATCTGGCTGCAGGCTCAGCTGGATCCAGGCTTCTGAAGGCTGCCACCAAGACTGTCCCTCTCCAGGCTCGGCCCTGCTCCCCTCCATTGGCTCCCTCCTCAGGCCAGCTATCCCCAGTGGCTCTTGGGGTGGCCACCAACAGCTCAGGCCCTCATCCCACCAGATTAGCAGAAATAGAGGGCCCATGTGTGTGACCTCGGGTCACATGCCCATCCCTAGACCGCTTGCTGTGGTCAGGGTGTGGAAGGCACTAAGTGGCAGCCTGGGTCTTTGCCCATGGCAGCAAGGGGGCAGGGCTTCCCAGCCACATGGAGGGATTGAGGGGTGCTTACTGCTAAGCAAGGGAACTGCTGTTTCAAGAAGGGAGAGTAGCTGTGGGGCGGGCAGAAACCACAGAGAGGTTGCAGCAGGGATGAAGTGAGATGGCGAGTGTCTTCTCACTCTCCCTCCCTGCTCCTTCTTGTCTCAAGAATGGCCTGGTTGCCAGGGTAACTTCCCTGGGCTCCTGACACTGCCTCTTGGGCATTTGCTTCAGCTCCAAGCTGAACCAGCCCCTGCAGCCATGGTCCCCGTGGCCCAGTTGTGTCCCTCAGCCCCATTCTGGGCTGGAGGATGGTTGTGGTGTTTCCATGGAAACCACCCAGCCTCAGTGGAAACCACCCAGCTTCCATGACCTTCTCATTTCTGGGGCCTGAAACAGGGAAGTCTGTGCTGCTGCTGCGGCAACCATGCCGGGTATAAATAGAGCCCAGGTCGGTGGGGGAGGGTGGGTGGGAGGATGTGGGGAGATGGCTGTCTATGCACATGCCTCTGGGAACCCCCTCCTTTCCACGCCTCAGGGATCATCTGCTCACCGGGGAGTCGAGGTGGAGCAGAGACAGTCGGGGCAAAAAGACTGAGATTCTGCAGGCAGACAACCCCCGCTGTGTGACATGGGCAAACCACTGAGCTTCTCTGGGCCCTCCTTAAAACTGCTCTGACCTGCTGCAAGGTACGGCCATGTGGTTTAAATGCCGATAGAGCTTAATGAGTAAAAACTTGGGTTCCGGAATCAGAAGAGCCTGGGTCCAAACCCCAGCTCTTCACATGTTGGCTGTGAGTCCTTGGGCAAGTTAATTAACCTCTCTGGGCCTCGTTTTCTGCACCTCCCTAATGAGGGAACGAGGTCAGTACCTGGGCCATAGGTCTGCTCAGAGGATTCAAGTGAAATACTGCATTAAAAGTCCTTAGCATGGCGCTGGTAGTAATAAGCATGAGATCAAAGTTAGCTGCAGCTGTTGTGATTACTGACAGGCAAGCTCTGCAAATTGTAGAGCTCCGTGTGCGTGATATCAAAGAAGTATTGATGCTTCGCTAAGAGTTTTATGGAAAGGGAGGGGGCAGAGAGCAGTTCCAGAGGGTGGGGCTGCCTGGGGGTGGGGCTGGTCTCGCAGGGTTGGTGAAGGCCCGCAGCAGCTCGAAGGTCAGTCTGGAGGATGTGGGTTCTCTGAGCGCTGCATTCGTGAGGAGCTGGCGGAAGCCCTGTTCACGGGCTTCTGAGCCAGGCTCTGTAAGCGCCCCCCTGGAGGCACCTGTCCCATCTCCCCAATTCCTCTTTCTCAGCAGCAGAGGACCAGGTGCGGGGCTGTCCCTTCGGTGCCCCTACCCCTCTCGGGCACCTTGCCCCAGGGTTCTACAGGGACAGCAGGTGACCATGACCAGCCTGTCCCTGCTGGGGCACCCGGGGAGGCCCCTGGGCAAAGTCGGCAGGTGGGGCCCGGCCTCTGGGCCGAGGGAAGCGTGTCCGCAACTCTTAGGCTGGTTTCGGGTTTGCCTCCCTTGCACAGCTGACTTGCTCCTGAAAAGCTGCGGTGGTGAGATCCTCTATTCAGAGCCCCAGTAAGAGGCCTTGGGGGCTGAAGCCCTTTGATCTCTGCACCCCGCTCCTGCCTTCACTGTAAATGACTGTTTTCTCTGGGGGGTTAGTGAAAAGCAGGGGTTAGTGAAAAGCAGGTGTTTTCTCTTCCTCCATGGGGGACCCTGGAGTCCCAGCACAGGCGGGATGCAAACTTTGTGGGGCCCTGGTGTGGGGCAGGTGGCGGGGTTACACACGCATCCCTTACCCGTGCTCGCCACACACTTACTCTGGCCAGGCTGGGTCAGACCCAGTCCCTGCCCCCGCAGAGCTGATGTTCCAGTGGGGGAGAGAGACCATAAATCCTGGAAACAGGGGAGCAGGTAATGACGAGACTATGAAGAAAAATATATCATGCTTCCCCTTGTAGGATAAGGAGGGTCTTGGAGGAGACAGAGAAGGGCTGACATTTTCTGGGTGGTCCAGGAAGGCCTTTCTGAGGAGGTGCCATTTGAGTAGAGCTGTAAAGAAAGTGGAAGAGTCAGCTGCATTCATATTTGGGGAAACAGGGTCCTAGGCGGAGGGGACAGCAAGTGCAAAGGCCCTGAGGCAGGAGTATGCCTCGCACAAAGACAGCAAGACCTGTGTAACTGAAATAGAGGGAGGACAATCAGAGGACACGAAGTCTGGAAAGAGCAGGGCCAAATGGCGTAGGGCCTTGTGGGCTGTTGAGAAGACAGCGGTGTGCCTCCAGAGCGTGGTGAGAGGCCCTGGCTGGTTTTCAGCAGTGACGTGGACAGATTCCCATCTAAAGGGCCATGTGCTGCTGAGTACTGAGGAGACGGTCAGGTGGGAGGGTTTTTTTTGTTTTTTTGTTTTTTGTGTGTGGTACGCGGGCCTCTCACTGTTGTGGCCTCTCCCGTTGCGGAGCACAGGCTCCGGACACACAGGCCCAGCGGTCATGGCTCACGGGCCCAGCCGCTCCGCGGCATGTGGGATCTTCCCGGACCGGGGCACGAACCCGTGTCCCCTGCATCGGCAGGCGGACTCTCAGCCACTGCGCCACCAGGGAAGCCCAGGTGGGAGCTTTTGACCCTGACCACACTGGGCTTAGCGTGGTGACCGGGGGAGAAGGTGCCCAGGAAGTACCAGGAAAGTGAAAATTGGTTGGAATGGGTGACGAAACGCTTTTGAGCTCTGAGCGTGTCCCCAGTGTTTGGGGGGAGTGGGGGAGAGTCAGCTTAAGCACATATGACCGGAGGTGGGGTGCGGGTTTCGGGGAATCTGACCTCGGTCCTCACTCTCCCCTCTGCAGCTGAAGCAGGAGATGGGCGGCATCGTGACCAAGCTCATTCAGAACTACACGGATGGTCACGAGGACAGCCTTCAGGAGGCCTGGGACTACGTGCAGGCTCAGGTGAGGGGACGTGGGAGACTGGCCTCTGTGTGTCTGTGTGTCTGTGGCTGGTCGTCTGTGGGCCTGGGTGTGCCTGACAGACAGACGATGTTAGCTGTTTGAGTGTCAGTGTGTATCTGTTGGGGGCAGGGCTCCTGAGCCGCCCCACTTCCTGCCACCCCCAGCCTTTCCTCGCCCAGGGGCCCCGGGCGCTGGAGGCTGCTCCAGGGCTGTCCCCAAGTGGCCAGAAGCAGGGGTAGCCCTCGACCCTCTCCTCTGAAGCCGGACTGGGGCGTGCTGACAGCTCCCCCTGGAGGTTAAGAAACCGGGTGCCGTGACAGTCTGCAGAATGTCTTGAGCATTTTGTAGCATAAGAGAGTTTGGTGGTTATAGCTAAAAACGGAGAACTTGTCTGGCTAACTAGTTCTCTGGAAAGTTATGTGGTTACCGGGCCAGCTGTTTGCAATCAGCTGGTTAGCAGGTTCAGAATCCTTGTATTTTATCATAAAGGTTAGAAAGCTTAAGTTTTTAAATAATGGTTGTCAGCTGAAATGCACAGCCCCAAGGAATCCCCTTGTTTCCATTTTACTTCTAGTTTAATTGGGAATGAAAGTTAACGTTTATTGACAGCTTCCATATCTATGAAAATGATTCTATGATTTGCTGATATAATAAAGTATGTTGTCAGATTTCTTACTACTGATTAGGCTTAAATTCCTAAAATAAAAATATTTGATCAAAAAAAAAAAAAAGAAACTGGGTGCCAGAGCTGAGATGCTGACGCAGGTCCGAGTGGAGGCTGCCTTTGGGGAGGAGCCGCGGGAACCTTCAGGGGTGAAAGGCATGTTCTATTCAAATCTTGGTCCAGGTGGTGGTTATGCCAATATGGGTGGCAAAGTTCATCAAGCTGAATTTGTACACTTTGGTGTGTGTGTGTGTGTGTGTGTTCCACCTCAAAGCGAAAGAGAGAGACTGGCTGGCTGGCTGACTGACTGACTGACTGCTTGATAGAATGACTGACTGACTAACAGAATGACTGATTGGCTGACTGACTAACAAGCAGACTGACTGACAGAATGACTGACAAACCGGCTGAATGACTAACAGAATGACTGACCGATTGTCTAAATGAATGAATGACAGACTGATGGATGAAACAACTGACGACTGACTGACTGACTGACTGGGTTCCCAGCCTGCCTCGATGATGGACCAATCAGCACACACGCAAAGCGCCCTCAGTGATGGGACCCCAGCTGCCCCGCTTTGGTGGTCCCAGGTGTTGTGTGCCCTTGGCCAGGAGCCGCCCTCTCCATGCTGCAGCTCCCCCTCTGTCACAGAGGGCCCTGCAGACAACAGTCACTTAGGACCTGCCGGCACTGCCTGCCGGCTGCCTTTGGGGAGACCTGTGGGATGTGAGGGGCAGGGACAGGACAGCACGAGAAAGCCTGACACCAGGAGAGTGTGGAGACTAGAGATGGGTCTCTGTCCCGGCAACATGGGCATGTCCATCATCTAAGCTGGGAAGAAGGGAGGGTAACACATTCTAGCCTGCGTGCTTCACAGAGTTTTGGTGACACAGGGGGCCTGTGGCATCTGGAGGGCTCCAGGAGCACAGGGAGACGTTTTTCATGCCCCCTTTGGTTTGATCCGCAGTGGCTGAGACCCTCTGCTAAGATTAGAGGGAGCGGGGTGTCCCAGGGTGAACAAGTGTTACCCTTCAAGGAGCCTGGGGACAGAGGCGGGTCCCTGGGGAGGTGATGAGCACCCGTCATGGGAGGTGGTGGACTGGCTTGGGGATTCCTGCAGGTTGCAGGGCCTCTGGGTGATTTGACGTCTGTCAGATGCTGCTTGGGATGGTGGTAAGAAAACAGAGGGTGAGTCAGGCTCCCAGGGCTGAAATACAAAACTCAGCTACTTCCTGGCCAGGCCTTCTCTGAGCCTGTTTCCTCATGTATAAAATGGGACTGTTGACCCATGCTTACGTGAGATGAGTTTATAAAGCCCGAGGCACTTATCATGTGGCATGTGGGTGGTGATGTTTAATCATCACGCACAACCACTGAGACACCGGGGGCGTCAGTGCAGGGGCTCCTGGTGAGCGGGGCTTTGCCTGCTGCAGTTGAAGGACCAAGGCAAGCTGCTTCATTTTGCTTGGGTGTGGGAGGGCCTGTGGGTGCCCCTCAGAGGTCTGAGGTGCCAGCCTTTCTTGCTGGAGAGGAGGCAGCCAGGCACCTGCAACATAAAGAATAAATCCTAGACCAGCAACTGCCTGGAGCCGGAGAACGCCTGAGCGAGCCTGGCACGCCCTCTGCTGGCCACCACGCTGCTGGTCAGGCACTTCCCACCCGAGATAGGAAGGAAGCAGGTGGGGAAGCGACCTCGCGCTGGGCAAGGTGTCACACAGCTCTCCCATGCTAGCCCTTCAGCCTCCCGGGGGCCCTAGCAGAGTGGCTGTCATCACCCCATTCTCCGGTGAGGAAATCGGGGCTCAGAGAAGTGCAGCGGCTTGCCTGTGCACAGGGTAGGGCCAGAAATGGAAAGGACCCTCCCCCGACTCTGCTCTGCCTTCCCGGGCATTTCCCGGCACAGGCTTAGTCCCTGAGGTCCCAGTCCTGTCGGGAATTCAAGCCCACGTGTGATCTGAAGCCTCTCGGGGTCCCCTTCATGAGTCCCCAGAAAGACTCTTTGCCTCAGGAACTAGAGCATTTTCTCCTCTAAAAAGGCAGATGTACCGTGTTTCCCCTTTCATTCTGGCAACCAGGAAACTCAGTGCCAAACCTCAGCTCCAGCATGTTCTCAGAGCCGAAAAGTGGAACTGGCCTTCCCCGGGCGATTACCGTGCTCTCCAACCTGAGCTGGATGCCTTGCCTGCCTCGTCTCATTTAGTCCTTATAACAGACCGAGTTAGGAACCTTTGTTCCCTGCATTTTGCAGATGGGGAAGTTGAGGTCAGCACTTTGATCAGAGTTGAGTAGCTGGTAGGTGGCAGAAATGGGATTTGAACCCGGTAGCCTGACTCCAGCCCCCAAACCCTTAGCCATGTGCCGTCTGCCCGCCTCACGTCCCGTATACCTTGACCATCTTCTTCCAACTTGACCGTCCCTCCTGCTCTGCTTTATATTTTTGCTGATTTTGTTTCCTCCTGTTTTCATCGTTTATGGTATATCCCGAGAGCCCCTTTAAATCCCTTGTGGCTCACAAATGCCAAAGTGAAGCGTAAACTCTAATCCTGGTGGATTGGCCGAGACCGGGCTTGGGGGCAGCTGGAAGGGGCAGATCTGAGCTCCTGTCCAGGAAGACCCCAGCTGAGCGGGCGATGGACTCGAACAGCCTGTCCCCTTCTCTGCCCAGGTGAAGTGCTGCGGCTGGGCCAGCTTCTACAACTGGACAGAAAACGCTGAGCTCATGAATCGCATCAACATCACCTACCCCTGTTCCTGCAAGAACAAGAGCAAGGACAACAGCAGCATTTCGCCCCAGACGGGCTTCTGCGAGGCCCCCGTTGGCAATGGGACCCAGAGCAGCAACAACCCTGACGAGTGGCCTGTGTACAAGGAGGTGCGTGATGGCTGTCGGGTAGGGCTGGGCTCGGTGCACAGGGGGTTCAGACCCTCAGTCCCCCTGGCTCGCTCATCTGTGTATTCATCAATGTCTCCATTCAAGGAACACCCAGACCCCTCTCTGCTGGCCCTCCAGGCTGGGGGTGGCCCCTCCTGGGGATTCTGAGTGATGGGGTGAAGTGGCCCATCGTGGGGTGACGTGGCTGTGTTCTCCACTTGTAGGGCTGCATGGAGAAGGTGCAGGCCTGGCTGCAGGAGAACCTGGGCGTCATCCTTGGCGTGTGTGTGGGCGTCGCTGTCATCGAGGTCTGGGTCCCATCCCCTCCAACCCTCCCCATGCTGCCCTGCCGGGTCGTCCCTGCTCTGCAGGCCTCCAGTGCGGGGAGGGGCGGGTTGAGGCTCTTCAGCTTCTAGAGGCCCTGCGGCTAGCGTGGCCTGACCGCTGCCCCTCGCCGGCCCCTCTGCCGCCTGAATCACGGGCTGGTCCTGAGGCTCTAGCTGAGGATCAGCTTCATCCAGGTCACGTCCCGTGTGTTGACCTGGGGCCTCTGGGGACCTGGGCAGCCCGGCCTGACTCTGACTCTCGCCTTCTCCCTCGACAGCTTCTGGGGATGCTCCTCTCCATATCCTTGTGCCGGCACATCCATTCCGAAGACTACAGCAAGGTCCCCAAATACTGAAGTGGCCGCTGTCCCCACCTCCCTGCCTGTCCCCCAACCTCAGGGCTCCTAGGGGTCTCCCTGGCTCCCCCTCCAGGCCTGCCTCCCACCTCACTGCCAAGACCCCTTGTCCGTCCTGTGCTGGCTGGAAGTGGGGGGCGTCCTGGGGCCTGGACCCCTCTCCTTTGCTTTTTTGCCGCCAGCCTTAAGCCCCAGCTCTTCTGTGGCTCCTCCGCTCACTGTCTGCCAGGGTTGTCTTAGCGACTCCGAGAAAACGCTCCCTGCACAGGTGGGCTGGGTTTCTACCTGCCTTGGGGGCTGTGTATATTGCACGGGAGGAAGTGTATTAAAAACTTGGGGGCGGGGTGGATAAGGCGCCCTGGGCTGTCGGGTGACTGCCCACTGCGTGGGTCAACTTTGTTTCCACTACTTTGTTTCTACTGTCCTCGGTTTTCACATTTTCGTTGAGGTGGGAGGGGGGGCTTTACCTGACATGAGGAGAGCACCCCTTCCCCAGCCTGAGCCAGCCCCACCCGGGCAGCTCAGATCAGTCTGGGCCGTGCTGTGGGAGCGGTGCCTAGGTGAGCTGGGCTGGAGCGGGACTGCCTGGGCCAGAGGGTCTGGACTGGCCCTGGGCCGCCTAGGAAATCAGACGGGTGCACCCTCCGGGTGTGGCACAGAGCTGGCCCTGCATTCTCCAGGACCCTGAGCTGTCCAGGGAAGCTAGAGGATGCTTTTTCCTGTCCTCTGTCCCCTGGGGACTGGGTGGGTAAGGCTGTGCCTTGTAGGGGAGTGGGGAGGGGCCCTGTGTACAGTTCTGTAAAACATAGATGACTGATTATTAAAGAGATTTGTAACGATCCAGCCGGCCATGGTGGGGATGCTGCTTCCCCGGGTTGGGGGAGGACCGCAGGGGAGAGGTAATGTTAACAGAGTGGCTGGGTCTGCAGGAGAGCGTTGTGGGCGCCTGACTGCTGTCTCCAGGGCCGGGGGCCCTTTGGGGTCATCTCTGGTCCCCTGTTCAAGCTGGAGCCATGAGAAGTGTGACGCCTGCCTCTTGTCCATTTGCATGGCTGCCGGCGTGGCTGGAGTTGGATTTGTGTGTTCAAACAGGTGTAGATGGTACCCCTAGGTTCCGGCCTCCGAGACCAGGGTACAGGTGCCCCTGGGCTGGCCGCGGGGGTGCATCAGTGAAGCCACAGAATGAACTCCGCCTCTTTCTAGAGCATCTGTTTTTCACAAAGGAAGGAAACGTTTTCATATTAAAGAAATGTGATGGAGTAAGATGTGCAGAGTTCAGGAGGTTTTTAAAGACGCAAGATGAGACTTTAAAGGAAGCTCTTACTTGTGCACAGGGGTGAGCCCCACACACCCCCTGCCCAGCATCACAAAGCCCAGAGGAGGTGTTCAGATGCTCTGCCATCATGGTGGCTTTAGGACATATGAGGAGGAAGTTCCCTGGGGTGGAGGGGGCGGTGTGGTGGGTGGGGAAGGCTGGGAGAATGGCCAGTCTAGGGTGGCACTTGTTCTGCCATCTCCTCCTCTCCAACTTCTCCGGGACGGGGCCCTGGAGGCAGAGGAAGGGGCCGTTGGGGGACTTGCCTCCCTGAAGTGGGGTGAGAAGGGTAGTGGAGGTGTTTCAGCGGGACCCACCAGGTGGCGCTGCCGCCCCAGCCTTGGAGCTGGTGGAACCCAGAGTTGTTGTCAGGTCACTCCAGGTGCGTCACCAGCTCCAGGCCTGTGGGTCTCTCAGTCGGGTGGGTTGGTTAAAGTGCAGATTCCAGGGCTCAGCAGATCTGGGCTGGGGAGAAGGAAACTGCATCTTTAGCAGCCCTCCAAGGTAATTCCTGAATCAAGTTGCTTTAGTTCCTCAGGCTCTGAAAAGATGTTAGCTACAGATGCTCCCCAAAGAGAGATGGGCTGGAGGGTGGACCTGGGAAAGAGCCCTTGTCTGGACAGGAAGGAGGGAGGGGTGCACCTTAGAGACAGTCTAATTCTTGATCTGAATCCAGTTAATTTCTTGCAAGAGGCTTTCTGCCGCTAAAATCCAGGGCAAACCCGCTCTCGGGCCTGTGCGAGGTGCCGGGCACAGCCCTGGGCTGAAAAAACCTTCAACTCCAAGGGGCTGTTCGCCGCAGTCAGGGACTCTCCCTGGAGCTCTTCCCAAGCTCAGAGGGCTGAGGGCTCTGAGTGAAGCTGTCCCAGCTTATTTCGTGTATAATCTGCCTCATTCCACAAAGGAAGTGCATCTAAAAAAATATAAAAACTTAGAGAAAAGTAAAGTTATGAGGAAGTATAGACTTGGGTGAAATAAACACACGTTTATTTGATTTGCCCAACCTGCTGATGGCAAATGCACAGTGAGGGGCTGCAGGAGGAGGGCGCTGAGGAGCCCGGGGCCCTGTAGGCAGTGGCGGGAGAGTCTAGGTGGCCACATGGCGGCGCTTCTCTGCCCTTCAGTGACGCCTGCGGATGGGGCCCCTAGTGGGACACCTGGAAAGGTAGGTGTGAGGGTGTTGGGTGTTGCAGACAGGGGTCTCTGCCCAGGCGCTTTCTCAGGATCCATCAGGACCCAGGAGTTGGGGACGACACCAGGCTGGGGCTAGTAATCAACTGAGCACAAGGAAACCTCGGGCCCCTTTCTTCCCCATGCACAACTCTCCTCCACCCTCCTCGTCCTGGGTGGAAGAATGGGAGCGCCAGGATGGTCCAGGAAGCCCCGAGCCCCTTCCCCAAAGAGCAACAGCAGATGTTAGCTGAGAACACAGCGTGAAATGCCTGGGACTCTGGGGCTGAGGCTGGGAGTCTCAAGAAGGTGGGGGGCAAGCGAGACCTGAGGTAACTCCTGTCCCAGCCACCAGCTGACCTCCGACCTAAATGGACCTTGGCTACCTCCCTCTCGAGTGGGTGAAGGGGAGGGATGGGGGAGTATAGAAGGTTCTACCTGGCCTCTCCTCACGGGTCCTGTGCCACAGAGAGTAGGAGTGGGTTCAAAACTGTGCCTGAAAATATTTTAGAGAAGACAGGGAAGATGTTGTAAGTGATTAGGGGGTGGGCTAAATGCCGCAGCCGGCTTCCTCTGGCATGCCCACCTCCTGAGGCACGTGCTGGCCTGGCAGCAGGACTGGAGCGTCATGGAGCGGACTCTAAGGACATCCTCCTGCCTCCACAGCCTCCCTCTGCCCCAGATTTCCTGGGATGACCCCAGGGTTGTGTTGTGAAACCTGGTCACCATCGCCCTGAGCCTGCTGGCCACTCACTCCTACCTCCTGGGAGGACCGAGTTTCTCCTCCCGCTTCTGCCCCAGGCCCGTGAAATTCCACAGGGAGGTGCTGTGGACTGGCTTCTCTAATTCCCAGCTGGCCCCGAGAGCCAGTCATGTGTCCACAGGGGCCATGGGCTTCTAGCCTCTGACGTCCCTCCCTGGCGGCTGGGCCAGCTGAGCTGCTGCCAGGCCTTCTGTGGGGTGGGGCCACCCCCGGGCCGCTGTCTCTCCCACCAAGTTCCAGGCCAGGGCACATGCCGTTCTGAGGACTGGCCAAGGGTCCCACAGTGCCTGGCTGCTGAGCCCCTGGGGCCAGGCAGGAGGCCTAGGTGGGCGCCAGCTTGCTCTCTGGGTTTTGGGGGAAGCCAATGGCAGTGCCCAGGAAGTGTCCAGGAGGCTGGCCTTCAGGGGAGCTGTGTGGCACGGACACTGACCAATGGGAGTGGAAGCCCGACTTGAGCTGGAATAGGGTCCTTCTGTGTGGATTGGTGGGCGGTGCAGGGCCACCTAGGGGCTGGCCTGGGGGGACTGTCATCCACCAGTAGAGAACTGTAGTAGTGTTTTAATAACTGGCATGGCTGTATGGGTGAGTACTGCTGGACGCCACCCCTGTGTGCGTGCGCGCACACACACACACACACACACACACAGGGGCCCTGAAACCCCCTGAGCTCAGTCCATTCCTGGCTGGGAAGACTCCCAGCTCTTCTCTGCTCACACTAAGCTGTGGGTGGCCAGCCAGTGGTAGGCAGGAAAGGCCAAATGTCTGCCAGCCTGGAACATTCCAGGACAGGCAGAGCAACCCACCGCCGACCCCGATCCTGCCTGTTTCAGGGCAGAGCCTCCTCCAGGCCCTGCCCTGGGGTCTTCCAGGTAAGCAAGTCCCTCAGGCCAAGGAGCAGTGAAGGGGGTCACGGTGACACTGGAGTGGCCAGCTACCAGCACTTGTTGTGGGCCAGGACTGCCACCACCTCCTTCCCCTGCAGAGGGACAGAGACCGAAGTTACCACACTGCCTCAGGGAAGATATCCCACTGCTCCCCGGGGTCTTTGGAACCTGTGGGCTAAGGCTCATTCATTCATTCATTTATTCATGCCAGGAATACTTAATGGCCACCTGTGTGTGCCAGGCCCTGTCCTAGGCTCTTGAGAACACGGCTGTGTGACACCTACGTGGCATTTGTGTTCTGGTGAACGTAGGGAGTCTTGTACGCTCACCTGCATGCACCTACGTGTACACGCACACAACCGCCCGCTGCTGACAGCACGGTCCCTGCTGAGCGCTGCTTGGGACCCCTGGGGCCCATCCAAGGCCTCCGGCATCCTGTGGAAGGAAGTAGAATAATGAACAGCGAGTGGAACAAACAGGAAAGGGGTGGAAGGCTCATCACTCAGCCCCCTCCGCTCCAGTCACACTCCACAGGAATCAGCCATTCCCCTGGCAACCCCCTTTCCAGCCGAAACCAAATAAAATCAAAACACCTCCTGGTCTTGGGGGCTGATGGGCCCAGTGACTTCACCTCTCTTAGTCTCATCTGTGAAATAGGGACGATAATTCCTAACTCCCAGGGTTATAGTGGGAATCAAATGATGTAAGGTACATAATGGGCTACTTCCCATGCCGCCTATTCCTATGACTGTCCTTGGCCTCGGTGGAATTCCTCATCCCCTTGCGGTGGGCCTCCTTGGACCGGAACGGGCAGCTTGGAGCCTCCGGCCCAGGAACTGCTGGTTGGTCCAAGAGGCTGCTGCTGGAAGGAATCTGTGTCCAGGCCCCTGCCTGGTGGGGCGGAGCCTCCCAGCTTCTGGGGAAGGTGCAGGGGGTAGGAGGGGCCGCTAGAGGGCAGCGAGCTATGAGCACCCCCTCACCCCAGCTGCCCCCTCTGAAGTCACTTCCCCAGCACCTGCCTTCTGGGCTGGGGGAATGTCAGGCCCAGAGCCAAGCTCCCTGCTCCCTCACTAACGTTACCTCGGATGCTTCAAGCAGCGCCCTCTGGGAACAGGAGTGGGCTTCCTGCAGGATGCTGGGGGTGTAGGGGCATCGGCAGGAAAAGCTGCAAGTTCAGAGGGGCTGGCGCGAGGGAAGGATGCAAGGTGGGAGCTGGAGAGGCCCCAGCAGCCTCCGGGGGTCGGGGAGAGCGGGGGCGGGAAATTGCTGACGGCAGCTGACAGGAGTGGAGCGGTCTGGCCTCTGCCCTGCATCACACACCTGGGTGAGCCCACTCTGGGGCTTCCAGGGGGACAGTGACCCTCTTGGTGATGGTCCCTGGGGGACTCAGGGTCTTGGGGGGCCCAGAGGTGTCCCTGTCCTGGGGTCTGCTAGGATGAGAGGACAGGGGCAGGCTCACCAGGGAGCCGCAGAGAGGAGGTCAGGAGGGCGAGGGTGAGAAGGATGCTGTGAACAGGACCCTGGCCGGCGGTGGAGCTGGGAGTAAGAGCTGGGCCGACTCTGCAGGGCAAGGCATGACTTGACAGGGGGCAGGCGGGGAGGCAAGGCGTGCGGGCCAGGCGCATCTCCCTGGCACCTGCTTCCTTCCCAGTCATCATCACCATCATCATCACCGTCACAGTAGCCGCCATGTACTTAGTGTCAACCTTTACCCTTCCCACCTCAGCACAGTAGACACACGCTATGGTCGTGGAAACTGAGACGTGGAAAATCTAAGTCGCTTGCTGCAGGCCTGCCCCACTACATGAACCCAGGAGGAGTCCTTCACATTGTAGTCTAAATAAATGGCTCCCCCTGGAGGTGGCAGTGGACAACCAGTACCACGGCACGTGACCACCTCGTGTCCACGGTCACACAGTAAGCAGAGGAGCTGGGATTGGACCCCAGGCCTGTGGCTCTGTGTTCATGGCTCTTTCTACTAGGCCTCAAGGCCAATGGGAATAAAGACCCCTGGTTCAGAAAAGGAGTAGAGGAGGTAAGCCTTCTGTGAGGAGGCTCAATGCAATTAAACCCAACTTTTCATCCATCCATCTGTGCAATAGCTATGGGGCACCCACTCTGTGCCAGGCTCTGTGGAAGGAATCGGGGTTCGCCATCATCCCTGACATGCTGGAGCTTACAGTCTAGGGTGGGGCACAGGCCGTAAATACAAACATAAACTGGAAAATGTGCCCCCTATCGGGGACATATGACCAAGACACTGTCTCTGCCTGCCAGTCAATGCACAGAGGATGGAAGAAGCCTGTCCCCAGACTGCCCATCTGACCCGACGTCCTCATTGCCTGGAGCACTGCAGGGCTGCCACTCTACCAGGAGGCTGGCCGACCCGAGAGGACGCACAGGAACCGATCAAAATGTGAATGCAAATGAGAACCAGGTACCCCTACCCCCAAGGGGAACTGACATGCAACGTGGGCAGAAGGAGCTATCTGTAGCTTACGATGGTCTAAAACACCTTGTCAGAGATAAGTTTAATGAGTTTCTTTAGCAGACAGCTGGGGCTGCCCTGTGGGGAGGGCAGAGGACACATGCATGTCCAGCTGTGCTGTGTATATTTCCTTCCCCTGAGGACTGAGGGGACAGGGACTCCGTAGAGTTTCCATGCAGGAGGCAGGTCATCAGGTTCCCGTGACTCCATGAATGAATGGGATGCACGTGGCTGGCCCTGTGCAGAGCCTGGGCTCCATCTCCTAAGGGTGCAGGCGTTTGAAGGTGGCAACCTGGCTCTGACCGGGGTTGGGGCATGGAGCAGTGGAGCCACCTGAGAAAGCACCAGACTTTGCTGCTGGTGTCGCAGGGCAGAGCAGGCAGCTGAGGTGGGGTCACTGCACTGTGAATCAAGAGACCTGGTTTCTGTCCCAGAGGTCCCCTCATAGGCTGCACTGTGGTCAGTTGTTTCCAGAAATGGTCACACTCTCCCCCTTCCTGTGTCAATGCCCTTTGCACCATGACTGTGCAGCTAGCTGCCCCCTGCCCCGACCCCGAATCTTGACTAGCCTTGAGAATTGCTATGGTGAACGGGATGTTGGGGAAGGGGCAGAAGGTCAGATCTGAGCCCAACCTCAAGAAGTTTTGTGCACTGCCACTCTCTCTCTCTCAAAACCCTGCCACTGCCCAGTGAAGAAGCCCAGGTTGGCCTGCTGGAGGATGAGAAGCATCCTCTCAGTCACCTCATAACCCCAGCTGATAGCCAGCATCCCCTTGGAAGCAGAGATGCCCAGCTCACCTCCGGCAGCCACAGACGCAAGAGGAGAGCCAAAGGGTCACCCAGCTGAGCCCAACTAAACTGTTAACGTGCTAAACGGAATCGTGAGCTAACTAAATGGGGGTCGTTTTAAGCCCCTAAATTTGGGGGTAGTTATTACATGGCAATAGCTAACTGATACCGTGATGAGCTTAGGTAATAATAATGACGGCTATCATTTGTTGAGCCTACTGTACACCAGGCCCAGTACCAAGCTCTCGACATAGATCACCTCATTTAATCCTCCTAGCAGCTCTGAGCATTGGTATTCAGATCTTTGCTTTACAGTCAAGAAAACTGAGACTCGGGGAAGACATGGGCCTCGTCCAAGCCTGCCTGAATGGCTGGTGGCAGAAGCAAGATTGGAATCTAAAGTTTGTTTTCATGGACTCAGTTCTGAATCTCCTTCCTAGACGAACCTCAGTGTCACAGCAAGCCAGCAGCCCTTGAGATCATAATGTATTCTGCACACAGGAGCTGATGTCATTAAGAATGTTCTCAGCCTTCCATTCCCCCAGAATTATGCCGTGTCTCGCCCTGCTCCTCTGTCACCCCAGCCAATACCTCTAATTCCCAAGTGTTTTAGAAAGACAAAGGCACAGATGTTGGGGTCATTTATTTCTTTTTTATTCAACCTCCTATTTAATCAGAAAATATTTGAGGGTCTATCATGTGCCTATTTCCATCGCATTCTTTCTCTCGTGACATTTCCTGAAGCCCTATTGTGTGGCAGACCCTCACTTAGCATATGTAATCCTTACAGCAACACTGGGGTAGTTAAGATCATCCCCACTTTACAGATGGGAAAACTGAGGTTCCAGAGAAGTGAAGTGGCCACCCTGAGGCCGCCTAACTAATAAGTGGCTGGGACATGATTTTATTCCAGATTCGGCTGAGTTCAGGATGGTCCTCTTCTTACTCTATCACCATAGCTATGGCTTTTTTTTAAAAGACTTTTTTTGAAATTTACCCTGGGCTCTGAGTATGGCAGATAGGGGACTGGGAGGCTGAGACGAGAAAGAAAGCATAGTGGGGTGCTGGAAAATGTTCCCTAACTCCAAGAGCTGTCAGGCACCCTGCCACAGTGCTCAGGCCCAGGTAACCCTGTGAGCGGCATCAGGCCGGGAAGGAGGGAGCATGTGCTCATGGGGTGGAGAGACAACCACAGCCTCCGTCTTGCTCCCCTGTGTCCACAGCTGACAAGTCCCAGCCATCCTTCATCCCCCGCCCACCAGCCCCTCCCCTCTGCTTAGCTGCTGGACTGCAGCCATCTTCCAGCGCCAGGCACCGGGCACAGTGCCCTGTTCCTCCTGACTGAACTGTTTACAAACGGGGAATTCAGGGACGGTCCAGGCTGTCTCCTCCTCCCAGGGGGATTACACTCCCAGGCTGGGGGCTTAGCCGTAGGCCTTCAAAGTTTGCCAGAGCCCTGTTCTCACCAAGGCTGTCTCCCGCAGGCTGGCAGCAGGCCTCACCTAGCTGCCCTGGCCGATCAGTCTAGCTGCAAGGAGCCTTCGCGTGCCCAGGAGCAGCAGCAGGTGTGTCTGCAGGGCAGGAAGGGCACAGAGAGACTAGGCTAGGAGGCCTGAGGGTCTTCTTGGCGACAGCAGGGTTTCACACCCCTCAACTGCACGTGGCTCTCTTCCCCTGGCTCAACTTGGGTGCCGGGAAGATCCCTGCACTAGGGGCCCCCACTGGCTGGGAAACCTTCGACAAGTCACTCTGTCTCTCTGGTCCTCCATCTCTTCATCTTTAAACTGGACAGAGAGCACTCAGAGCCACAAACGCACGGAAGCTAAAACCAACGTTTAGCAAGTGCTCAGAACTTCACGCACAGCATCTTAGTTATTTTTCCAAACAACCCTAAGACGGAAAAATTCTTAGCATCCTCCCCATTTACGGGTGAGAAAACTGAGGAGGCTTGGAGAGGTTAGGTAGCTTGCCCAGAGTCACACAGCTGGCAAATGGGTGGCCACAGGGCATTTGAACTGAGCCACCCCAATTTCCAGCTCAGGGGCTCGGCCTCATGGCCGCTGGCCCCCCTTCTGGGGGAGGTACCACTTGCAAATGCGTGGATACCCTGCCAGATTCTTCAGCTGCTGGGCAGGTGGCCCTCCCACACTTACGCACCTGGTGCTCTGGACTGTTGCTGACCCTGTGCTCCCTGAGCACCCTGAATTCCTCTGTTGTGCGAACGCGCTCAGAAACGAGTCCGCTTCGCCTGAAACAATCTCCCTCTGGTCTCCTGTCGAGCCCTGCTCCGCCTTCAGGTCAGCCTTCAGGGAGCTTCCCTGACCACACCCCCTAACGACATTGGTGGCCTTGCTCTGCTCGCCCACGGCCCTCTCCTCCCAAGACAAGATAGCACGGCCTCCTGGCTGCCCGCACATGGGCCACGGGTTCAAATCCAGACCCTGCCCTCCCAAGCTGTGTGACCCTCAGTGAGTGGGTTAACCTTCTGTTTCTTCCTCTGAAAAACGGGCATAATAATAGTCCCACCTCAAAGGGTTGCTGGAAGGACGGAGTGAGTTAGCACATGTGCAGGCATAGAACTGCTGCCCAACCAGCAGCAGACTCTCAGTGCCAGATACGGGCACTGTTTCCCCATTGGAGCTCTGGTGACAGTGAATTGTAATTGCTGGTTAAAGTTTGTACCTTCTGTTGAACTCTAAGTTCTCAGAGGGCAGGGTCTTCTGGCTTGTTCTTTGCCATGCCCCCAGCTTGGAACACAATGCCTGGCACAGACAGACCTTTGATGCATATCTGTTGAATGAATGAATATAATGTCATTTCCATGCCAGAATGAAATAGGGTGATGCAGAAAAGAACTCAGGCAACGATCCTTTGAGCAGTGCCCCATACTTGCCTGATTTAACGATCACCTGAATCTCTTCTTAGCGATGGAAATTTCCAGGCCCCACGGTTGGGGCAGAAGGTACAGAGCTAGGGAGAGGAGAGACAGGAGGGAGGAGAGGTGAGTGAGGACCAAGTGATTGAGGGTTTGGGAGGGTGTCAGAGGAGGGAGCCAGGATCCTATTTGTACCTTGAAGAATAACTCTGGCTGCTGTGTGGAAAGCAGGTTGGAAGGGCTTGAGTAGGGGCAGGGAGACCAGTAGTCCGAATAAGAGGTGTCGGCAGCCTGGACCATTTGGAGCACGGGAGATGGAGGAGGGTGACCAGCCATCCTGGTCTGCCTGGGACTGAGGGATTCTCCGGGATTTGGGATTGTCAATGCTAAAACCTGGAAAGTCCCAGGCAAACGGCATGCGTTGGTCACTCCAGGATGGGTGAGTCCCCAGAACGAGGGGGCCGACTGGGGTTAGAGAGGAAGGGTCAGAGAAGGTTCCCAGGTTCCAGCTTGGGCAACTGAATATGATGAAGGGACATTTACAAGCTTGGGAACCTGGAGGAGGGGCATGACTGGGAACAGATAAGGGGCCATGATGAATAGGAACTTGGGCAGAAAACAGATTTTCGACATGCCATGTTGAGGGTGTAAATGGGTCAGGTGGCTGGAGAGGAGGAGAGAGATTTTGTCAAAAGGACTTCTTTAGAGGGAGATCTGGGGGTGCTTGAATTTCCGGCCCCTGTGAAGGGGGGAGAGGTGGGACTACTCACCCCTCCTTCCAGCTTGGTGAGAGGCTTCCCAGGGGACCATAAGAAGATGGTCACGTGTGTCTCCAGTAGGTTGGCACATAGTGGCCCAGACGTAGTTGGCTCCCACCAGGGAAATCTAAAAGGGCCAGAAGAGGGCTGCTACCTGCTAGGGATGAGCAGAATGGCCCAGGACCCCAGAGCTTGTACAGGACCCATGTGTGTTTTCTGTGGTCCACACATGGGCCTGGTCTGCCGAGGTGTTTTACAAGACACAGAACATCATCACCATCTTCATCATCATCACCATTATGCGGTCTAGTAAATTCGAGAAACAATAAACAGAGAGTCTGTGTGGCCCTGGAGAGCCTGAGGTTGACTGGGGAGCAGCCACATGGAGAAGGCACATGCCCACATCTTGAGAGTTGGAAACAGGTCCTGAGGACCCCCAGAGTCAGTCCTACCCTCTGCAGGGCCCCATGAGCAGAATCCAGCTCAGAAAGGGACCAGAGAAATAACACCTCTCCTTCCCTCGACTTCTGCCTCTTCCTCTCTAGACTCTGGCAGCCTCTGAAACTCAAAAACAAGGTGAGGGAAGAGGGTGGAAGAGCAAGGGCCCATGCAGGGGTGAAGGAGGGTCTAACAACCTTCTCCAGCTCGCAGGCAGTGGGGGACAGCAAGGGCAGGAGTATTCAATCTAAACCAAGTTCAAAGGTGTGACTCTTACCTGGGACCAGATGCTCTGAATGGTTAGCTTGACTTCATGTTTGCAACTTAAAGTGACCTAAGGATTTTTGTCCCCTAAAGGAAGACAGAAAACTAGAGGAACTGCCTGAGTTTTCATCCAGGAATGGGGGAAGAACTTTCTCCCGTGAAGAGATCGTAAACAGACATCAGGAGACAAGGGTAAAACTGCTTTCCATGTCCGCCCCATGAGTCCAGCTTGTCCCAAGTGCTCACTGGTTTCTGTCCTCATGGGTATGAATTTGTCTCCCCTCCCGGAATTGCAAGCTGCGTGTGGGCAGGCCTTTGTCGGATTCACCTCCGTTCCTCTGGCACCTGGCCACCCTTGGATGTTAATTTCCTCCCTGCCTTCCACCTGACCCTGAGTGCCAAGAAAGGATGGCATCTGGCACCTGTGAGAGGCTAGCCCAAGGCTTCAGAAAAGTAGACAGAGATTCAGCCCATCCCTGCCGCCATCTTCAAGTGTCAGTCACGTAACTCAGACAGTCCATCACACAGTGAAGAGAATGGATGGTTAGGCCGTCAGATAGTAGAGCATCGATCAGGGACGTCCGGCTGTCAGCCTTGCCAGACAGACAGACCACCGCTCCACACTCAACCCGATGTGGACACTCCCCTTCCGGAGTTCCCTCCCAGGACTCTGGGAATTCTCCTTTCCCGGAGACCCCCTGCCCAGGAGGCCTGGTCCTGGGTGCTCACGGCAGGGCACCCATTCCTGATCACCAGCTTGGCAGCTTCCCGGCCGCTGGCCCCAGTACTGGCCCTCCTCACCCCTCCCTCCCAAGGTGGGAGCTTCAGGTCTGCCAAAGCATTACTGAGAGGGCGGCGACGTCACCCTCCAGAGTCCCACCCCACCCCGGCCAGCTTACCCTTCACCCTTGGCTGCCCCTGAGAATCTAACACATCCTGGGTGGGGGAGGGAGCTGTCCCCTGGGTCCTCAGCCCTGGGCTCAGCGTGCTCAGGCTGCCTTGCCTCCCCTCCGAGCTGGAGGCTTCTCTGTCTTTTTTTTTTTTTTTTTTTTTTTGCGGTATGCGGGCCTCTCACTGTTGTGGCCTCTCCCGTTGCGGAGCACAGGCTCCGGACGCGCAGGCTCAGCGGCCATGGCTCACGGGCCCAGCTGCTCCGCGGCATGTGGGATCTTCCCGGACCGAGGCACGAACCCGTGTTCCCTGCATCGGCAGGCGGACTCCCAACCACTGCGCCACCAGGGAAGCCCGGCTTCTCTGTCTTGCTGGAGCAGTCACGGTCCTGTAGGCAGAGCCATCAGATACAAATACACACTCAGGCTTCTCCACTCACCAGCTGGGCGGCCCTGGACAAGTAACTTTATCTCCTTAAGCCTCATCTCTAAAACGAGGATAGTAATCAGACTTGCCTCACAGGAAGATTGTGAGGCTTAAATGAGGTCATGTCCATCAGGGTCCCGCCCGGGGGAAGGTGAACTTTGGGCCATCTTGGTTGCCCGTGGGATGTTTATTCCTAAGTCCTCAAGGTCCATTTCAAAGTTAAATGTCTGGTCCTTTGCTGTCATGGCCATCTGGGGGACAAGGACCTCCCACCCATGCTTTCAACACCCACCTCCCCAGTGTGAGGCACGGCCACGTGTGCAAATTCCCGGCACCGGACCCGCTCTGGTTGCAGGAGCTCCAGTTCCTCAATGGGAGCCAAGGCTACAATACCAGCACGGGCCGTTCATCCTTCCCATCAAGGGGATTGTGACTCCCAAGCAAATACCTGGATGGGGGTTTTATTCAGGAATGACGTTGAGACACAGTGAGGCTCTTAATCCCCACCCGCGGCCACCTGGGACCCAGAATTCGAACGCAGAGGGCGGCTGGCTTGGCAGGGAGAGGGGAGAACCTCCCTGTCCCTCCCGCTGGGAGATCGCTCTCCCGCATCGCATCCTCTGGCTGCCCCTGGAGTTCTCCAGGGAAGAGATCCCCCAGGCTGCCCCAGCAGGTGCCACCCAGCCAGCACCTCTCAGCTGTGTCCCCCGGGATGCCAGTCCTGCAAGGTGCTTCATCAGATACACACCCACACACACCACTGCCACCAGTAAATTAATGGTAGTGAGGGTATGTGGTTGAGTAAATGCGGCAAGCAAAGCAAAAAGCCTTCCCCACCTCCCCCCATCTACCCAACCCCACCTTAGCTTTTCATGGTGAACACTTTAAGCTTCTGTTATAAAAATAACACATGGTTACAGTAAAAAGCTCACACGATGGAGACAAATATAAACTGAAGATAAAGTTCCTCCGCTCACTCAGGATTCAGCTCATGTCCCCTCTTTGGACACCTTCCCTGGCCGCCCTAATTAGAGAGTCCCCCAGCCCATGTTATGCTCTGCTGTCCTCACCCAGCTTCGTTTTCCTTCATAGCACAAAACACCACCTGACACTGTGCTGTGGATCGTTTAGCATATAGGTTTGTCACCTGTACTTCACTAGACTGGCAGCTTCATGAGGGCAAGGATTTCTGCCTGCTTTGCTCTTCTTCACTGTGTCCCCAGTGACAAGTACAGAGCCAGGCATAGAGTAGATGCTCAGTTAATATTTTTGAGTGAATAAATGAATGAACAAATGACCTCTGGTATTAAAAAACAGCACAACATTGTAAATCACCTATACTTCAGTAAAAAAAAATGGCTTTACCTTTTTTCCTTCTCCTTTGGTATTTGTCAAACTCCTCTGACATCCGTAACACTAATCTTGTAGAAGGGGTGACTTTCAGAGTATACTTTGGGAACTAGTGCACACTCAAATCACACGTCTAGCTCCCCTTTCCCCATGCTAACATCTGGAGTCTTGGCTTTCCTAGTGGGAAGGTGACACACAGGCACTCGTGATTATGTATGTTACCAGCTGGCATTCTGATTTATACAGCATCCTTTAGGAGGTGGTAGGTGTGAATCAGCGTCCATGAACCTGATCAACTCTGGATCATTGAGAAGTTTGGATTGAGGGTTTAATTGTGGCTATTACTAAAGAACATGTCACCTAATGGCAGCCAGTATAGGTGACCCTCAGGATGACTCAAATAATTTCCATTTGAGCTTTTCCATCTGGAAGCTGCCACTGGTTTCGTCCTCCCTTGCACTTAGAGGCAGCTGGAGCACAGTGGCTGAGTGCATGAATCTGGAGCCAGAGTCCCTGGGCTAAAACCTCCGCTTCCGCACTGCTAGCTGTGCAATGGTCGACACATTAATTAACTTCCCTACACCTCAGTTTTCTTTTCTGTAAAAGGGAATAATAATAGTACCTATATACAGGGTTGTTAAGAATATTAAGTGAGTTTATACATGTAAAATGCTTGGGCTCTTCAAGTCATATGAAGAATGAGCTACTCTGACATTCCCTCCTAAATACACCAACTAAAACAAGCCAGATAAAATATTATAAAACAAAAACTAGCAGAGGCCCAAAATGATTTTCGATTCAGGAAATCTGGGATGTAAATCAATATCAATGCCAGCTTTCACCTGCTGGACACTAGTGAAATAAATCAAGAAGAACAAAGTAAATGGGAAGAGATCTCCTGTTCATGGATTGGGAGATTTAGTATTGAGATGGCAATACACTACAAATTAATTTACAAATTCAAGGCAACCTCTTTCAAAATCCCAGCTGGCTGTTTCCAAAAAAAAAAAAATGATGAGCTGATTCTAAAATTCATATGGAAATTCAAGAGATCAAGAATAGCTAAAACTTGAAAAAGAACAAAGTGGAGGACTCAGATTTCCTGAATTTAAAACCTATTACAAAGCTGTAGTAATCAAGACAGTGTGGTACTGGCATAACGATAGACCTATAGATCAATGGAACAGAACTCAGAATCCAGGAATAAGCTAGTACATTTATGGCAAAGGGTGCCAAGACAATTCAATGGGGAAAGAATAGTCTTTTCAACAAATGGTACAAGGACAACTGGATATCCCCGTACAAAAGAATGAAGTTGGACCCTTCTTTACATCACACATGAAAACTAACTTAGAATAGATCATAGGACTTCCCTGGTGTTGCAGTGGTTGAGAGTCTGCCTGCTGGTGCAGGGGACACAGGTTCATGCCCTGGTCTGGGAAGATCCCACATGCCGCGGAGCGGCTGGGCCTGTGAGCCATGGCCGCTGAGCCTGTGCATCCGGAGCCTGTGCTCCGCAACGGGAGAGGCCGCAACAGTGAGAGGCCCACGTACCGCAAAAAAAAAAAAAGAATAAAAAAGAATAGATCATAAACCAAAATGTAAGAGCTAAAACTATAAAACTCTTAGAAGAAAGCATAGGTGTAAATCTTAGATCCTTCTTGGATACAATACCAAAAGCACAAGCAACAAAAGACAAAATAGATAAATTAGACTTAATCAAAATTTAAAACTTTCATGTTTCAAAGGACACCAACAAGAAAATGAAAAGACAAACAGAGAATGGGAGAATACATTTGCAAATCATCTATCTGGTAAAGAACTAACCAGAATACATAAAGAACTTTTACAACTCAATAGACCGAGGTGAAACATAGGCACAAGACTTAAATAGACATTTCTCCAAAGAGTACATACGAATGGCCAATAAGTGCATGAAAACAGAAGTACATGCTTAATATAACGTCATCACAGAGCTGCAATTCAAAGCTACAATGAGATACTACTTTACACCCAGAAGGAAAGAAAATGTCACGTATTGGTGAGGACTGGGGGAAATTAGAACCCTCATACATTGCTGATGGGAATGTCAAATGGTGCAGTCACTTGGGAAACCAGTTTGGCAATTCCTCAAAATATTAAACATGGAGTTACCGTATGAGCCAGCAATTCCACTCCTAGATATATACCCAAGAGAAATGAAAACATACATCCACACAAAAAAATTATTCACAAATGTTCATAGCAGTATTGTTGGAAACAACTCAATAAAAAAGTGGAAACAACCCATATGTCCTTTGGCTGATGAATAGATAAATAAAATGTGGTATATTCATACAATGGAACATTATTTGGCAATAAAAAGGAATGAAGTACTAATACATGCTACAACGTGATAAATTTGAAAGGATTATGCTAAGTGAAAGAAGCCAATCACAAAAAAAACCATGTACTGTATGATTCCATTTATATGAAATGTCAGAATAGGCAAATCTACAGAAATAGAAAATAGTTTAGTTGTTTCCTAGGGCTGGGAGATTTGGGGGGAAATGTGGAATGACTACAAATGGTTAAGGTTACGGAGTTTCCTACTGGGGTGATGAAAATGCTCAAAAGTTGACTGTGGTGGTGTTTACACAACTCTGTGAATATGTTACAAAATCATTGAATTGTACAATTTAAATGAGTGAATTATATGGTATATGAATTTTAACTCAATAAAGCAGTTTTTTAAAAATGTACTCTAGGCAGAAAAGAAAATATCTCAGAGTTGGAAGGACTGAGATGCAAGAAAGAATGGTGAGCAAAGCTGATTGTAAATGTGTGGTTAAATTCTAAACCAATGACTGTATCATACAAAGCAAATAATGTCTAATTGAAGAGAGTCTAATATAACGAGGTAGAACTTAGCTTTGTTATGCTACGTAAGAATGTGAAAATATTAAAGGTAACAAAGACTTGATAAAGAAAATAAAACTGCTGAACTAGTGGGGAGGGAATGGAACTCAATATGCATGGAAATCTGGACCTCGTATTATTACTGGGCATATAAGCAGATCACAGAGCAGCTGGCTCTACGGTCAGAGTGCCATAGAGAAGATAAAGCTCACCTCAGAATAGATTGATCAGGGCTTCCCTGATGGCGCAGTGGTTAAGAATCTGCCTCCCAGTGCAGGGGACACGGGTTCATGCCCTGGTCTGGGAAGATCCCACATGCCACGGAGCAACTAAGCCCGTGCACCACAACTACTGAGCCTGCGCACCTAGAGCCCCTGCTCCACAACAAGAGAAGCCACTGCAATGAGAAGCCCGCGCACCGCAACAAAGAGTAGCCCCCACTCGCTGCAATCAGAGAAAGCCCGCGCTCAGCAATGAAGACCCAACGCAGCCAAATAAATAAAGAAATAAAATAAAGAAATAGGAAAACAAATTAAACAAAAAAAAAAAAACAAAAATAAAACAGATTGACTTTTCTGGGGGCTGGATCTGGAGGCATTGGTGGATAACATTATTTTTTGTCCCTCCTGTTTGTTTTTCTCCTGTTAATGTGTTCTTCAGTAAGGGCCAAACCCATTTAATTCAAAGTGAAGCATAAAAGAAAAGAAACAGGAAAAGCTGTACAAATAAACGCACAAAATAACATGGTGGGAATAAACCCATTAAACAGTAATCACAATCAATACAAATGGACTAAATGTTCTCATTAAAAGACCAAATTTTAGACTCAATTAAAAGTTAAATTCCAGCTCTAAGTTAGTTATTTTTTAATCTTTGAGCCTATGTTTGCTTGTATGCTTCTGCCTTTCTTCTTTTAAATAGTAGCTTTATTAAGGTATAATTCATATACCACACAATTCACTGATTTAAAGTTTGCAATTCAGTGGTTTTTAGTATGTTCACAGGGTTGTGCAACGATCAATTTTAAAACATTTTCATCACCCCTGAAAGATACCCCCTGCCCATTAGCAGTCACTCCCCATTTCTCTCAAAATCCCCAGCCCTAAGTAGCCACTACGTTCAACTTTCTGTCTCTATAGATTTCCCTGTTCTGGACATTTCACATAAATGGAATCACACACTACGTGCTGCTTTGTGACTGGCTTCTTTCACTTAGCATAATCTTTCTAAGGTTCACCCAGGTTGCAGCATGTCTCAGTACTTCCTTCCTTTTTACTGCCAAATAATATCCCATTGTCTGATAGACATTTTACCCAGCCATTCATCAGCCAAAGGACATTTGGGTTGTTTCTACTTTTCGGCTATTATGAATGAAGATGCTATGAACATTCATGTATAAGTTTTTGTGTAGACATCTGTTTTCTAGGACTGGAATTGCCGGGTCATATGGTAAAACTCTATGTTTGACCTTTTGAGGAACTGACAGATTTTTCCAACATGGCTGCACCACATTAGCAAAGTGTCAGGGTTCCAATTTCTCCACACCCTCTCCAACACTTATTATTATCTGACATTTTTATTGATTTATTTATTTTTATTTATTTTTGGCTGTGTTGGGTCTTCGTTTCTGTGCAAGGACTTTCTCTAGTTGTGGCAAGCGGGGGCCACTCTTTGTCGCGGTGCGCGGGCCTCTCACTATCGCGGCCTCTCTTGTTGCGGAGCACAGGCTCCAGACGCGCAGGCTCAGTAGTTGTGGCTCACGGGCCTCGTTGCTCCGCGGCACGTGGGATCCTCCCAGACCAGGGCTCGAAGCCGTGTCCCCTGTATTGGCAGGCAGATTCTCAACCACTGCGCCACCAGGGAAGCCCATTATCTGACTTTTTAATGGTAGCCATTAAATTGGTAAAGCATCACAACCAAGAGTGGTTTTATTACAAAAATGTAAGGTTGGCTTAACATTCAAAAGTCATAAATATAAATCATCCTATTAAGGGACCAAAAAAAAAGAAAAGCCATTTGATCATCCGAATGGAAGAAATAAGAGCATTTGTCAAATCCAATATCCATTCCTTATAAAAACTCTCAGCAATAGAATAAAATAGAAGGGAACCTCCTCAACATAAAAAAGGGCAACTAAAAAAAAAAAAAAAACAGGGCAACTATAAAACCCTACAACTAACATCATACTTAATGACGAAAGACTGAGTGTTTTTCCCCCAAGATCAGGAAGAAGGCAAGAATGTCCCCTGTCACCACTTCAATTCAACATTGTACGGCAGGTTCTGGCCAGTGCATGTGGCAAGAAAAAGAAATAAAAGAGATTCTGATTTGAAAGGAAGAAGTAAAACTGCCTTTATTTTCAAGTGACATGATGATCTATGCGACTAATCCCCTGGAATAGCAAAAATACTTCAATAACTAATAAGTGAATTGATAAACGTGATGGGATATAAGGTCAATATACAAAAATTAATTGTATTTCAATATACTGGTCACAATAGGAAAATGAAGCAAAAAATATCACTTATAATCTATCAAAAATATGAAAAACTTAAGGATAAATCTGAGAAAAGATGTGAAAAACCTGTATGCTGAAAACTACCAAACATTGCTGAGAGAGGTTAAAGAAGGCTAAAATAAATGGAGAGACATACTGTGTTCATGGATTGGAAGGCTCAGTGTTGTTAATATGTCAATTCTCCTCAGATCAATCTACAGATTCAGACACTGACAAACTCATTCTAAAATTCATTTGGCCATGTGAAGGACCTAGAATCAGCTAAAACAATTTTGAAAAAGAAGAACAGCGTTGGAAGACTTATACTACCTCATTTCAGGACTTAGTATAAAGCTACAGTAATCAAAACAGTGTGGTACTAGCATCAAAAATAGACAAACAGTTTGATGGAACTAATAGTCTGTAACTAGACTCGTGTATACGATTAAATGATTTTGGAGGTACAAAGGCAATTCAGTGGAGAAAGGATAGTTTTTGAGAGTTTAGCTAGACTACTCCATGTATTGCAGCCATGACATCTGTTTTGTCTGGCCAAGTGGCCTGCAGCACCCTTAAAATAATACCAGCCTCCTCAAGCAAGCGCATGACCAAGATAGAAGCTTGAAGAGTCAGAAGCAAGTATAAGTTCTGATATGACCAAAAGTCCTTGTTGATCAAGTCAACCCCACCTCCCAGGGCCTTCCCCTTTTACACCCCTTAGATGAGACCCCATAGAGTTTACCAAAAACTTGCTCTTTTGGTTTGAATTCACCAATCTGGCTTTAGGATTGGGATTGGCTTGGGAACCCCAAAGCACACCACCCATGGATCCTAATAAAGGGTTGTTGCCCTAGGTCCTATTGCTCTCACTGTCTGCACTCGGCCTTGACCTCCCCTGTGGCCCCTTGAGGTGTGCCATGTGCTTCCTCTGGACCTGTGAGTAATAAATTTCTCTATTTTGATGTCTTTTGTGGTCTCGTGTTGAACTGAGACTCACCATCCCACGCCCTGTGCTCTACTTAACAAGTGTTAATTTAACAAAGTCATAACAGTAGTCTTGTCAAGACATGGTGCTGAACAATTGGACATCTGTACTTTAAAAATTAACTTTGATCCATACCTCACACAATATATAAAAATGAACTCAAGATGAATAATAGGCCTAAATGTAAAATCTAAAGTTATAAAACTTCTGAAAGAAGATGTAAGAGAAGATCTTTGTGACCTTGAGCCATTAAAGAAAAAGTGGAGAAACTAGACTTCCTCAAAAATAAGAACTTTCGCTCTTCAAATGACTTTGTTAACAGAATGAAAAAACAAGTCCAGGATACATCATGAACTTTTAAAAGTCAACAAATAAAAACCAGAAATGGGCAAAAAATTTGAACAGATACTTTGCCAAGGAAGATATACAATACAAATGTCAAACAAGCACATGAAAATGTGCCCCACGTCATTAGCCAAACAGGGAAATGCAAATTAAAACCACAATGAGATATCAATATACACTATTATAATGTCTAACATGAAAAAGACTGACCATACCAAGTGTCAGTGTGGATAGGTTAAGAACTCACACACTGCTGATGGGACTGTAAAACGGTGCAACCACTTTGGAAACCAGTTTGGCAGTTTGTTGAAAAGTTAAACATATACCAACCATACAGCCCAGCCATTCCAGCTCCATCACGTGTTTCATTCAGAGATTTGTACACTAATGTTCATGGCAGCTTTATTTCTAGTCACCAAAATTAGAAACAGCCCACATGTCCATTGAAAGGGAAAAGGATAAACAAATTGTGGTATATCCATACAGTGGAATATTCCTGAGTAATAAAAATGAACTATTGATATACATAGCAATTTAGGGAGACCTCAGAATAATTCTACTGAGTGAAGAAGCCAAACAAAATAGAGTATGATTCTATTTTATAAAATTCTAGGAAATGAAAACAAATGTATAGTGACATAAAGCAGACCAGTAGTTACCTGGACGGAAGGTCGGGGAGGCGGCAGGAAGGAGTTACCAAGGGGCATGAGGAAATTTGGGGGCGATAAGAGCTGTGTTCCCTATCTTGAAAGTAGTGATGGTTTCACAAGCGTATACCTCTGTCAAAACTCATCAGATTTTATGCTTTGTATATGTAAAGTTAATTCATGTGAGTTATAGCTCAATTTAACTGCCAAAATTATCAGAAGATATGATGAACTTTCTTCAAATACATTTTTAAAATTATGTGACACGAATGAATTCTTAGAAAAATAAAACTTTAAAAATTGGGACCAGAAGAAATACAAGGTACGAGAGTGTCTCTAAAATTGTGCATATGCCACTCCCGCGCCCGCCATCTAAACAGCTCTAGGACCACAGAAGAAATGGAATCTGAAGCTCCAGACTTTCCAAATGGAAAACACCAGGCTCACGCAGCTTTATGGGCAAGTTCTACCGAACAGTCAAGTTTCAGATAATTCTAATCTTACACAAAATATTCCAGAGGTCATAAAAATGACGGTAATCCCCAGCTCATTTTTATAAGACAAGTTAAACCTTGATACCAGAGCCAGACACAACACGATGGAAAAGGAAACTACTTCACTTGTGAACATAGAGATAAAGCTCTGGACGAAATGTTAGCAAACTGAATATTCTAATGAATAGAAATGACAACACATCCTGACATGCTCAATTTACCCCAGGAATGCAAAGTTGGTTTGACTTTGGAAAATAGATTAATGTAATTTACCACATCAGACAAGTCAAAGGACAGATGCTTTATAATAATCTCAACAGATGCAGAAAAAGTTCAATAAATTTCAATATCTCCTCATGACAAAAACTCTTAGAAACCTAGAAAGAGAAGAAATGTTTCTTTAGCCCAATAAGTAGTATCTACAGAAACCCTAGTGCAAACATCATAAAGTGTGAGGAGCGATTGAAAACATTCCCTTTAAAATCAGACGTAAGACAAAGTTGCCTACGAATGCTACTTCTGGTCAGTATTGTATTGGAAGTTCCGGGCAGCATGGTAAGACAGATAATCAGATAAAGTTAAGTGTTTTAAGATGAAAGGATATAAATATTGGAAAGAAAAAATAATAATAACTACTTGCAAATGATGTGATTGTTTTCATGGACAACCCAAAAGAATTCATGGATATAGTATTAGGCTCAACAAGAGACCTTAGCAAGGCTGCCAGATACAAAATCAGCACAGAGAAGAATCCATCCTGCTTGTATGTCCCAATACTACTGGGAAATGTAAGTAATACAAAGCAGTAGTGTTTGTGAGAGTTGCCACATCTGTAAATGTGGACGGTAGTGCCTGCCTCGCCATGTTTGTGTGGGGATTACCGAGATAAGCAAGAAGTACTAGCAAGGGCAAAGTTACTAGCTTAGTAAATGTCAGTTCCTCTTGCTCGCGTCCAAGGCACTGGATTAAGCACCCTTTGGGCGCCACATGGCAGGACTCAGCTCACGCTTGGCCTCAAGAGCTGCAGGAAGGCAGACGTGACCTTTACCCAAATATCTATCACATACGGCAGAAAATGACCAGTGTCATGAAAGGTAAGGCACCGTGAGGTCAGAGGGTGGAGAGAGATGCTTTCTACCTGGAAGCACTTTATCAGGGGCCTTGAAAGTAGACAGAATTTAGATACTCAGAGAAGAGACAGAAGGAGAGGACAGTGCGGCCAATGGCTAGAGGTGGGAACACGGGGAGAGAGACACACAGGGGTTGGTGTTGGCTGTAGCAAAGGGTGGCTGGAGAGGAATTCCATGCACTGGAATGGATACGTTGCTAATGGTGGGACCTGTGTGTCACGTGGCTGTCACACGGGTGAAGGGGCACAAGGCAAGGAGACTTGGGTGCAGGCAAACCAGGGAGTGGTCACTCACATCCTCCCCCGCTCTTTCCTGTGCCCACCGCTGAGCTCAGCAGGGTCCTTTGTTCTATTCTCTGGGGCGGCCGCCCAGCCCTGGTGGATCCCCCAGAGCTCACGGCCTTCTGGCCTCCGAGGTTTAGAGAGAAGCCTCATATCTGTGGGAGGAAATCTCTGCAAGGTGTTTACTGCAGGGACCCAGGGTGGCCGTGAGCCAGGTCTGAGTGCTGACCGAGGACTCTGGAAGGAAGAGGGAAGGGGGCCTGGATGTTTGAACAGCTGGGGTGGATCAGGCTGCCACTCCCTGACCCCCCTCCCCTCCCTGGCTTTCCGGGCTCAGGCCCCTTCCTACCTGGGGTCTGACTGCAACTGTCCGCTAATGGAGCTCTGTAGCTAGAGGGTGCTCTCTGCCCCCAAAGAGACAGACTTGGCAGAAAGGGTTTTGTATTTTCCCCAGATTGGGTCTGTAGGTAGGGGGCTCACAAAAATACAGGTAGAATTGTTCGTGAGGTTCCACGGTGGACTGGGCTGGAGGCCCAACCAAAAGCAAACACACAGATATGTAAATTCATCAGGAGTTCCAGCTAACTTGGGTTAGTGTGAAGGATACCTTCTCAGCGAGGATATGGGCGATATCAAGCCTCCTATCTCCCCAGTTCCTCAGAGAGACAGGTCTGAAAGGGTTGTGATGGGGCCTGCAGCTGGTAAGGAGCCTCCAGGGAGAACTTCCCCGGCCCCGAACTCCTATCACACCTCCCCAAAACCCAGCATGAATCCCTCGCATGGCTACAAAGACAGCCGTTTACCAGCCAGGTCTCCTGAGTCTGACATCCACTTCCCGGCACTTCTCATCTTGCACATCCTTCACGGAGTGTATCGCCAGGACTGACGATACGCTCATGGACGGTCACTTTGCAGCCACCTGTCAGCGACCATGGGCCCTGAGTTCTCTCCCATGTGACAAAGCCTGGGAGGGGCTGACCCGTGAAGTTCTGTTCAGCCCATGGGCATTGAATCCCCTGCGGTGAACAGTCACTTTGGGTGAGAGCTCTCACAAGACCTGAGATGGGACTCTTTCCTGGACTCTCCAGGAAATCTCAGAGGTGGTCCAGCAGATCCACTCAGGCCTCCTGGGCAAAGAGCGGTCCTCCTAGGTGGCCCAGAACAAGCAGCAGGGTCCCTTAGAAAGCAGTGACACAGAGCACCTTGCACCCACCCCCAGCTGGGTTGGCAGACTTGGAAGGAATACAAGCTTAAGCTCAGATCCCAAGCATAGTGTTCCTCAGCTGCAATCTCTTGGAGTCTTAGTGTTTCCATCTGTAAAATGGGGGTAGTGACTCCCACCACGACGTTCTGCTGAGTGATCAGTTCCCTTCTGCCCCCGCCCTAGCCCCTACCCACCCAAGCGCAGCCTCGGGGAAGAAGCAGTTTTGAGATTGCCCGTGCTTGGCCCTAGCCTGGGAGCTGGCTTTTACTGCCTCCCAGCGAATGGCATCCCTGCCACTATTTTTCCGGTGCTTTCCAGCTTGGTAACAGTGGGGAGCAGAGGGGGTGGCTGGGCCCCAGGTGGGTGAGTGGGGTGGATTCTGCTGACTTAGCCTTTCTCCTCCCTCCTGGATCAAAGAGGGAGGAGGCTCCAGAGGTAGGAAAACGGCCTCATTTCCAGCCAGCCTTGCTTCCTCTCTCCTCACTGACAAGATCCCAGGGACAGAAAACGGCCCGGAGGCTGTGAAATCGGAGAGTGGGAGCGTGGGGCGGCACCCCGACCCTCAGATCAAGTTTCTGGGCCCCCAAGAAGAAACTTAAAAGCTGGGCTCTTAATTCTTTTCCTCTGTGGCTGCCTCCCGCCCCCTCACCCTGTCCCCCTTCCCTCCTCTCTCCCCATTCAGTCCTCAGACAGGCAGGGGGTGGGGGCGGGGGCGAGGGCAGGGCGGGGGCGGCACGCTCTCTGGTGCCCACTCTGCACAGGCCCAGGCTCCCGGGCACACGGAGTTGGTTAAGTTGGGTGTTCCTGACTCCCTCCTGCCCTCCCACGGAAGGCGGCACTGAAGCGGGTGTCACTCTGATCAGGTAACTTGGGACCCAAAGCCTGGGAGGGACTCCTCCTTGGGGGCCTGTATGAGGAGTTCCCAGGGCAGGGGCTCCCGTGAAGCTGGGGTCTTTCTGGGGGACCTTTAAGGCCTGGGAGTTGGTCACCTTCCTCTCTCCGGAAGTCCTCCATTTCTCCTCCTTCCATGCTGACCCAGCACTGCCCTCCTGGCCAGTGCCCTGCTGCCCAGACTTTGTCCCGTGACTGCGGAGCTGTGTCTGCGGGTGCCAAGCGCTGTCACCCATGCATCAACATGAGAGTGACAGCGAGGGGAACCGCACCTCGGGCTAGGCCTCAGCTTGGCCACTGGCCGGGTGTACAATTTGGGACAAAGTAGTTAGCCTCTCTGGACCTCAGTTGTCTTCTCTGTGAAATGGCCCTGAAAATACTCAGCTTGTGAAATGAGAGCTAAGGTATGCAGTGAGCCTCACAGAATCGCACAGAGGCCGTGGCCTTATTGTCGCTGTCTCGGCCCTCATCCTGGGTGTGACGGTCCCGGTTGCGGGGGGCGGGGGTGTGCGTGGGAGGGGGCTGAGGGGTGCCGCATCGCCATCCCCAAGGGCAAGCACCCTAGGCTGGCTGCGGTGTGGTCCAGGCTGCCACTTACTTGGCCCAACTTCTGGCCGAGGGACCTCGCAGTGTGCTTGGCCAAGACTCCTGCCCTGACAGGCCATGTGAGCTAAAGAGGAGACCTCAGCTGTGGCAGAAGCCCACCCATCCTCCCACCCCCTCCATGCCCAGCCTGGTGCCCATGTACAGGGCAGGAGCCAGAGGAACGAGGGGACTAGTGTGATTGCCTGCTACAGACCAGGCAAGTGCCATGTCACGTCCTGCCAATAAGCCTGTGATGTAAATATTATCTATTTTATAGATAAAAACCAAGAGTTCAATGATGCCTCCTTGGTGTCGCAGACTGCCTCGCCACACTGGTGGCAAAGCTGGGCTCACAGCGGAGCTGGCACAGGACGCCCTGCCAGCACACAGGGGCCTCTCTTCCAAATGGTTCTTGCAGGCCCAGCTCCCGCAAGTGAGACATTGGGGAGAATGGCGCAGGCCTGGTGCCCCAGCTCCAAAGTTCCTCTTGTCCAAAAGGGCCCCACCTGTCACCTACACCCAGGCTCCTTCTTGGTCCACTCCAAAGCCAGGGAGGGGGAGTGGGCCATCTTGATGGCCGTGAGTCCTGGGGGTCCCACTGCTTGAATTCCTCCCCTGGCCATATGAGCTGGGAAGTCTTGGGGGAAATCATCTCATCTTCTCGAGCCTCACTTTCCCATCTGAAAAATGGGGATAAGCATGGTGCGCCCCACCCCGAGACGGTGGTTTGGATTAAATGAGATGGTGCATGTCAAGTTTCAGCCCCCAGAGCATGTTACATGTTCGCTCTGATTATCTGATTCCCAGATTCTCCTCCTCCCTTCCCAGGTGCTCCTGTGGCCTGGGCAGGGCTGATCTAGGGCAGAGAAGACCAGAGAAGGAGGCACAGGTGCAGCCTCATTGGACCTGGTCTCCCCAAGTTCACAGCCAGGGCGCCGCTCCCCGAGCCTCCCCAGAGGCTGACCGCCTCTCAGCCTCTTTCGCGTTCTGAAGTAGAGATCAGGTCAGGAGGGGCTGAGCAAAAGCTTGAAGCTCTTTGGAAATGACAGACAGAGCTGATGCCCTGTTGGTTCTTACCTTTCTGACTGGACGCTGTCCACGCTCTGCTGGCTGGCAAGTATTTTTCATATCACCCCTGGTTGTAAATGTGGTTCAGCCACATGCATTGCTTTCCCACTGTGCGTGTTCTGGTTCCAGGTTATGTTGGGAGTGGGTGCGGGGGGAACGACCGAGGTGACTCAGATAGCAGACCCCTCACCCCACTTAAGGAGCTCAGATGAAGAAGACAGACATACCACGCCCTCCCTCAACACATCTTCAGACAAGGCAGAGCATGTGATATTTGTAAAGGGGGAGTAAATACAGTTTTGTGGGAACTAAAGAAATGATTCACTCTTGCTGAAACTGGTGGAGGTGGGAGCAATCTTGGAAGACCTCCTGAGGAAGCATCCTTGGAGGTGAGTATTGGGGAGTAGGTAGGATTTCTTCTGGTGGAGAAGAAGACTGAACTATTCCAGGCTGGGGGAAGAAACAGGAGCAAACAAATCAGCCTCAGATTTCCCTGGTGGCTCAGTGGTTAAGAATCCACCTGCCAATGCAGGGGACACGGGTTCAAGTCCTGCTCAGGGAAGATCCCACATGCTGTGGAGCAACTAAGCCCGTGCGCCACAACTACTGAGCCTGCGCTCTAGAGCCCACGAGCTGTGACTACTGAGTCTGCGCGTGCCACAACTACTGAAGCCTGCGCGCTAGAGCCCATGCTCCGCAGCAAGAGAAGCCACCGCAATGAGAAGCCCACGCACTGCAACGAAGAGTAGCCCCCACTCGTGGGAACTAGAGAAAGCCCGCGTGCAGCAACGAAGACCCAAAGCAGCTGAAAATAAATAAATAAATTTGTTTAAAAAAAAAAAGAAATCAGCCTTGAAGTGGGGGCTGTGTTTGGTGGAATGTAGGATTTGCTGGAGGAGGGATTTCCAATTAAACCCGAAAAGGCACCGCATGTTTGATCCCCAAAGTGGAGCTAGTGGTAGGGCAGAGATGCACTCAGATTTCCTTCCCATGCTGGGGCCTCTGGACCCAGTTCCTCAGTCGTAAAATGGGGGAAAAAACACATCTTCCTCATAGGACTGCTAGGAACTAAAAAGAGACAGGGTGTGTAAGGCTCCTGGCCCACTGTAGGTACTCATGAAAGCTGAGTCCTTCCAGTATTTCTCTTCCGCCCACCTGCTTTGCAAGCACAGACTCAGTCCCCATCGCAGACTTAGCAGAATCAGAGTTAGTTGTGGACTTGATTCTCAGGGTAGCATAAGCTCCGGAAGGCAGGGGTGCCATTAGATCCAGTCAACAAACATTTACTGAGAGATTGCTGAATCCTAACCACGAGACCACCAGGGAACAAACATTTCTTGAAATATTATGGTGTGCAGCATGCCGGCCCCCTGAGGGAATACAGTGGTAGTGCCTGGTCCATGGAGACCTCTCAGTAAGTGGAGAGAGATGAAGAGATAGACAGATGGAAGGAGAGGTGGAGGGGGGATGGAGAGGAAGGAGAGGAGTGGAGAGAGGGCTGTTGGCTAGATAAAGGATAAAAGGGTGGAGGGATGGGTGGAGGGAGGAGGGAGAACTAGAAGGAGGGAAGGATAAAGGGATGAGTGGAGGACTGGAGAGATGAATGGTTGAAGGGATGGAAGGGTGGAAAGTGGATGGAAGAGTGGAGGGATGGAGAGGTGGATGGATGGATGGACGACTAGATGGATGACTGGATGGGTGGGTAGGTGGATGCATGGATGGTTGGATGGGTGATGGGATGGAGGGAGAGAGGGAAAGATGACTAATTGGCTGGAAGAAGGGATAAGGGGGAGAGTTTGAGTGTAGGAATGAGGGAGGGATAAAGAGAAGGATGGAGAAAGAGAGAAATTGATAGATGAAGAGATGGAAAGGTAGAGGGGGCTGAGGAAGGGATAGAGAGGTAGAGAGAGAGACGAAAGGAGGAAAGACAGAAGAAGGGAGGGAGGGATGAATGGAGAGATGGATGGATGGATGGATGACAGGGTGGAGAATGGATGGAGAAATGGAGGGATAGCATCCTCTAAGGAGCTCACCTTTACCTGTCCCTGCAGATCCTGGCACTGCGTAGGCACCTGTTTGATTTCAGGGTATGTATATTTGTTTAGTTGAAACCAACGTGGGTGGCCATGCTTTGGAAAGACTGCAGGCCCTGCAAATGCTGAAACATCCCATTTTGTCTCCTCCTTGGTCGGAAGTGGGAGGTCCTTTGAGGAAGACAGACAAAGAGAAGAGAGGCAGGGAAGTCTGCTAGGGGAAGGAGGAAGAGAGGGCAGCTCAGCTGTTCAGTTCCCACCCTGGTGGCATATGGGGAACATGTGGCCCCCTCCCTCCTGGCACTGGAGACGCGTCACGCCAGGAGAGCTGGCGGCCAAGGGCACGGAGCGTTCCCAGAGGGAACTGCAGGCAGTTAAGCCTTGAAGCTACAGCCTGGAGTGGGCTCTGGAGCGGGCCCCGGGGACCGTGGGAGGCTGGGAGAGGTGGGCTCTGTGCTGCCTGTCCCCCGGGGCTCTGGGAACAGTCGCCCCACCGGGCCTCCAGCAGGGAGAAGACTCCCCACCCATGCAGGACCTTGGAGCCCAAGTCACTCCCAGGAACCAGTGCTGTGGAAAGAGCCCTGGACTCGGGGGCCACTCTGCCCCTCACTCACCACGGGATCCAGACATGTCACTTCTTTCTGGGCCTCAGTTTCCCCATTGTTCCAAACACTGGCCTGCTCACAGCCGCTAGTCAATAAGGAGGTTTTTATCACCAAGGAAGAAAAGAAAAATCACTGTATATTGAGATTTCCGAAAAGCCCAGTGCTTTCTGTGTAAAGAACTGTCCATTATCTTGAAATCATACCCACCTTCCTCTTACATTTTTGGCATTAAAGAATACCATTTCTTTTATAAAATAAGGGTTGGTAATGGTAATTTTGTCAGACAACCGTCCTTTATTTTTGTAATTCTTCACAGGGAACACAAAATCGCAAATCGTGAAGCATAGACAAGATAATTCCTAAAGGGCCTTCCAGAATGGGGTAGAATTCTGTCTTAGCTGTACCCCCTCCATCCTCCTCCCCGCTCTCCTGCTACCCATCAGGGAGCATCAGGGCCTGGGTTTGGAACCTCGATGTCTACAGCTTCCTTCTTGAAACTTCCACCTGCTCCTGGGGGCAGCAGTGCCCTTGGGGCTCTGGTGCAGGCAAGGGATGCTCTTTGGGGCCAGAACTGGGCCTTGCCTTCAACAAGCCAGCTCAGCCACATTTGATGCTCAGTTCACTCTCCACCCCCTACCATGTACCAGACACCCAGATCAGCTGGAACCAGTTCACTCCTCCAGGGATCCTGAGACCAGACTCCCTAGAGGTGCCCCAGGGCAACTCCAGACAGGACACATGTGGGCTGACCATGGCTCCCTGTGAACTGCACTCCATCTGGAGAGAGTCAAGTTCAAGTTCAGTGGGGGAGCAGCCGGTTAGGTTGGGTGGATCAGACCACAGAAGACATGATTGAAGGCTTGTGCGCCTCAGCACATGTGGACTGGTTACTCTGGACCCTCCGTGCTCGCACCCCCTGCCAGACGTGGGGATGGGCAGTCCATTAGAGGCAGTGGGAGAGCGGCAGTCAGAGGCGTTCCCAGGCAGGGCCAGAGCCTTGCTTCCGGAAGCCCCTCCTGGGACACAGCTCTCCTTTCATTTTCTCTTCTCCCCTGGGTAACCCCGACCGGTGCCAGCTCTCCTGGTCTCAAAAATTACAAAAGAAACGTTAAGACCGGCCCCAGTGAGACAGACCAGCTCAGCGGTTTCTCCCGCTGAGCAGACTGCAGGCAGCTTGGAAGGCCGGAGAAACTGCAGACAGGCTGGGCCCAGCCCGGCTCTCTGGTTTCCTGGACCTGAGAGTTTGCGCTCATTTATTATTTAGCAAATATGTCTTAATCACTGACTAAGGGATGGGTAAAGCACCCCTGAGGGCGTTGGGAGCATGTGTGTCTGTCTGCGCGTATCTGTGTTTGCGTGTATCTGTGTGTGTCTGCGTGTATCTGTGTGTGTCTGTGTGTCTGTCTGTGTGTCTGTGTGTCTGTCTGTGTGTATGAGGGGGTGGGGGCGGGGAAGGGGTTTCTGAGATCAATCAAGTAGGGCCTCTGTGCACCAGGGGCCTGAATCCAGCAGGTGTGCACATGGGGGAGGCCGGCGCACCCCTGTTCTCAGGAGCGAGTGCAGAGGGTGTCAGTAGGAGCTCCTGCTATGATGCGCCAGGCCCTGAGATGTCATCACCAGCAAGGCAGCCCCAGGGATAAGTCTTTGCTAAATGGACTGTGGTTCCCGGAAGACGAGGGAACGTAGGAAGGCTTACATTTAAAGTTCGGGGTTTTTTGTTTGTTTTTTAATTGGTAATACGCATACCATGTCACAAATGGAGGTAATTTGAAAGGATAGGAAGCCAGCTTCCCACCCTCCCCACTTGCCAGAGTCACGAGCTCCCCCTGAATCTGCATTCACAGGAGAGGCTGTCTCATCCTGTCCAAGGGTGTGGTCAAGGTGAGAGCATCCCATCCGGGTGAGGAAACTGAGCTCTAGACCCCGCAGGGCCTCAGGGATTATCTCAGCCAGTCTCCTTCCTTCCATAGACTAGCAGAGAGACAGAGAGAGCGGGAAAGGGACCTTGAAGTGACAAGGCAGGTGAGGCTGGGGGTGGGGTGGGGGGTGGGCAGGGCTGGAACCCACGCCTCCTGACTCCCATCCATCACCCTCTCTCCTGACCCCACTGCTTCCCTGGCTACTGACCAAAGGCAGGTGGGAGCCCCAAGAGGACCGACGATGTGGTCAGTGGGGGTGAGGGGTGTCCCCGGACGAGAGCCACACGCTTAACAAGGACTCTGATCACTGAAGCCTCCTGGGTCCGAGCCAAAGCAGGAGCTCGTGGCTGGGGCCCCCAAGCAGCCCTCGAGGGTGGGGACTGAGGCACGGCCCTGCTCGGACTAGCTTGTCACTGTTGGCACATAAGGCGCTCTCTCAGGGGGCCTCCACAGGGTCACTCCCAAAGTCGGGACAATCCCAGAACTGACTCACGGGCCAGAGGTGAGGATGGAATGGGACGATCTGGAGATCTCAGCTCCGAGCCGGGCCCAGATGCTCCTCTCGGCGTTAGAACGAGGAGCAGTGTGGCTACTGCAGCAGTTATGCCACCCCCACCCTGGCCTTGTTTCCTCCACGGCACCGTCCGGATCTGACATTCTAGGTAGTTTACTCACTTCTTTCTCGTCTCTATCCACAAGATGTTCCATGAGGACAAGGATCTTTAACTGTTTTTGTTCACTGCAAATTCCAGCACCCAGAGCAGTGCCTGGCACGGAGGAGATGCCCCGTGTGGATTTGTGGAGTGAATGAATGAATGAATGAATGAATGAAGCATTTCGTCTTGGAATCTGAACACCCCATCTTGTCTCAGGGAAGAGTTGTGAACTGAATGAGGGAGTAGGAGGGATGGAAGTGAACCCTGCCCAGAAGAATGTTAGGGGCTGACCAGTCATCAGGAAGGTCTCCAGCTCCATCAGATGACAGGGACCCCATGAGCAGAGGAGCTGGGGGAGGGGCTCCCCATATCCAGCTAGGTTTCCAGGTACCTAGAAAGTGGTTCTCCACCAGGTCATTGCCTGGAGGTGAGAACAAGCCTCAGAGCACACTTTTTGCAAGACCCTGGGTCCCGAACGTGGGACAAGCCTGGGAAGTCTATGTTCCCTGTGCCCCGTGGGCCTCCCCACGCTCTCAGATACCCTGTGCCTAGGGCTGCCCCACCAACATTACCGCAGACCACCTAGCTCTGCGTCTCCCCTGTTACTTGGGGCAGGGAGCAGGGCTGATGGGCCATTATTTAGCCAACCCCTAGCATGGAGTCAGGGTGTCATCAGGACCCAAGGGATGTTGGAGGTGAAGGAAGGAAGGAATAAGTCCCGCCTCGTCCCCACATCTCCGTCCCCCATCCCCACCCCCCACCCAGATGGCCGCCTCAGCAGCAGCGCCTCTGGCCTTGCGTCTGCTTGTATCTTGGTCACTTACCCAGTGGGCAGCCTTCGGGAAGCTCCCAGAGGCCGTCTGTGAGCACAGACCCTGCATCTTTTCCCCTCCCTTCCTCCTCCCGCCCCCAGGATTCGCCTCAGCCCCTCTCCCTTCAGCTCCCATTAAAATAAACATCCATTTGACGGGATTTCCTTAGGGCACCTCCTCCTCCCAGGGCAGCCCGAGCCTGGCTCTGAAAACTGCCTTCCCACCTCTGGGTTTCCTTTCAATTGTCCTTTTCCTTTTACTTGCTGGGGAGCGGAGGGGAGATACAGCTGGGCCCCTTGCCGCCCCCACTCCCAGCCTCCCCTGCCGCAGGGGCAGCCACCCCTGGCCCCTGGGCTGGGCGGCTCCCTGCAGCCAGCCAGTGAAGGGAGGAAGACGTGAGAAGAGGGGGGTGTCTGTCCCGGTCCAGCGAGGTGCTGAAACATTGCAGAACAGGGATTTAGGGGCTTCCTTCCAGCTGTTTCCCACCACCACCACCTCGCCCTTGATCTTATTTCTGCTGCAGTTTCAGTCACCGGGCCTGCTCTGCTGTGTGACCTGGGCAGGCCTCTGACCTCTCTGGCTTCCCATTTACCTTCTGGAAAGTGGGGCAGAAAGAACGAGCCTGAGAGGGTGTGGGACTTCGTCCACTGTCAGAGTCCCTCTGGACTCTCCATCCATCAGTCCTGCCTTCAAGGACGGGTTCATTTAGCAAACAGTGTCTGGGCCTCGGAATGTGCCAGACCAGGTGCTGGGATGCAGGGGTGAACAAAGCGCAGAGCCAGCCCTCAGGGAGGCAGAGGGGGAAGAAACAAAGAGAGTTCAGCGTGAGCAGGGCTCTTGACAAAGAGGAGACAGAACCCAGCGGGGCGCAGAGAAGGGCGTCTGTTCCTGGTGATGAAGGAAGGGAAGGCTGACATTTGAGAGACAGTCAGCAGTACCAGTAAGAGAAAGTCCTCATCAGACCTAAAACTGCCCTACCCTACGGCCAGGGCTGCTCTGCAGCTCTCAGTAGAGACCCAGGCTTCCTGGTCTCATCTTCCCTGATAATGGTTGTACTCTAGTTACAACCATCTGTCAGCTTCATTGGGGTCTTGAATGCCCTGACTCCTAGTATTAGTCAGGGTTCTCTGGATAGAACTAATAGGAGATAGATAGATAGATAGATAGATAGATAGATAGATAGATAGATGATAGATATATTATAAGAAATTGACTCGTGTGATTATGGGGCCGAGAAGGCCCATGATACGTCATCTGCGAGCTGGAAACCCAAGAAAGTCAATGGTAATTCAGTCCGAGTTTGAAGGCCTGAGAACCAGGGATTCTGGTTCTCTTCCCTGCTGAGGGCAGGAGAAGATCGGGGTCCCAGCTGAGCAATCAGACAGGAAAGGCTGAATTAGTCCTTCTGACCTTGGGTGGCCTTGGCCTGCAGCGGCTTGAAGCAGGATTTCGGTGCCCCGGCCAGAGACTGAAGCCAGGCCACAGCAGTGAGAGCACTGAATCCTAGTCACTAGACCACCTGGGAGCAGTGGCCAGTGACGAGGCCCTGGCCCGTACGACTGCAGAAATGAATTCCCACAAAGACGGAAAGTAGTGAAACAAGTAAAGTGTTTATTAGGAGGAAAAAGAGTACGTGTGGATAGACATACAGGTGGGCTCAGAGGGAGAGTCACACTTCATGGTGGTTTGAATCACTTATATGGGGCATTTCTTCCAGGTTTCCTTTGGCCAATCATCTTACTTTGCTTGGTTCTGTGTCCCTATTTGGTTTATCTCAGGGTCCTCCCATGTGTGCGCACGTATCTCTTAGCCAAGATGGATTCTAGCGAATAGGCCTATGGGTAGGTTGACATCACCTACTATAGGGTGACGCCCCCTCCCTTTGACCTCTGAGGAGCCTTTCTGCACCTGTGCAGTCGGAAAGGTCTTCCTGACCTGGAGAATGAGAAACATGTGGTCTCTTATCTGGGTGGGGCTTAGCTCCTCCCCCTCTTCATCTTAGAGTATCTGTCCGCAGGGGACAACTCCAGCTGTTCAGCCTGGGGCCCATCTATGTCCTGCCTCACTTCCTTTGCCTTTTTGTTCTATTCAGGCTCTCAACGGATTGGATGCTGCCCACCACACTGGGGAGGGCAAACTGCTTTACTGAATTCCCTGATTCAAATGCTAATTCCATCCAGAAACGCCCTCACAGACACACGCAGAAATAATGTTTAGTCAGATATCTGGGCACCCCATGATCCAGGCAAGTTGGCACACTAAATGAACCATTATACCCTTTTACTGACTTCCTTTCTGGCAACCGCCTCCACCTCCGCTCTCTTCTGCATCCGGCTTAGAATCCACGGTGGTCCACCATTTCAGTGACCCTCTGAATCACCCAGTTCCTGAATCACACGTTTCCACCTGTCCTTTGCACCCACCTGCAAAATTGCGACCCTAGATGAGCTGATTCTCAGCTTTCTCTTTACCCGCACCAGGACAGAAGGAGGAAATCACCCCCCACGGCAGGTTGTTCCCACTGAAAATACAGGAGCCTCCTAACACCCACAATGCCCTAATGTATCTCTGGACCACTCACCTCCCAAGCCCTGAAATATCTAGTCCAGTTCCTACTGCTGCATACCAAACACCCCAAAACTCACTGGCTTAAAACAACATTTGTTTAACTCGCAAATCTGTGATTTGGGGCAAGGCTCGGCTCTGCTCCATTCAGCATCAGGTGGGGCAGCTCATGGGAGTTTGGAGAATCCACTTCCAAGGAACTCATTCACGTGGCTGGTAAGAGTGGTGGTCCGAACGCGGGTTGGAAAAGAATTTCCAGACATAAGGCAGAATGTAAAGAAGAATGAATTTATTAGAGGGAAGGGTCGCTGCCAGAACAGCGGGCCAACTTCCTAGTGGTCTAGGAGAGTGGAGCCCGAACATGTGCTACTGATCAGTTTTTATAGCCAGAAAACAAAGGAATGGTCCGAGGTGAAAATTTCATTTACTGATTGGTCGAGGCGCATATACCTTCCTTCTATAGGGTGGAAGTGGGAAAGGGCGTATGCCTTTCCTTATTTGGGACACGTCCCGTTGCCCAGGTGGGCGTTGCCCAGGTGGGCTCAGGAATTTCGTAATCATCGCAACAGGGTGGAGAGGGCGATTAAGAGTCCGGTAGGGGGTGTAACTCTGAAACTTTTTCAGGCAGGTTCGTCCTTTGTCGTTGAAGCACCATTGTCCTTAGAGCACCACAGTAAGTTGGTACTGTTTTCAGCTGAGAGCTTGGAAAAAATTGTGTGTGTGCTGGGGTCAGGGCATGGGGGGCCTGGGAGGGAGGGGTGATAAAACAATGGCGTTAAGTGCTTACAATAAGTGGATTCGAGTGAAGGGAATATACATGTTCATTGTACTATTTTTATTTTTACAACTTTTTTTGTAAATTTGACATTATTTCTAAATAAACGGTTAAGAAAATAGAAGTGTACTACATAACTTCTGAACATTTGAAAATGTTGCGTTTATCATCATAATTGATTTCACAGTGGTCAAAGACCTGCTTGTACTCTGTATTATTTCAATCTTTGGAAACTTTTTGAAACTTCTTTGATGGCCCAGTAGAATCTTTTGGCAAATTCCACGTGCCTTTGAAAATAATTCTGTCATTATTTGATGTATTTCTCTGTATACATCAGGCATTGCTTGTTAATTAGGTCATTCATATCATCTACACACTTACTGAATTTTTTTTTACCACCTTGCTCTAAAGTTACTGAAGGGCTTCCCTGGTGGTGCAGTGGTTGAGAGTCCGCCTGCCGATGCAGGGGACACGGGTTCGTGCCCCGGTCCGGGAGGATCCCACATGCCGCGGAGCGGCTGGGCCCGTGAGCCATGGCCGCTGAGCCTGCGCGTCCGGAGCCTGTGCTCCACGACGGGAGAGGCCGCAGCAGTGAGAGGCCCGCATACCGCAAAAAAAATAAATAATAAAGTTACTGAAGAAGGTGTGTTAAAATCTCCCACTAAGAAGCAGCACAGGGAGATCAACTCGGTGCTTTGCAATGACCTAGAGGGAAGGGATAGGGAGGGTGGCGGGGAGGCTTAAGAGGGAGGGGATATGGGGACACATGTATGCATATGGCTGATTCACTTTGTTGTACAGCAGATGCTAGCGCAGCATTGTGAAGCAATTACACTCCAATAAAGAAGTATTAAAAAAACTCTCACTAAGATTATTGATTTCTCTATTTCTTTTTGTAATTTTTCTCTATTTTTCTATTTTTCTTTATGTGAATTTTCTCTATTTTTTTTGTTTATATATGACTAGGAGCACATAAAAAGCAAATAGATATCAAAAACACATAAAAAGCAAACAGATATCAACAACAAAAGTGATCCAGACAAAGCATCTTCCCTCCCGTGTCCTCGCCTGCCTCCCTCACAGCCAATCAATCTTCTCAAAAGACTTGCCTAACTCAGCGCAGCTCAGTTTAGTGTGAGGACCAGCAGAGTCAGCATCACCTGGGAGTTTGGTGGAAAAGCAAGTTCTCTGCTCCACCCAAGACCTGCTGACTTAAAGCCCTGGCGGTGGGACCCAGGAATATGTGTGGACAAGCTCCGGGTGGTTCCCAGGCATGCTACACAACAGAAAGCACTCAACTTCATTGCTTGCCTTGTCCACGCCTCCCGTTTATTCCTCTACCTATCCAGTCTGGCTGCCGTCCCTCACTCTTCCAAAGTGATGGCTCCCATCAGGCCCCCAAATGATCTCTTAGCTACTACATCCATTAGGGATTTTACCCCCAGCAGTGTTCCACCTGTTTACCATTTCTTCCTTGATTTCAGAGAACAATTCCTTGTTTTCTGTAAAAAATAATATGTATGCTTATTATAAAAATGAGTTACAAAATATGGACCTGAATAACGTTAAAAATTATCTCAAATCCCATCACTCAGAAGCAACTGTTATTAACACTTGGTTAATACAATTCCAGGCATTGCTTTATGCATAGTAATGGAGGGAAGGATGGACAGAGAGATAATAAAAAAATAAAGAGAAGTACTATAATAATATGGGATAACAAAAATCCTATTTTAAAATATAAAGTATTGCATTTCATTTTCCTTGACTCTAATAGTATAAAAACAAGTTTAGTGGGGGAAAAGGAACTGACCTAAGTAACTCTGAAAACAGTTTTTTGAGTCAATACTGTAAACCTAAGGAGGAAGCACAGTACACAGACACTATACTCTCACCCTCCAGGTTATCCATTCTCTGTACTAGGGCTGTATATACATACATACATACATATATACGTATATATATATATATATTCTAGATAATGAGAGCCAGCTTTTTCACTGTTAAAGAAAGACATTACAAATAAGTAAGGGGGAAGCCTAGAACAAATGCTATAATGGTGGATTACAGTCAAGATGTCAGTATGAACTCATGTTTATTATAATATATATACAAGTAATATGCAGAAATAAATATAGTTATGTGTGTATACATACATTTCCTAGCTGTGTCTCCTGAGAGGACCTGGAAGCAGTGACACTCCGGTAACAATAATCACACCTAGCACTCAGATCTTGATTTCTAAATACCATTCTCTAGTTTCTTACGGAACCGGAAGTGGGGAGCTCGGAGTGAAGGTCGAGCTGTCGGGGATTTCTTGGAGGCCTGCCTGCTTTCTCCTCTTTATCTTTTGTACTGGAAAAGCTCTTTGAGGAAGAGGAGGAAGGGGAAAGCAGAGGAGTCAGGAATGACTCTTTCTCAGGCACGGTTGACCTTCAAGGATGTGGTCATCGAATTCTCTCCAGAAGAGTGGGAATGCCTGGATCCTGCTCAGAGGGCCTTGTACAGGGACGTGATGGTGGAGACCTACAGGAATCTGATCTCTGTAGGTCTTAGTTGCTGGTCGCCGGCTCCTTAGTTGTGGCAGGCAGGCTCCTTAGTTGCGGCATGCATGTGGGATCTAGTTCCCTGACGAGGAATCGAACCTGGGCCACCTGCATTGGGAGCGTGGAGTCTTAACCACTGCGCCACCAGATCTCTCTCATATACACGTGATCAAGAAATTACAACTAAAATCAAACACTGACATAGGAGAAATATTCCCAACAGTGATGTTGGGAAGCCATGGAAGCTGTGAAATCAAACATTTTTACCTACAGGAAATACAGGAGAATATGCATGACCTTGGTTGTCAGTGGAGAGATGATGAAAGAAATTACAAATATATTCCTACATCCCCTAATGAAGATGTCACTTATAGAAGAGTTCGACATGGTAGAAGGGATTCAGGAAAGAAGCCGATTTCAAATAGGCTGGCATTAAGCTTTTCGGATGAACTGCGTATGTTTAAAAGTAAACAGAAAATCTATGAATTTCATCAAGCTGTTAAGAGCATCAACAATAGTACCTCATTTTCACCATCTCAAGAAATTTCTCCTCCTGGCCAATCGACAATTTCTAATATACATGGGAGTGATTTTATGCATCTTTCAATACTGACAGAAGACCAGAAAGCACACAGGGCAAGTGCTTACAAATGTAATAAGTATGGCAAAACCTCTCCTAAAGGCTCAAACCTCAGTAGATATCAGAGAATCCACACAGGAGAGAAATTGCGTAAATGTGATGTGTGTGACAAGGTCTTTAGTCGAAATTCACACCTTGTAAGTCATAAGAGGGTTCATACTGGAGAGAAACCTTATAAATGTAAGGAGTGTGGCAAGAGGTTTAGTCAAAATTCACATCTTACAAGTCATCAGAGAATTCATACTGGAGAGATGCCTTATAAATGTCATGTGTGTGGGAAGACCATTTATTCTGCCTCAGACCTCAGGAGACATATGATAATCCACAGAGAAGCTAAACAATATAAATGTGATGTATGTGGCAAAGTCTTTAATCAGAATGCAGTCCTTGCAGTTCATCAGAGAATTCATACTGGAGAGAAACCTTACAAATGTGGTGAATGTGGCAGTGTCTTTAGTCAAAAAACACACCTTACAAGTCATCTGGTAACTCATACTGGAGAGAAACCTCACAAATGTAATGAGTGTGGCAAGTTTTTTCGGGATAAGAGAACCTTTACAAGGCATCAACAAATTCATACTGCAGTGAAACCTTACAGATGTAATGAGTGTGGGAAGTTCTTTCGTGAGAAGCCAACCCTTACAAGGCATCAGCAAGTTCACACTGGAGAAAAACCTTACAAATGTAATGAGTGTGGCAGAGTCTTTAGTCAAAATTCAAACCTTGCACGTCATCAGGGAATTCACAATGGTGAGAAACCTTACAGATGTAATCAGTGTGGCAAGCTCTTTAATCGAAAAGGAAACCTTGCAGTTCATCAGAGAATTCATACTGGAGAGAAACCTTACAAATGTAGTGAGTGTGGCAAAGTGTTTAGTAAAAATTCAAACCTTGTGTGTCATCAGAGAATTCATACTGGGGAGAAACCTTACAAATGTAATGAGTGTGGCAAAGTCTTTCGTTACAAACAACGTCTTCGAATTCATCACAGACTACATAATGGATAGAAACCTTGCAAATGTATTGAGTGTGGAAAAGCCTTTACTCAGGTCTCAACCTTTGCTACACATCAGAAAATCCATACTTAAGAAAAACCATATAAATGTATGTGGAAAGGTCTTCAAAATTCAAACTTGAAAAAAAAATTAAAATGTGAAAATTCACACCTTACATTTCTTTGGCAAAATCACAGTGGGGAGAAACTGTACAAGTATCATGAGTGTTGTAAAGTTTTTGTGTGTGCAGCCTCTCTTACCGCCAGGTAATCTATAATGGAAAGAAACCTTGCAAGTATAATGACTGTCTACATGTGTTTAGTCAAAATTCATACCTTATAACCTGCCCAAGAATTCATACTGGAGAGAAACCTTGCCAATGTAATGAGTGTGGCAAATTCTTCAGTGTGCTTTTAAGCCTAACTGAACATCAGGTAATCCATGATCTTGAGAGAGTTTAAGAGTGTAGTGAAGTGTCAAGGCATTTAGTAGGTGTCCACGTTTTCGGCTTTATTAGAATACTTATTCTGGAAAGAAACCAGATAAATGTAATTATTGTGGCCAGGTCTTTAGAAAAGGAATTTATTCACCAAGTAATTCATTCTGGAGATTACCTCACAGATGTTATGAATGGGAAAACCTTTCCTTGGGGCTAACAGCTCACCAGGCATCAGATAATTTGTGCTGGATTGTTATGAAATTATTCCTCCTACGTTTGCATCTTTGCCACTGTACTATTGTCTGTCCCAGAGAAATCCCTGTTTGAGGTGGGAGCACTTTCCACACTTCTCATAGACTCTGCCTCTTAGTCTCAAACAGCAAAACACTCCTCTGATTGCTTCCTGGTGCCAGGACTACCTGCTTAGCATTTTGTAACATTGTTTGGGGGAGAAGGTGACAGCCAGTCTCTGTGATGTGTTTGTGATTCGGACGTAACCATTTTCTAGAACTGCAACATAACTTCAGCGGAAGTGCAAGGGTAGTGCACACTTTGTGTGGTGAGAATGTTTCTGCAAAACTTTGTTTCCAGTTGCCAATTCCCTCAAACAACTACAAGTTACTAATGAACATCACTGCAGTGTAGCAGAGACTCTTCCTTTTCCTTGACCCCTTATTTTCTTAGTTTACACATTTTTCTTTTACTTTCTTGAGCTTTCACCAATATGATATTACATTTTAAATTTCAGTTTCATTTGTAAGTTTCTAGTATATAGAATTGTGATCGATTTTTGCATGTTCTACTTGTGTCCTGATACCTTGTAAATTATTCTTTTTCCAGAAATGTTTATAGGTTCTTTTGTTTTTCTACATACACCATGTAATTAAATTTCCTATTTATGCTGTACGAAATTACCACAGAGTGCCTTAAGTAAACAGATTTATTCTCTTCAAAAAAAAAAAATAAATAAATAAATAAATAAATACCATTATCTAATAAAAAGAACCACGACTCCCTGGAGAAATGGCTGATTCTGGGACTGAATTCTAGAAAAAATATAAGATGAGCCTGGAGCATCTTGTACTGCCAGAAAGAAGTAAGAAAGTGCTTACTTAAAAAAAAAAAAAAAGTGGAGGCATGTCAAATGACACAGGAGGCTATACAACATCATAAGTCATTAGGGAACTGCAAATTAAAGCAACACTGAGGGCTTCCCTGGTGGCGCAGTGGTTGAGAGTCCGCCTACCAATGCAGGGGACACGGGTTCGTGCCCCGGTCCGGGAAGATCCCACATGCCATGGAGCGGCTGGGCCCGTGAGCCATGGCCGCTGAGCCTGCGCGTCCGGAGCCTGTGCTCTGCAACGGGAGAGGCTACAACAGTGAAAAGCTGACCATGTGTCAGGTGTTATGTTAATTGCTTTGCTTGAATTATCTCATTTAATTTATGTCTATCCAGTGGGTCCCATACTACGTTGAGGAAACTGAGATAATCACCTAAGTACTCCCTGAGGATGCAAATATGAAGAAAATAACAAATCTCTAACTTCCAGTGCTCACCATGGAGTGAAGGAGGCTGATCTGTGAAACCACAGGGTCTCCATAAAGTCTAGAGGATAATATAGATAATCATTATATGTTTACATAGATAATATATATATTTACATACATATATTTGTTTTACAGATTGAAGATGTCCTTGACAACATTATATATAGTTATATATATTATATATGTATATTATATATAATATATTATATTATACTTTATATATAGTTACAGACACTGTACACTAGAAATGCATCCTTTGATAATTTTCAAGAGATGAAAATGTTTGCATGCTTTCGTTTTGATGATAAAATCTAAGAAATTATTTCCTACACATAAAATATTAAGAATTATGTCTGGCACGTGGTAAATTCTCCTTACGCGGGAATTATTTTTAAGGAAAAAAATGCTATTGCCTTTTGTCAAGGCAATACCTCCCTTTTATAGTGATAATTGACAACAAAAGACATTTTCCTAGACTGAGACTTTGGTTCTTGGGTCAGTATTTCTCAAATCGGGGCCTGTGGACCTTAGGGTCCCCAAGACATGTTTTCTCCCGTCAAAGGGCCTACATACTAGTCAAGTTTGAATGAGAAACAAAGGTTCGGGGGTCCTGGAGAGCAGGGAACCTGGGCTCCGGATACCTCTTATCTCTGCTCTCACTGCTTCCCCGCAGCCAGGATGACTTGCTTTTTCCTGAGGTTGGTGGAGACCTCGGAAACATACGTACCTTTCCCAGGAAAATGAGTTCCCGGGGAGGTCTCCCGGGCCATGGGCGCACTCCAGCACCTGTGTTCTGTAATGTAGCCCTAATTGAAATCACATTAACATTATGATTCCATTATGGGGAACAAGAGTCTGGCTGCAGGAATGTGCCCCATGGGGCCTAATCAGCTGGACTGGATCATTTATAAAGAGCTGTACATCTGCTGGAGCTCAGTGTTAAGTAAGGCAGACGGGGGCCTATACATTATTAAGAAGGTTGTGTGCGTTCAGCCAGGCAGGACTACAAAGCCGGCCGAAAGGCGAGTCTGATGGAGGAGAAGCACTGAGGCACTGACTGCCTACGCTCCATCTGCCTTGCCCATTGGTGGAGCCCAAGATGCCTTCACTCAGATGGAGGTGACTCCTATCCCCAAAGCCTTGCCCGTGACAACCCCTCCTGCCGATGGGAGAGATTAAGTAAATTGCCCGAGCTCCCAGAGCTACTATGTGTAGAGTCGGAATCTGAACGCAGGCAAGCTGGGTCCAGAGCCCACAAGCTTAGCCAGCTTGCCGTACACAGTCCAGCCCTGGCAGCTCATGCCTATCCTGGGTTGTGGCGTTGTACCACCCGGTGTTCCCGCAACTCCAGGTCTTTGAGGTTTTGATGTAAAGGAAGGAGCCCTGGAAATCAACAAAGGAAATCAGCAAATGAGGCTGGAGGTTCAGCTCTTCTACTTAGTTTATTCATTGCTCTAAGTCCCAGTGCTATGACAGGCACTGTGCTCGGTGCAACAATTGAAAAGGTGAACGGGGACTTCCCGGGCGGTCCAGTGGTTAAGACTCCGCATGCTTCCACTGCAGGGGGCACGGGTTCGATCCCTGGTTGGGGAACTAAGATCCTACATGCTAAGAGGCGCGGCCAAAGGAAAAAAAAAGAAAGAAAAAGAAGAAAAGAAAAGGTGAGTGACACCCAGTCTCGCTCCAGAGGAGCTCAGAACAAATTATAATATAATGTGTAGAAACCATAACCAGAGAAACTAATGAACTATAAGTATTCCACTATAAGATATGTGTATAAAATTAAATACTAAATTAAATATGATTAGAGGTGATATTATGTGATGGTTAGCAGTCCAGTCTCTGGAATCTGACAAACCTCAATTCCAAGCCCAGATTTGTGGCTTAACCTTTGTGTTGACCCTGATCATGTTACTTCAGCTCTCTGGGTTCACCCCTGACTGTTCCCTCTGTCTTGCCTCGTCCTGAGTGTGGGGGATGAGGTGGAAGGACAGGCAATATTGCCACCTTGTAGGAAGGGGTTTGCATAGCGTTTACAACTTTGGAGCTGGGGAAGGATATTTTGGTCAGTAGAGTGTGGTGGTTGAGGGTATGAGCTCTGAAGGATCTGGAAGGCTATGAAGAATGGATCTGTTTCCAAATCACGGCTCTGGTCTGACGGATGTGTGACTCTGGGCAAGTCCTGCATTAGGAATCTCAATTTCTACACCTGTAAAATGGGGACAATAGCAGCGCTTACCTTACCAAGCTGTTATGAGGATCGAATGAGGTGACGGATGTAAAGCACACAGCACATGATCTGAGATACAGTAAGGATTCAAAAGAAAACAAAACACTTCAGGTATCACTTTAGAGGACTATCTAAGGTGTGAAGGGAACATCTTTAGATCTCCACCGGCTGTGTGGTCTTAGGCAAGTCTCCCGGTCCACTTGAGCTGGTAGCCCGGGGTGAATATGTTTTGTAAAGGGTAACACCATGCACAAATGTGTAACTCTCCTTACTGAGCACCAATTGTACACCAGTCCAGAGCTCAGATATGGGAGATGGGGGAAGGGAAACATAGCCTTCTGCTCTCCAGGGGTACGCAGGTGGCAGTGGGAGGCATCACGGCAACTCACGCCACCCCATGAGTGTGGTATCAACTGAAAATGCAGGCCCTTGGCGGGGAGACAGTGAGCTTATTCCTCCCCACCCATGGCATTTTGTGGGACGGTCTGTTCACTAGATATGAGCATGACCTCTCTTGTGTTTTTTTTTTTTTTTTTTTTTGCAGTATGCGGGCCTCTCACTGTTGTGGCCTCTCCCGTTGCGGAGCACAGGCTCCAGACGCGCAGGCTCAGTGGTCATGGCTCACGGGCCCAGCCGCTCCGCGGCATGTGGGATCTTCCCGGACCGGGGCACGAACCCGTGTCCCCTGCATCGGCAGGCAGACTCTCAACCACTGCGCCACCAGGGAAGCCCTTGTGTCTTTTTTTTAACCCCACAGTTCACCTTTTTTTTTTTTTTTTGGTGAGAACATTTAAGTTCTACTGTCTCAGCAAATTTCAGTTATACAACACGGTGTTATCAACTATGGTCAGCGTGCTGTACATTAGATCCTCTGACCGTATTCATCTTGTAGCCGAAAGTTTGTGCCCTTTTGCCAGCGTCTCCCTATTTTCCCGAGCCACACCCCCACCAGACCCAGGCAACCACTTTTCTATTCTCTGTTTCTATGAATTGAACTTTTCTTTTTTACATTCCATCTGTAAGTGATACCACGTGGTATTTGTCTTTCTCTGTCTGGCTTATTTCACATAGCCTAATGCCCTCCAGGTTTATCCATGTTGCTGCAAATAACATGATTTCTTTCTTTTTAAAGGCTGAATAATATTCTATTGTGTGCATGTATAAATATTTACATGTCATGTTTTCTTGATCCATTCATCCATGACAGACACTCAGGTTGTTTCCACACCTTGGCTATTGTGATTAACGCTGCAGTGAACATGGGAGTACAGATATATTTTGAGATAATGGTTTCATTTCCTTTGGATAAACACCCAAAAGTAGAATTGCTGGATCATATGGTAGTTCTATGTTTAATGTCTTGAGGAACCTCCATACTGCTTCCCATCGTGGCTGTACCAGTTTACATTCCCACCAACAGTGGGAATGTAAGTGTTCCCTGTTCCCTGTTCTCTGAATCCTCGCCAACATCTGTTTTCTTTTTGTCATAACTATCCTAACAGGTATGAAGCGATAACCCATTGGGGTCTTGGCTTGCATTTCCCTGATCATTAGCGATGTTGATGGTGCATTCCCCTCCGCGTTCCAGTGGACAGTGAGCTTTCCTTCCTTCCTGGGTGCTGAGGAGGCTAATCCTGTCCAAGGAATCATTTTTTAAAAGAATCAACCTTGACTATGAGCTGGGCCCTAAGTCCTTTACATTCAACCATAACAGAGGTGCTGGGAGGAGTCTTACAGACGAAGAAACTGAGGTTCAGAGAGGGGAAATGACTTGTTCCAGGTTCCACAGCCCATAGGTGCAGCCTGTATGATGCTGAACTCACGAGTGCCCCCTCTCTACCCCGAGGATGCATTTTGTGACCATGAGGGGCATCTTCCCATGTCATTTCTTACTCTGATAATGAGAGAGGAAAGACCAGCACCGGAGGAGATCCAGACCCACAACAGCCCCGTCCCCACATATATAGTCTAGACCACACCCTATAGCAGTGACTTTGGGTTACTTGTTCTTTCATCCCAATCTTCTCATGAAATAACAACAACGACAGCTATAATCACAACAGCTGCCATCCAGCTAGTGCTACTATTTCCTCTGGCGCAGTCTCTCTCCCAATCATCATGTTAACCGTAGGAGGTGGTTGCGTCTCTTACAGATGAGGAAGCGGAAGCTTAGAGAGGCTAAGTGGGCCTGGATGTGAACCCAGACAGCTTTTCCCAGGAGTTCAGCTCCGTTGCCTTTAATGCTCACTGAGTACTTCTCCTGCAGGTGCCACGTGTGCTAAGCTCTGCACGCACACAGTCGCACTGAATCCTCAAAATGTCCCTGCCAGGTGGTACTATTGTTACCCCATTTCACAGACGAGGCAATTGAGGTTCTACAAGATTAAATTAAATACACAACTTAAGTAGCAGAGCTGCAGCTCAAACCCACTACTTTCTGAGGTCCAAACCCGTGGTCTCCACCTCCCCTGTCTACTTGGGAAACCTTCCGGTGACCTTTCTCATGCTGAGGCTGGAGCGGAGGAGTGCCTGGGGACAGAGCAAAAGCAGCCCCACAGGGAACACTGAGGCACAGCCTCCTTTCAAAGCCACCCAAAGCAACCAGTTGTCTCCACCCAACTGGCCCTGATTAAAAACAGAGCCTGCCAGCCTGGCTGCCCAGCAGCTGAGCCGACATCAGAAAACATTGCCAGCAAACCTGGGTCTTTTAAGTTATTTATCTGCCTGCATTTTTCATCCTTTGCCATTGACTTGCAAGGGCCCTTCTCGAGAGCCCCTCTGGTGCCCGCCTGGCAGGGCAGCTGGCTCTTTGCCTCCCTCATCCTGGGGGTTCTCCCTCTTTCCTATGAAAAGGCCCAGCACCAGCTGCCTGCTCAGGGACCTCTGAACCTGGGTCCTCCATAACCAGAACTGCCCAGCCTAGGGGTCTTCGTCACCCCCTTCTCCCCACCTGCATCTCCCAACAACACAAGGCTGGGAAGTTCTGGAGCAAGCAGATCTGAACCCAAAGATCCCCCTGCCCTCCTCTCTCATACCTGTCCCCCGCTTCCCCAACCCCGATCCAGGCTCTACCCCTCCCTCCCTGCCCCAGGAGGTCGACCTCTAAGGATTGCATCCCCCAGGCTCCCTTACCCTCTCCATCGCGGTTGGTGTGAGGTACTGGGAGCTACTGGCGCGAGATCAGAGAGTGGGAGGAGAGAGGGGTATTTCCACCGAGGTCTTGGCTGCAGGCGCCCCTCCTGCACTGCAGCCCCTGCCTGGTGCTCAAGCGTGTCTCAACGCTCCCTTAGCTCTGTGCACACCTCTGTAAAGTCCCTTCATTAAATCCTCCTCAAAGTCCTCTCTCATGTGATTTCTGCTTCCTTCCAAGATCCTGAGTGATCTGCAGAACTCCTGGCTCCATGAAATGGAAATTGTGGACAGAAATAAAAGCTCTCAGGGTAAAGCTGCCAGGGACCCAGGAGAGAAGCACGTTTATGACCGGTTAGAGGATGCAAGTCATACTCTCCCCACCACACAACTTAGGTGGAATGTCTTCACCCTCCTCTCTCTTTCTTCTTGATGGATAAACAGAGAGGCTCTGTTTTGTCAATGCTCTTTCGATAGCTGCTTTGTCCAGAAAGGTCTGAGGCTGGATTTGCACCTCCTGGATGGAAAGGGCAGAACCTCCTGATGGGGGAGTGGGTTTGGGTCACAAATCTCCCCACTGTGTTCTGGCCTTCCACTGTCCCTGGCCAGGGCATGATTTTAGGCCACTCTACCACAGACCACCTAGAGTACCTCAGTTGGCATGTTTTGCCTGCCAGTGATAGAAAAACCAATGAAAATAGCTTGAATAAGAAATGTATTGTCTCACCTAACAAGGTATCTGGAATCAGTGGTTGCAGAGTTGGCAAGTTCAGCAGCTCAATGGAAGTAGACTTGGCTTCCCAGTTATCCCCTGGGTTTTCCCCTCATGTTCACAAGATGGCTGCCACAGCTCCAGACAGCACAGCAGGATCTAAAGCAAGAAGTTCCTGTATTGGGTAGATCAGCTGCTGTAACATGACCCCAAATAGCAGTGGATTAAACAACACAGAAATCTATTTTCCTGTCCCTTTACGGTCCAACATCAGTTCAGGGTTAACATGGCAGCCAGTGGGATTGAGGGCTAGACTTCTCTAAGTTGCTGTCCTTATCTACAAGGATGAAGATGGCTCATCATTACGTAAGTATTCTAGTCGTCAGGAAGAAAGAGGGGAGGGAGGACAGGTCGTGTACCTCCTCTTAACAGGCACAGCCACAGAAGTCACACACAACACGGGCACTTATACCATTGGTTAGAACTTGGCTACATGGCCACATCTAGCTGCAAGGGAGGCTGGGAAATGCAGTCTTTGGCTGGACAACCGTGTGTCCAGCTAAAAACTCATCCTACCTGGAAAAAGGGTATAACAGCTGCAGAGAGCAAACTATCTCTTCACAGGCCCTGTCCCATGTCACTTTTGAATAATAAGAAAAACCCTCCCAAGTACCCCCTACCACCACCATCAGACTCTCCCTACATCTCATTGGCCAAGGTTCACACTGGACCAATTTCCTATCCTTTTTTTTTTTTTTTTTTTTTTTTTTTGCGGTACGCGGGCCTCTCACTGCTGTGGCCTCTCCCGTTGCGGAGCACAGGCTCCAGACGCGCAGGCTCAGCAGCCATGGCTCACGGGCCCAGCCGCTCTGCGGCATGCGGGATCTTCCCAGACCGGGGCACGAACCCGTGTCCCCTGCATCGGCAGGCGGACTCTCAACCACTGCACCACCAAGGAAGCCCCCAATTTCCTATCTTTAAAGAAGCCTGGCCGAGATGCAAATTCTGTCAGGAAAAAAGAAGGGCAAGAATGGCTATTGAGTGGTCAACTCAAATTGTCTTCCAAATGGCAGAGCTGCAACCTGCAAAGCAGCTTCATTCTTGTATTCTTTTCTCCCCCGCCATGCAGCTCCTTCTCCTCCTTCGTTTTCTTTTCCATCTTCATGGCCAGCAGCAGAAACTGGCTCTGCTTAGCCAGGCCAACATAAGAAGGAACGAATAAGCAAACAGTGACTGAAATGTCACTGGATCTCAGGGACCAGAAACAGAAAATCAAATGCCACAGGGCTCTCTTTTCTCTCTCTGCAGGCTGTGCTCTTTCCCTCTCCTTGCAGACTGAGTCCTCCACGTGTGGGCGACATGGCCAACAACATCTCTGGAACCACATCTGGAGGTCCCCTCACAGGCAGGAACACTTCCTCCATTCCAGGGTGGAGGCACTCTGATTGGCCCAACTGAGATCAAATCCCCACCAATCAGCTGCAATCTAGGGGTGAGGTCCTATAAGCACAGGGCAACCCGTTCTCAAAGTACAAGATGGAGTTGGGAGAGGGTAGCAATGCCAGAAAGAAGGGTCAGGGTGGAGCCTGGGCAAACAAAACAATAGGTGAGCACTTGCATTCTTTAGTAAGACTGAAAAGTGGCCGTGGTGAGGTGGGGATGATGGGATTCTAGAAAGCAGTTGAAGTCCCAAGAGGTACTGTCCCTGTGTAAACTTTGTGTGGGTCATTGTTTTGATGTGTTTTCTGGTTCAGGTACAAATATCGTGCTGAGGAGTGCCTGTACACTGGTTCTCAAACTGTGCTTTGAGGAACCCCTGGAGGCTGAAGGTGTGGGATGGCTCTACTGGAGCCAGAAAGGCAGTGCCGTTTTTACCTGATTTATCTATGCTCTGGTTTCTGCATCTTTAAATTGGCAATAATAATAGTAGATATCCATCAGGTTATTTTTAGGATTAAATGAGATAATCCATGGGTAGTGCTTAACACAGGGCCTGGCACATAGGAAGTACTCAAACCTCGTTGGTTAGTGTCATTATGATTTTCTATTTTACATAAGATGTATTTTGAAATAAGGGTTCCGTTGATAAAGGAATTCGAAATGACTGGTCTATTGGAACAGAGAGGGTCCAGGGATACAAAGACCTGTAACCTGGCAACCGTGGGATGCAGGGCGAATCTAGGCTTCCTCCTGCTGACTGGACCTGCCCACCCAGTGCCCTTCTGCCAACTAGAAAACAGTCCCCTCCCACCCAGCTCTGGGACACAGCCCCATGCCAGGGCATGGGACAAGTCAGCCTGGGTTTCAGCCCCTTCGTCCTGCCCCTTGAGGTGGGTGCCCTTAGGCAGTGCACGCCCTGCCCGTCCTTCCAGGCCTCAGTCTCCCGTTTGGTTAGGTGGGGGTCACACTGCACCCTGCTTGTCTATCAGGGCAGTTGTGACTGTCAATGTGGTGATGACTGTGCCCGGGTTTTGAACCTGCTGTCTCCTTGTGAAGAGGGGGTGGAATTACAGCTATGGTGAGGTGACCAGCTGAGAGTCACAGGCAATGGGAGAGCAGGCGCTAGGGGTGGGTGGAGCGGCCGGGCAGGAGCCTTGGGAAGATCAGCCGGGAAGAGCTCTTGCCTGACCCCTGGGAGAGGCCTAGGGGTGTCCATCTGCCACCCTCCGTCAGTCCTTACCCCAGGGCCAGCGGAACCCATTCATCGACTGGGCCCCAAGCCCCACCTGCCAGAGCCTTTTAGATGAGGCCTTTGACCTCGTGTTCTGTCCAGGCTGCCAGACCAGAAGGACGTGGGGAAGGGAAGCGGGGACAGAATGGCCCCCTACCTCCATCAGCCCCAGGGCAGCCTCCCATCCATCCCCTCTGCGAGAACGTCCATCACAGGGAGACCTCCTTCCCTCCTTCACGAGCTGCCTCTTTAGAAACCGGTCGTTGCTGTCTGGGTACTTTCTAGCTTTCTCTGAGAAAGTCACTCGACAGCCTAGTGCAGGATTTTGTAGACAAGAATCTCCTGGGACACTTGTCAAAATTACAGCTTCCAGAGCCTCACTCACCTGGCATTCTGACTTAATGAGTCAAGGCAGGGCCCAGGAATCTGAATTTTACCAGCAGTAAGGTTGGAGAGTCACATAGCCATTGAGATTAAAGGGATGGGCGATGGATCCCTTCTGACCTGGGTTAGATGCTGTGTGATCTTGGGCAAATGACTTAACCTCTCTGGTTCCATCTGAGACAAAATGGGAACAACAGAGCCCCTACCTCAGAGGGTCATTGTGAAGCCTGAGACCAAGCAGAGAAATCTCTTAGAATCTGTTTGGTAAGCATCAACCAATGATAGTGACCTTTTTGTTATTATTATTATTATTATTATTCTTTTTGTTATTATTATTCATTTTTTAGCCAACTCCTGCCTGCACTAGGTCATTGTGTTGCTCAGGTGAAGGGGATGTGGGACCACAGGGTACCTGTACCAGCCCTCTCGCGGCCCCAGGATGAGCCTCAGCCCTGTCTGCCCTTAGGATCTGCTAATACCATCACCTCTCTGGCCACACCCCTCCTGCAGCACTCAACACCTCCCCTGCCAGCAGCCCCATCAGGCAGCCTGCCTGCTTCTCCCATCCAGGCTGCTTCCACTCAGGCTGTGCCCTTTGGGGTGGAGGCTAGTCAGTGCCACTTCAGGTGCTGGGTGGAGAGCTGCTGCAGACCCTGGCTGGGGCCTGGCGAGGGGACACGGGTTGGGCAGGGAGTAGGTGGGTGGGTGACGGCTCCGCCTGGATGGCCACCAGTTCAGGGTCTGCCCTTGGTGCTTAGTCAGCTGCTGAGTCCCAAACTCACCTGGGTGGTGCGGAGGTGGGGACGAGGTTGCCCGAGTGGAGGGGAGCAAGGTGGAGGAATATATGAAGAGTCCCCTACGAGCCTGAGCCCCTCCTTCCCTTGGTCTGAGGGTGTGGGATCCCAAGATCCAGAAACCAGATGTCTTTGCGGGCTCCACAGTTCACTCTGGGTCTGCAGAGGAAGCGCCCCGGCCACCTCTCATCTCAAGATTTCGTGGGAAGGCTGGCTGTGAGGCGGAGGTCTGGTCAGTCCTGGCAATCACTTTTTCCCACAGCCTCCAGCCCCTTGCCCCTACCTCAGCCTATGGAATGGGGCAAGCCCCTGGGGGGGGGCCTTGTGGAGGGGAGGGCCGAAGGCCGGGTGGACAGGGTCCGGTGTTCCAGTTCTGATTCCTCCTCCACCTCTTCGTATGCTCAGGGCGTTCCCCACATCATCTCATTTAATCCTTGCATGGACTTTGTGCAGGAGGCTGGCTACTACCTTCTCTTACAGCCGAGACAACCAGAGGCTCAGGGAAGGGAAGGGACCTGCCCAAGGTCACAGAGCTAAGTGAAGTCACGCAGAGCTACAGGGGTCTAGAGCCGGGTCCACTTAGGGTCACTTTGACCGACATGTTGACCTTATGTTGGGGAATTCGAAGGCCAAGGAGGTTGGATTCCCTGCCCCAGGTCACAGCCCAGGGCTCTCTCTCTCCACAATGCCACCAACAGCCTGCCCTGAACACTCAGGCAGGCCCAAGCCCTTCCTCTTCTGATTTCTTTACCTCTGTCCCTCCATGTCGTCATCCCACATGTAGACGGACACAGGGCCCACTTAGGAGCGGGTGATGAGGCGAACTCGGGCTCTCACCTGCAGATGCTGAGCACGGTGGCAGGTACATCGTAAATTTGGTAAATGCTCAGCAAATGAAGATTTTTTTTTTTTAAAGATTATAATCTAGGAGGCTTCCCTGGTGGCACAGTGGATAAGACTCCGCACTCCCAATGCAGGGGGCCCGGGTTCTATCCCTGGTCAAGGAACTAGATCCCACATGCATGCTGCAACTAAGTAGCCCGAGAGCCGCAACTAAGGAGCCCTGGAGCCGCAACTAAGGAGTCTGCCTGCCACAACAAAGACCTGGTGCAACCAAATAATAAATAAATAAATATTTTTTAAAAAAGAAAGAAAAAGACTATAATCTAGGGCTGTGTTTCTCCATCTGTGGGGGTATATCCATGCTTTGGAAATCCTAAGATTTAAACAGTCACGGAGAGGGGCTCAGCTCAAACCAGTGCAGTGGTTAAGAACACAGACCCTGGGACCAGCTGGTATTCCATTCCTCACTCTGTAACACAGAAGCATCTTGGGTGAATTCCTCAACTTTTCTGTGTCTCAGTTTCCTCATCTGTAAAATGGGGGTAATAATAGTTGCCACCTCCTAGGGCTGTTGTGAGGATTTAACAAGTTCACCTCTATGTGAAGGGCTTTGCATGATATCAGGATATGGTTAAGGACTTTATGAGTGTGAGCTGTTACTAAAAGTCTGGTTATTAGCCTTTGATCTTTCCAATCAATTATAGTTACAGTATTAAAATGGAATGTGAATGCTATTAACCTCGCCAATATAAAAATCAAATCACACAGCCAACACACATTAAGGATTGGTCACTAATTTCCTCACCTTTCTTGGAAGGTCATCAGTAGATATTCCTTAAAACAGACACATGAAGAAACAGGAATGTACTTTTAAAAGTTTAGTTCAGAAAAACTAAAAGCAAACTTGGAGTGTTTGGGAAGATAGAGAAATTTATTTTTTATTATTTTTAACCATATGCATGTATTCCTTCCATGAGAAAAAAAAAGTTTAACAAAATTTTAAGGCCAAATAAATGAAATACATCCACAAAATGACAAGCAGTTGCTCTCTATGTGCTGCCTTGGAAAGATTCCTCCACTCAATATTTAGTGTAAAAACAAACTGCAGAAGATTAGATTCAATATGATCTGGGTTTTGTAAAGGAAAAACAAAATTTAAGTGAGTGGATTGGGTGTTCCGCAAAAAGGTGGAGAAAGGCACCTGCTCACTTATTAAGGATGCCAGCCTGTCTCTGGTTAGTAAGAGAGAGTAGAAGCCAGAGAGAATCCTACACTCCTGCACCGCTGAAGTGCTTTGACAGCAAGCATGAATTACCTGTAAAGAGAAAATGTGTAAATAAAGAAAGAAACTGGAAGCAAATGTGATGATTTTTATTCCTGGCAGGAAGGAGGGCGCCACCCAGAACCACGTCCTCCCCCTGTTTCCCCTCACCTCTGACCAGATCCAGGCAGGAGCCCCGACTCGCATCCCGGGACATTGCAAAGGTCTGGAAGGTGGACATTGCTCCTGGTCCTTTTCCGGCTGGGCCTTCCAATCCAGACGGCCTCTGCTCAGGGACCCTGTAGGCAGAACTAAGGTTATCCCGAGCAACTTCCTGACCCAGTGCGGTGCCGGCCACCTGGACCAAGGATGCCAGTGCTTAGCTGGCCCCACAGAAGTTTCTGGAACCGGCAGCAGACAGACCCAGGCAGCCCAAACAGGTGGTAATATGAGGGGCACCAGAGAGCCTCCTTCAACACGTCTCCGGTCATCCATTCATTCCCCCATTAAACGTGTGCTGAACCCTGACAATAACATCTGAGTTCTGACAACTTCATAAGTCTCTGCATCACCAGGTCTCAACCTTCTCACAACCGACACCTTCTATTTATGTTAAAATATGTAATATGCTCTTTAATACTCTGAAATGAACCTCATGGATACTGTAACCTACCTACATATTCCTTTTTAAAAATATCCATATATAAAGTCCTAACTGTAATGTAAAGCAGAAATATAGAGAATGTCACGTAAAATAAAATCTGCAGCTGCTCTAGGAGGCATGATGAAGTTGCCAGGAGCTTGCGGTCCCTGCAGAACCTCCGAGAAGGTGGTCGCTCCGGATGTGGGGTTCAGAGCGGAGACTCCAACGCTCCAAAAGGGTCACCGTCCAAAATTGCGAGCAACTCCTGGCCTGTTCTGAATAAAACGAAATAGAGACTTCTCTTGTTATTGCCTTTAGTCAGCTGACCCGTGGAAAAATCAGTGCGTATTCACACTGTGCAAAACGCTTTATATTTATACGTAAAGCAGAGTTAAAGTCTAGATTCATATAATTATATACACCTTTCCTCCCTAGATGAATGTCCAGCAGGACACGTGAAAGTCATGTGCATCATGGGACCGTTCTCACTGGGCATGGCTGTCCCACGTTTTGCTCAACACCTGCCTTCTCCACCTACTAACTAGAATGGTGTTCCCCCCCATCCCCAGCTTTGTGACCAGCCAAAACGCCGCCATCCAGTTCCAAAACATCTCCTGGGGCAGTGGCCCCCAATTAAACGTGTCACTTAATCATCTCAACAAGCTGATGTAAAAGGCACTAATATTATCCCCATTTTACAGATGAGAAAACTGAGAGCGCCCAGGTGGGAGGGGTTGAGCCAGGACCCTCACCTGAGCTTGTCCTGAGTCCACCCAGTGGGCTACACTGCCTCCCCTCCTATCAGGTCTGGGCTGGCACTGGGGGACCAAATATGAGAAAGGCATTCCTCCTGGGGAACAGAGACAGCTAGATGCCTAGGTGAAGGGCAGGCAGGGGACGCGCAGCGGAGGAGTGACCATGGAGGTGGAGGAGCACTGGGGGGAGGGCGTTCCCAGCAGGGGGAACTGCACGCGTAAAGGCATGAAGGACAGGACGTTATGGGAGGCTCCTAGGGACAAAAGGGGGTGCAGAGGCATGGGCCTAGCAGGTGTGATGTGAAGCACCCAAGGGGTCTGGTTTGGGTCGGGTAGGCAATAGGGAGTCATGGGCAGTTTTAGAGCAGGGCAGCTACTTGAGGGCTTTGGTTTAGAACAATCCCTGGGAGCAGGGAGGAGGCTGGACTGCAGGGTGGGGAGACGAGCTATGGGACCAGTGACGGAGTGTCTCAACAGTCCAGGCTGGGGATGGGAGCATGATGGCAGAACCAGATCAGAGGAAGAATTCTCAGCCTCGTGACAGACGGGCTGTGGGGCCTGGTGAGGAGGATCCTCACACGACTCGGGAAAGCAGGAATAGCTGGAGGAGAAACACATTCGAGCCGAGCTGCAGTCTGGGTTGGGACGTTTTGATGTGGAACTTTCTCCCACAGGTCTCTCTACCTGCTGCTCCTTCTACCTGGAACTGGTTCTCCCAGTTTTCACCGTGGCCAGGGCTGTTAAAGTTCCCCTCTTGAGAAAGGCTGACCCTACCACCCTGTTTAGACAAGCCGTCCCTCCACTATTTCCTGTCCTAGCATTCTGCTTGGTCTCGTTATAATACTCACTCCAATCAGTAATTATTACTTTTTTTTTTTTTTTTTTTTTTTTTACGGTACGCGGGCCTCTCACTGTTGAGGCCTCTCCCGTTGCGGAGCACAGGCTCTAGACGCACAGGCTCAGTGGCCATGGCTCACGGGCCCAGTCGCTCCGCGGCATGTGGGATCTTCCCGCACCGGGGCACGAACCCACGTCCCCTGCATCAGCAGGCGGACTCTCAACCACTGCGCCACCAGGGAGGCCCTATTCTTGATCTGCTTGTTTTCTGTTCCATATAAGAGAGCCAGGCTCGTCCCTATTTTAGGTCACTTCTGTCTCCCCAGGGCCTAACACTGTGCCTGGCACACAGTAGGTGCTTGAAAATGTTTGTTGAGTGAACAAATGAGATACCAGAATGTCATCAGGAGAGAAATGACCAGAATCACTCAGAAATGCCCCTGCAGGGAATTCCCTGGTGGTCCAGTGGTTAGGATTCCGGGCTTTCACTGCTGGGAGCAGCCTGAAAGTCACAATTTGGGCTCTTTCGATGTCAGCCCTGACCTCTCCTCACTTCGAGGCCCTTTAAAGTTGCAGAGGGGAGTGTCAGCTCTTCTCTCTGAGCCCCTCCCCTAGGAGGGGGTGTATCAGGCTCGTAGTGGAAGCCTGGGTGGGGCGGGGTCTCTGTGGACCTTTCTCCCATGGGTTGCAAGAGGACAGTGGGAGCAAGTTCCCTCCATTCCTGCTCTGTGTGTGGGTGTTGGGGGTGGGTAGGAGGGGTGGGAGGATGGAGGGAGCCCGAAGCCCATATCCCCAGTCTCTCCTGGAAGCCAGAGGCAGGATGCCCGAGGCAGGGGTTCCTAAGCAATTCCCAGGCTTCCAAGATGCCCTGCATCCCACCCCCTGCCCCTGACCTACCTGAGGTCCTGCACCCCCTTTTCCCTCCCCATAGAGCTCCTCAAAATATTCTCTGCCCTCATCACAGAAGTTAAACGTCCTCAGTCGTGCTGTGATGTCCGCTGTCTCCCTTAAGTCCCACACCGGCCCTGGAGATGGACTGTCACCAGCCCTATCTCACAGACGGGGAACCCGAGGCTGAGGGAGGCAGTGACTCACCGAGGACAGAGCCAGGCAGAGGCAAAATCATGTGCTCTTAGCTGCCCGCAACATACACCGTCGTCACTGTCCCAGCCCCACGTGCAGTGTAGGCGCTTCCCACACTGGCAGAGGGAGCTGGACAGGGGAACCCTCAGGCCCTGAGCAGTCCACCCCACCCTGGAGCCTCTGAGAGCCTCGCTCCCACTATCGCAAAGCTCACCGGTTGGCCTTTCTCTCCCTATCTCCTGGGGCAGGAAACGTGCCAGGAGAGATAAGGAGGAAAGAAAGGAGGGGGGAGGTCTCTGAGGTGCAGGGTGGGGCTGCTACCTCCCATGATCAGGGCAGGAGAATTGAAGGAAATGGCCAGAGAGAGGCAAGAGGGGCAGGGGGCAGGGAGGTTATCAGCTATAAATACCCTATCTCCAGGATCCCCAGGAGAGGAGGAAAGGGGTTGAGGTCAGAGGGTCTGGTCTCTGTGGCTGGGGGTGGAGGCAGTGGTCATTAGTGTCTGCCTGGGATTCAGATCAAAGAGCCAGACGGCAGATAACAGGCTTGACCCAGGACCCTCCCCCTTGCCTCCTGCTAGAGGTAGGTGCTCTGACACTATAGCAGGCCAAGCAGGTCTTACGTTCTCGCATCTTCCGTGCATTCCTGGATCCATCCATCCACCCACCCATTCAATCAGCCACCAGTTCACCCCACCCACTCATCTATCTGTCTACCCATCCTGCCTCCCCCTCCCTGCCTCTGAGCCTTCCCATTTGCTGTTCCTTCTGTCCACAACACTCTTCTGTTCCTCTTCACTTCGCTAACTTGTCCTTTAGGTCCCAGCGGAGAAACAAAGTCCTTCAGGAAGCCTTCTCAGACCCCACCCCCAGCCAAGTCCAGGGTAAGGAGCGTAGCGCATCAGCTCCCATGCCCCTGGTCTTCTGTTTCTATGGCATTTATCACAATTATCATTTCATACTTGCTTCCATTTCCCCAGCTCCCTGAGGTGGCTTGCAATTCTGTAGCAGCTAGGACAGCAGAGGATGAGGAGGTAATGAGGGTGGGCTTCAAGGAGGAGGTGGCCCTTGAGCCAGGACTTGACTGTGTGCACATGGCAGTGGGACAAGGGGTGGGCTCCGCTGGCTCAGGAGACACACAGGCAGGAAAGTGCAAGGTGGCCTCAGGGAGTGGGAGGTGTCTGGAGGGGGCCTCCCTGAAGCAAGGTGGGCAGAGGGAAAGTGATGAAAGCAATATGGTGGCAGAGTGGGGAGAGGGAGAGAGAGGGAGAGAGAGAGAGAGGGAAAGAGGACAGACAACATTACTGAGAGAGAGAGACAAAACGAGAGGGGTCCCAAGACCTCCTTACATGCCAGGATATGTGGTGAGGGAGACCAGAGGATGGACCAGGTGCCTGGATATGGTGTGTCCTGCTTCTGCTTCTGAGACAGTGGAAAAACAGCTGGCTCCTGATCTCTTCAAGAGAAATGGTCATGGTCGTAAGGCCTTGCTGGAGCCGATGACTCATGGCTGGAGGTTGCTGGAGCTAGCCCCCAAAAGAGAGGCCAGGCTGAGCCCACTTCTGAGCCTCTGGCTGGGCTGTGCTCTCCTCCCACACCCCAACCCCTTCCTCTCTGGGATTAGGGAGGGAGGTCTTTTCCCCAAGAAGGGTGGGCTTCTGGAAGTGGGAAGGCGGGGGCAGGAGCATAAATCCTGGAGTCACTGTGGGTGCAAACCAGTCCAGGACCCAGTGTGGGATCTGCCAGGTCATGGACGTCAGCATGACTGGGAGGCCCCAGAGTGGGGAAATCGGCCAGGGATGCTCCTGTCCTCGGAGCAGGAGGGCCAAGCCTGGCCTTTCTAGACCTAGATCTTAGCAAACCCGTGTGTTGTTCATGCTTGAAGTCCAGGGAGTACAGGTTTCTCCTTTGCCCTCTGGGAGGACTTAATCATTAAAGTGAAAACAGCTACTGCTATTTATCGAGAACTCACTTTGTGCCAGGCTCGAGGCTACATACCTTATACGAAACATTGTGCTTGATCCTCCAAAACACCTATCAGTGGTACCCACAAGTATTATCCCCTGTTTCAATGATCTATTGCTGGGTAATATAAATTACCCCAAATCTCAGCAGCTTAAGGTAAGACACATTTACTGTCTCACAGTTTCTGTGGGTCAGGAAGCTGGGCAGGACTTAGCTGGACCCTCTGCTTCAGGGTCTCTCCCAGGCTGCAGTAGAGCCCTCTGCCATGGTCTCAGTCTCATCTGAATGCTTGACCGTGAAAGGGTCCACTTCCCAGCTCACTCAGTGGTTGTTAGCAAAATTCAGCTCTCTGTGGGCTGTGGCCAGAGGCTGCCCTTAGCTCCTTACACATGGGCCTCTCTCTTCATCAAAGTCTGCAAGCCCAGAAAGCAGTAGAGAGTCTCCTAGTAAGATGGAACTCATGGTCTTTTCTCACTGAATCAGGGTTGTAGCATCCCTCAACACTGCTGTAGTCTATTGGTTAGAAGCAATTTACTCCGTGGAGAGGATTACACAAGGCCATGAACACCAGGCGGCAGGATTACAGATGCCGACTCTGAGCCCATCTGCCATGCTTCCATTTTATAGAGGCAGAAATGGAACCACAGGAATCTAGTCATCCAGAGCCACAGCTAATAAGCGTCAGGACCAAGGCTGGGATGCGGGTCTGTGGATCTCCAATCCACAGGGATGCTGAGCCCAGGCTCTGGTAAGAGCCCGGCTCCACCACTTGCTAGTGGTTGAACTCGGGCAAGTGAGTTACCACCCAAAGCCTCAGTTTCTTCTTCTGTAAAATGGGATAGCAGCAATCCTAATTTAAAAATCTCATACAACACTTCTATGAAGTGTATAAAGACTTCTGGAGAAGTAAGGCACCTTATCCTTGCTAGCACTGTGTGGTATGAGCCCTCCTGTTCTGCCCACAGCAAATCACACCATGTCTTCCCATTACTCACACTTGTCAGTGGTTTCCCTTCCTAATCGAAGTGAAAGTCAAAGTCTCTCCACGGCCTCTGAGGGCCTGCAGGATCCTCGCTCACCCCCTCTGGCACACTGGCTTCCGGCTGCTTCTCAAACACGCCAAGCGCATTCTTCTCCTGGGTCTCCTACAGGCACAGTTGTCTCAGTCTGGAGTCCCGTTCCCGTGGATACAGCTCTCTCCCCGCTGCGTGCAGGTATCCACCCAAGTGTCATCTCTCAGAAGGCCCTCCTGGACCCATTTTAAACACCACACGCTCTCATTTTCCACCCCTTTACCCTTCTTTTTTCATCATGGTACCTGACAGGACGTTCTATAAATACTGGCTGGTTTATTCATTGTGTGTCTCCCTCCCTAGATTGTAAGTTCCATGCAGCCAGGAACTTGTTTTGTTCACTACCATATCCCTGGAACCCAGAACAGCGCCTGCCCAGCCTAAAGGCACTTGATACATATTTGCTGAATGGATGAGTGGATGATGGATGATCGAATGAAAACATTCGGCCTTGAGGGACACAGCCACGAAAGCACCTCTGACCCTCTGTTCATCCTGGCTGTACCTCCTCCTCCCCTCTTTACCTTCTCCCTCCCGGAAACCAATCAGAGTGAGAAGGAATCCTCTGGGAATAGCTGAAAAGAAGCTCAGAGTAGGGACATAGTCTGCCCCCAGAAGGTCAAATCTGCTCTGGTGTGTTCCACCCATCAGCCGTCAGCTGCCATGCCTGATGCCCTGCCCCAAAAGTGGTCCATCCCACCAGCCTCTCCCACACCCCTCCCCAGGAACTGCTGACTTCCCTGCTGCCAAGTGACCCCATTCAGCTGTGACCACTCCAGGCAAGACAGAAGGCCAGGGACAACAGGACACCACCATCAGGCAGGCCTCCAGGCTTTACCTAGCAAATCAGGCAGGAGCCAGGGGCGAAGAGCACATTCCCTGTTCTCTGGAGGATACTATCCCTGAATCGTACTAGCAGTAACTCCTTCCTGGGTTAGGATTTTTGTTTGCAAAGTAATATTTCTTATATGATCTTTTAATCTGGTTTAAACAATTCAGTCAGAGCAGCCTTCACTTTCTATTACAGAGACAGAGAATACAATAATAATAAAAAAAAACCCACACAAGTGTGAATACAAATGCAAATATAAATACCAATAACTCATGTTATTGAGCTACTACCAGGTGTTCTGAGCTGTAGTGTGTCCTTTCAAAATTCATATTGGAGCCCTAACCTAACCAGTGCCTCAGAATGTGACTGTGTTTAGTCTTTAAAGAGGTAATTAAGGTAAAATTAGGTCACTAGGCTGGGTCCTAATCCAATATGACTTGTGTCCTTATAAGAAGAGGAGATTAGGACACAGACACGCACAGAGGGAAGACCATGTAAGGACACAGGGAGAAGACGGGCATCTACAAGCCTAGGAGAGAGGCCTCAGAAGAAACCGTGCCAGCACTTTGATCTTGGACTTACAGCCTCCAGAATTGTGAGAAAACATATTTCTGTTAAGTCACCCAGTTTGTGGTACTTTATTATGGCAGCCCTAGCAAACTAAGACACCAGGCATGAAGCAAGGACATATGTGCAATTCTGGCCAATGGGATGCAATAGGAAGTCAGGTCAGGTGCTTCTGGAAGGTTTTTCTCCCTCTCTCAAAAAGGAACAGCAGGAGGAAGGGGCCCACTCTCTTCAGATCTGTAGACATTGTCATTTGAGCATGTTGGACCTGGAGCTGCTGCAGCCATTTTGCACCATGAGGTAATCAAGGATGGCTGAGCAGAAAAATGGAGGAAACCTGGGTCTTTGATGTCATCACTGAGCGTAAATTATGTATTCTAGTTCTAGACTTCTATTTATATGAGAAAATGGAATGTCCTTACTCTTTCGGCTACTTTGAGTTGGGCTTTATATTATTTGTGTGCTACACTAGGATGTAGCAGCCTAGTGATGGAAGAGAACCCTGGTCACATCTGAGACACATTGAATTTGTCTCAGGTAGCAAAGCAGCTCTGTGATGTTGTATACTGAAACCCAGGAGCCCCACAGATATAAATGGGATTCAGGAAAAGTTCTGAGGGGAGGGATGGCTGGTGTTGAGTTAATATCATAGCAACGTCAGAGCTGCTAGCATCTCTCTCTCTTGACCTTCCCCCTATGGTGTTAAGCTGGGGGCTGGGCGTGATTTGGGGGAGTTAACCAGCAGTGTCCGCCACAAGACACTTAGTAGCTAGAAAGAGATTAGGAAATTTTGGAATGTCTTCTATCTGTACCTCCATCCGCCTTTTTTGATCATCTAAGAGCCACATACTCTTGTGCATTTTAACTCCATCATATCCTCTCAATTTGTCCCCTGCTTGTCATCCCTTCTGTGTGGACTTTGTTTGGGCTACAAAAGCCTGGGAACCACAACAGCTCCTAAGTGGTCTCTCACGTTCCTGCCCGTCCACCTTCATCCAACAAAGCTCACTGAGTTCCCGCAATGTGTCAGGCACTGGTCTAGGCATTTGGGTTATTTCAGTGAACAAAACAAACAAGTCCTGCCCTCGTGGAGCTTATATTCTTGCAGGGGGAGAAGCAATGATCCTAACAAACAAGTAAGTTAACCAGCAGGTGGGACAGTGACCTCCGGATGAGGGAGATCAGAGGCAGGGCTGCAATTTTAAATTTGGTGAAGTCAGGCTGGGTAGAGTGGGCTCCTACTAGGTCCTTATAAAAAGAGGGAATTTGGACACAGACCTGCATATAAGGAGAACACCATGTGAAGATGGAGGCAGAGATCTACAAGCCCAGGAATATCAAAGATTGCCAGCAAACAACCCCAACTAGATGAGAGCATGGAACGGATTCTCCTTCATGGCCCTCGCAAACAACCAACCATGCCAACCCCTTGATTTTAGACTTCTAGCCTTCAGGACTGTGAGGCAATACATTTCTGTGATTTAAGCCACCCAGTTTGTATCACTTTGTTACTCAGCTCCCTAGGAAACTAACACCGTGATCAAATAGGCCTCATTGAGAAGATGACTTTTGAACGAACACGTGAAGGACGTGGGTGTGAAGACAGTGAGGGTGTCTGGGGGAACAGCACACAGGCAGAGGGAACAGCCAGTGCAAAGGCCCTGAGGCAAGCACTTGCTTGAAGTGTTTGAAGAAAAGTAAGGCGGCCAGAAAGTAGTGAGTGAGGCATGCAGTGTTGCAGAAGAGGAGATGGGATGAAGGATGGATCTTGTAGGGCCCGTAGGCCATTGCACAGACTTTGGTTTTTATTCAGCATTGAGTGGAGCCGTAACAGAGTTCTGAGCTGAAGAGTGACATAATCATACTTACATTTTAATAGAATCACTCTGGCTGCTGTGCAAGAAGAGACTTGAGGGGGTGCAGGGAGAAGAGGGGAGGGGGAAACAGAAAGTTAGTGGGTATTGCAACAACCCAGGCAAGAGACGATGGTGTCTTGGATGAGCATGGTGGCGGTGGAGGTGGGGAGAAGTGGATGGAGTCCAGCCACTTTTTGAAAGTGCAGCTGACAGGATTTCCTGACAGACCAGATGTGGGGGGGAGAGAAGGAGCTGAGTCAAGGATGACGCCAGGGATTTTGGCCTGAGCAGCTGGAAGGATGGTGTCGCCATCAACGGGGTAGAGAAAACCATGGCGCTTCCTGCTTCCTGCAGGTCTGGGAGGAAGGGGGGCGGGGTCGGTGGGAAAGATCGAGAGTTCGGTTCCGAGCAGGTCGAATTTACAAGTCTCACCTTCCATTAATCTTCAAAACAGCTGCCAGAGTGATGGTTCTTTAAAAAGCAAATGAACAAATGAATGAACAAACAAACAAGGACTCTAGGTGGCTAAGGCATGAAATCCCCACTCTAGCATGGATGGACGGGGCGTCGATGAATCCTGCTGAGCATATATTTCCAGCTGCTCCCCCTCGACCTCCTCCATGCTCCTTATGTGTTCAGACTCTACTGAGTCTCTGGCAGCTCATTCATTCATTTACTCACTAAGCATTTGTTTAGCATCTACTATGCCAGGCACTGAATTAGGCATTAAGGCTGCAGCCCTCATGGAGCTTACTGTCCCACGATCACATTCTACACACCCCAGTGCCTTTGCACAGGCTGTGTCATTTGTCTCAAATCCCACTCACCCTCTTTCTCCTACCCTTATTCACCTTCTAAGGTCCAGCCATTACAGTTTCCTCTGGGGACCTTTTTGATGAGCTAGACTCAAGGAGGTTGGTGTTTCCAGGGCCCTATGTCCCTATTATCTGCAGGGTTTTCTCAAAGGCAGGGACCTGTCTTTATCCATCCCTCTATCTCCAAATGTTTGAATAATTGAATGGCTGGATGAGTGAGTGTTAGTAAGGATTCCCCAGCTTTGATCTTGGTCTGACCCACATTTGGCTAATGGTATCCTGGTCATGAGCTCAGCTGAGATGAGCTAGCCATGGGCCTAATGTCTCCTTTCAAACAAACTGTCAGCAGTGTCCTTTTGAGACAAGTATGGCCTCCTAGAGAATTATGGGAGGTTCCCCAGGCTGGAATCCCTTGGACAGGAGGAGAAAGGCCTGTTGTGGAGGAGGCACGGGAGCCAGGGGGGTGTTTCTGGTCCAAGTCACCAGCACCAGCATCCCCTGTGGCCTCTGAGGAAAGCCGGGGTAACCATGGCAACCAGGCACCAGAGCCAGGAGTGGAATGGAGCCAGGCCCATGGAGAGGCCTGCGGGGCAGGCTGGACTCCAGGGTCACTGTGTGTGTGTCAGGTACAGGAGGAAATGAAGGGGTATCCCAAAGACCAGGGGGTGAAATGGCTGTGGGAAAGAGGGGGATCCGTAAGGCACAGATTCAGGGCTCTGAGCTGATTAACCGTCCTTATGCTTCATACGGTGCAGGGTTCTCTGGGTCCCAGCCCCCTTCCCTGAGAACAAGAAAGAAAGAGTGAGGGGTAAGGAGACAGAGATTGATTGACACTGGGAAAGGAGAGGCAGAGAGGCAGAGAGCCCACCACCGAGAGAAGGAGGGAGGGAGGAAGAGAGAGATTATTAGGTGCAGAAAACACAGAGAGAAAGGGAGAGAAAGGAGCGAGGCAGATTCCTACATAGAGAAAAAAAGTACCGACGGAAGACAGAAAGAAACACAAGGACATGGAGACTGAGAGACACACAGAGATGGATGGAGAGACAAAGGGGAAAAGCTAATAAGAGACAGAGAATGAAAGAAAGAAGAGAAGGTGAGACAGAGCCAGAGGAAGAACTAGATACAGAGGAAAGGAAGACAGAGGAAACATGGGGCAGAGAATCAGAATCAACAAGGTAACAGAGAAGGTAGGCGCGAGAGACTAGCAGAGGAAAGAAAAAGACACAGAAAAAAATGAGAATGACCCAAAATGAGAAAGAGTCAGAAATAAGAGAGATGAGCAGGAAAGGGAGTGGGACGATAGAGGCTGAAAAATGATCAGATTGGCAGAGGGCGCCCAGCCCCACCCAACACAGGATCGGAGGCCCTACCATGAGGGACCGGGAGAAGCCCAGTCTGCTCCAGGAAAGGTCATCAGGACTGTGGGCCTTGCCTCCCCAAAAGAACAGCCAGTGTCCCATCAGTGTCCCCAGGGCCAGATGCGACGGGCCAGGCTGTTCAGTGGGGACCACAGGGAATAGCGGCGGCGGCGGTGCAGCAGGTTTGCTGCTGAAGTATTTCCTGGGGGCGGCTGCACTCGCCGGGTCCTCCATATGTCCCGTGCATATGTTTAGCAACCTGCCTCCAAACTGGGAGCTGTGTTTACACTCAGGGAGGGTTACAGTCTATTGTCAGAGAAAGGAAGCAGGAAGTGTTTTACATTTCGAGGTGTTGCCATCTTCGCAGGTTGGGATTCCCAGGCAACCTGCAGCTAGCTTCTGCTTAGTGGAAAAAGAAGAGCTACTGTTTTGCCGCCAAGAGAGAAATTCCTCCCAGATGATGGTGCCAGGAAAGAGATTTTTCTCTTTCAAAGAACTTAATGTGCCTTTTTTTCCTCCGAAGATAAATGAGAGCTATAGAATCCAGTATCTCCTTCTGGCCTTGGCTACCCGGGAAGCTCAGATCTAAACGGCCTTTGACGTCTTTGGATCACCAAGGCTTTCTAAGGCCCCTGAAATTGTATGCAAAATTATTTCATCTGCTCCATAACAAAGCACCATAGGTTGGGTGGCTTGAACAACAAACATTTATTTTTCACAGTTCTGGAGGCTGGGAAGTTTAAGATCAAGGTGCCAGCAGATTCAGTGTCTGGTGACGACCCTCCTTCTGGATTGTAGACGGCTACTTGTTTGCTGTATCCTCATATGGCGGAGAAAGGAAGCTCTGGTGTCTCTTCCCTTTCTTGTAAGGGCACTGATCCCATCATGGGGTTCTACCTAATAAGCCTAATAACCTCCCAAAGACCCTACTTCCAAATACCATCCCATTGGGACGTAGGACTTCAACATATAAATTTGGGGGTACACGTTCAGTCCATAACAATTCCGTGTATGTATATTTTTCTGGGGAGGGGTCTTCAGCATTCTCAACGTTCTCAAAGATGTTCATGACCTTTAAAAGGTCACAGAAAGAGGGCAGTCAGGGTTAGGCTCACACCATCCCTTGGATAACTGACCCTCTCTTCGAAGCCACAGCCTCTGTGAGGTGGGGGTATCATGGTAGGAATAGCTGATAATTGCTGCCATGAGGATTAAGCCACCTGACACACACACAGCTTGGAGTAGAGCTGATAGCAGGTCTCGATCATTGTTGGCTGTCCCGATTGTTTTACCAAGTTGCCCTCTGGTGTGACTTCTAGCATGGCGCCTTGTATGCAGTAGGCACTGAATGAACATGTGCCTGCCTGCCTAACTTACTATCCATGCTTTTCAGTGTCCCCAGTGCCTCTCCTGGGCCTGGGTAAATACGGGCTGAACTAGAGAAATCTGAGAAGAAAAGACAGGTGTAAGAAGACAAAATAAATCCCGTTTCTGGGACTTCCCCGGTGGTCCAGTGGTTAGGACTCCAAGCTTCTACCGCAGGGGCCGCGGGTTCGATCCCTGGTCAGTGAACTAGGATCCCACGTGCCATGTGAATAAAATAATAAAAGAAAATAATAAAAGAAAATAAAATAAGATAAAATATAAAAGCAAGTCCCGTTTCTGTCTAGGCCCCTCTCACAAATGGACTCTCCGCCCACTTCCTCCCCAGCAGACCAAGCAAGCTCACCTGTCCCGTCTTTTCTGTCCTTTCATTCACTGTACTGGGGACTTGAGCCCAGGTGGGGGAAAGAGGCCCCCGGAGGGTTGCCTCCCTCTGCCAGGAGCACCAGAGCCAATGATGAAGCTGAGAGGGACAGAGGCATTTGTGCTTAGTGGTGCCCCCTTTCCAGGCAGAGGGCACAGCCAGTGCAAAGGCCCTGAGGTGGGAATATGGCTGGCGTGCTGCTGTTGGAGCCCGTAGGGCTGGGGCGGGATAGACCAAGTAGAAGGTGGAAGGAGACAATACAAAGCAGTGAGTGGGCCAGGTCAGGCTGGGTTTGGCATGTCATTATCAGAACTTCAACTTTTACTCTGAGAAGCAGCAAGGACAGGCAGGGCTGCCCTTTGATCAGTCTTCTACTCTGGTTCTCAGAGGTCTGCGTTGGGGTGGGGGTGTTCTGTGGGAAAACACCCGGTAGGAGTGAACCCCCCTGTGGATGACAGAGAGGAAGGGCCTGGATCTCAGTCTCTGGCAAGCCACAGGATGGCCAGGCGTGCAGAGGCCGGGGGATACCTAAACCCCGAGCTCAGGTGCTCCCTGTGCCCCTGGACCACCAGCACTGGCATCTTTGCCCTTTGACTTCTGAGCGCAGCAGTGAAGGCTGGGGTTCCCTCCCAGACCTGGGGTTGGCTGAGTCTTTTGGGTTCAACATGGCCAGTGGTTCCCTAGGAAACTTGTTTTTGAGAGTGACAGCACGCTAGGAGAATGACACAGGACAATCCAGGCATAAGCAGGATCCTGAGTAGGGGGACGAGAGGTAGAGGGGGGGAGAGGGCAGAGAAATAGAGGTATTTGTACATATGCAGAAGGTCTGAGCTGGAAGGGACGCACGGCTCATCTCATCCAACCTGGACAACTCAGAAAGAGCAGGGCCTTGTCCAGGCCACCAGCATGTTACCGGCAAAGCTCCAGCCGGAATCTTGATCTACTGATGTCCAGTGTGATCAAACCCCACGCCCGCACCTCCTGCTGCCTCCAGGTGTTGTGCGTGTTCAGGGCTCCGTGGAGCCCTGTTGGGTTTAATTGCTCCCTTTGGTTCTTGTTAGTTTGTTTTAGGTGGTAGCAGTTCCAGGCTCTAGAAAGTGGAGTAAGAATTGTTCAGTGGGTTTTTCTCTCTAGTAATAAAGTGCTGACACTTAGCTTAGCCTCGTAGCAGAGGCAGAGGGGTTCACCCACTATTCCCATAACTGGGGGGTTGGGGTCTTTCCCTGCCGTGGAACATGAGGTGGGACTGGGACTGCTTCTGCGTTCGTCAGGCAGCCTCGTGTTCAGTCAATCCCAAAGTAGACAGCTTTCCCCACGACCTGTGAGCATCACAGAAGCAGGGGCCACGTCTGTCGGATCCACCATTATATGCCCAGCATTTACCTGGCATAGTCGGCCCATGCGCAGGACTCTAAAACATTGACTGGATGAAGGAAACCTCTTAGTTAAAGGATCCTGCCTCAGAATGCAGCATGGTGTCTCTGAATCCAGGAGACTCAGAGGCACAGATAATCAGAAGAACAAAATCTTTTTGGCCAGAAAGAATATGTATTTGGTTTTATTTTCCCTTTAGAGGAATTAATCTTCTAATTCTGTTTTGCTAAAACTAATGTTTATTGATTATTTGATTCATGCCTTCCTTCACTAGATATTTATCGAACCCTTACAAGGTGCCAGGTGCTGTGAACTAGACAGCGGACAAGCGGCTGGTTCCGTACACTCAGTGGTGAGCCGTTGCGGTCCACCACAGTGCGATGGTCTGAGTGGACCCAGGGTCTTGTCGCAAAGCTCAGCCTCTTAAAAAATGCAGCCACTATGCAAACATTCTGGGGGAGCTTTATGGAGTTCAGCTGTTCACGCTGCGGAAGCCTTTTTACAAATCGCACATGGGGCCTTTTATCCACCTTATAATTGGCTCGGGCTCCTCTGTAACTGGTGATAAATCAGGCATAAGCCTGTCTCTAGGTTTATTGAGGTTTACATATTTGGAATAAAAAGTAAGGGATCTGGCAGGCAGTAGCAGAGAAAGAGAAAATCCTGGGAAGAAGAAAAACCAGAAGGAGAGAAGCTGGACCAGTGGGGCTTGACCCCAGTTATGCTGAAAATCAGTGGATGAACTTGGCTGCCTTCGACCCCCTGAGATCTGTGAGGTTCCTCATCTGCGCAGAAAGTCAGTTGAGTAAAATCACTTTTGATAAACCGTGAAATACTCCCCTCTTCCTCTCTTCTGGGCGTTTTTATTCCCTGTCTTCCTTTGCAAGCTCTCACACTTCCTCTTTTGTCAGAATGCTAGACGGAGGCAGGCAGACACCACTGTGAAAAACAAGAAAAAGTCAGAAAAAAGCTGACCATTGCCCAATACTTGTTAACTCAGGAATGAGATCCACTTCGTATTTTGTTGGTGGAGGGGTCTTGAGGGTCAGTTCATTTATTGGCACATGAACAAGCTGTTCCCATTAAATGAGTCAGTCACCGTGTGAACATTAATTTGGTTAAGTGAATCAGCCTCACTCTGAAAAACAAAAAAGATGCCATGAAGCCGTGTGGACGTGTGCCAACACACACATATTTACACAAGCACAGGCATGTACCATCACACACACACACAGACATTACATTTACACATGTACACACATAGTAAGCACAGACGTGTCACAAACACACTCAAGCAGAGGGCTAGCCAACCATCCTGGTTCCTTCCATCTCTGAGGTCCCGTAAGCTCACAAATCCTGTCACTGTGACAGCCAGGTGCAGATCTGTCCTTGAACTTCAGGGTGGCCCGGCAGGGAGCCAGGTTTCTCAGCCCAGCTCTCTGTAGCTGACTGGCGCCCCAGGGCACGGAATGGACATCAGAATCGATGACCACGAGGTGGCCTCGCCTTCTTGTCACTATGCCTAGCACACACCCCAGTGGCCTGAGAGCCCCATATGACTCCTGTGAGGTCACTTAGCTTCAAAGGAGGCAGCTCTTCCAGGCTAGAGGGAACTCATAGGCCAGTCGCCTGCCCTGCGTCACAAAAGTCAAGGCCATCGCAGTCAGAACATCTAGGGTTCTTTCTAGTTCTGCTGCTGCCTTGCTTGGTGAGTTACTCCACCTCCCTGAACCTCATTTTGCTCATCTGTAAAATGGGGACAACACTAATAACCACAGCGTTATTGGGAAAAACAGAGAGACCGTGGGTATGAAGCAGTGAGTCAGGATATAGAAATTGGGCTCTGGAATATGACTGACTGCCTGGGTTCAAATTCCAGCTGTGCCACTGACAAGCTAGGGCATCGAGGACAGGCAACATAACCTCTCTGAGCCTCAGTTTTTGAAGCCTCTGTAAAAGGGGGACAATCATAGACTCTTCCTCATAGGATTTTTGAGAGGAATAAATGGAGGTACAGTGTTTAGTGAGGTGCCTGGGGTTTAGTAAGAGCTCGATAACGTTCTCGGCTGTGGCCTTTGCAGCTTAGCCTCCCTCTAAGCACACAGTAGGCTCGCAATGCTTCGTGCATCAGTGAGACTTGGTCTGCAAGGAAAATAGGTAGAACAGTCCTGAATACTTAGCCTGTGCCTGCTGGAAGCACTTTACGTGTGCTATTTCAATGAACCTTCCGAAACCCCAAGAGGTACTTACTATCTTCATTTTGCAGAGGAGGAAACTGATCTTCAGGGAAGTTAAGTCACAGCCCAGGTCTACCCTGGCCTGGAGTCCAAGAGCTGCAACATGCTGACACTGCAAGAAAACTGATCGTAACCCCCATGACTTCCCTGCTGGCTTAAATGTCCCAGATGAGGTGTCCACTGCCCATGCGCGGAAGAGCCCTTGGCCAAAGACCCAGGTCTAGGGCAATTCCTGGATGTTGCCTGAGGCCCCCGATTGACCAGTCAAGTGCATTGTCAAGTCCTTCCTCGGGAGTTGCTTGCATCAGAGTAGAAAGGGTGGACATAGGCTCTTAGTTTAGGGAGCAAAGGTGTGGGGACTAATAGTTCATAGAAGGGAGACAGTATCCACTCCGTCTGAGAGCAGAAAATGAGGCAGGTGGTTTGTTCAAAAGAACACCCAGGGCTTCCCTGGTGGCGCAGTGGTTGAGGGTCCGCCTGCCGATGCAGGGGACGCGGGTTCGTGCCCCAGTCCGGGAAGATCCCACATGCTGTGGAGCGGCTGGGCCCGTGAGCCACGGCCGCTAAGCCTGCGCATCTGGAGCCTGTGCTCCGCAACGGGAGGGGCCACAACAGTGAGAGGCCCGCGTAATGCAAAAAAAAAAAGAATACCCATTTGGAAGCAGGACCCAAATTCCCCTAAACCCTGAAGTCAACTTGCTGGCAGATCTTAGGTAAGTGGCCCCTGCCCACCCTGGACTTAACGTCAGTGTTTTCATCTGTAAACTAAGAGGGCTATTGCACAAGATGAGTCTTAAATTTAAAAATTTTCTGATTCTGTTGATTGTTCAGTCATCAAGGGAAGGCAGGGACCGCACACATTCTCTGTTACTACTCAGGTTTGGATGTCCAGGTATGGAGCCGGTTCCCGATCCACAGTTGCACCTTCACGAATATTTATTGGATGACTGAATTGTACCAGGGGGGACCCTGAGTTCTAAATATGGATGATAAAGATGATTTGAAAACCCAGAACTTAGATTTGTTACTTGCTTTCTGGTTTTCAAAGCCCCTTTGCAGATATCACCTCCTTCAATGTTTACAACTGCCCTGTGGGGTAGATGCTATCATCTCCCTTTACAAAAGAAGAGGGAGGTTGAGAGAAGTTAGGCCACTTGGCCAAGGTCACACAGCCAGAAGGTTCAATGCCAGGATGGTCTCAGGTCTTCTCCTGACCTCTTTCCTGCCTAGCACTCTCTCCCTGTCTTATGAGCATAGGGTTCCAAAGGTAATGAAAAGGGAAAGGTTTGAATCCCTGTTCTTTTTTTGCTGGACAACTTACAGGAGGTCTCTGAGTTTCCCTCTCTGTAAAACAGGCTTCCTAGCCATCTCTACCTAATGGAGTTGTTTGGAGGCTTAGAGAGCTGGTGCTTTAACAGCATTATCACAATGCCTGGCATATAGTACACGTTCCTCCTGTTAAAGATTAGGAGTCTAAAGCACAGAGAGGGAAAGTAACTTGCCCAAAGCCACACAGCTGGTAAACAAAAGAGCCAGGCTTTGAACCTGGGTTTATCCAACCTTATAGCCTGAGCTTCTACCCAAGTGAGCACTCCATGAATGGTAGTTACTAGTATTGCATTACTTACTATCAGTTAATAAAGAAAATGAAGGTGATGATGAAGGTTCAGAAGTATCCTTATCTGGCAGGATCTATTCCAGGGAGCTGCTTTCTGGAAAGCTGGGCTACAAAGCACCCAGAGGAAGCTTGACCCTGGGCCCCTTCCAGTGCAACCATCCAGAATCCACCTCTTTTCCTGCAGAGGGCTGGGGGGAGGGAGCACATGGGCCTTCCCTTTCTTCCAGCTCCCAGCCAGCAGCATTCCTGGGGATGGAGGAGGACCTTGGCAGACAGGCCCTCGGGTCTGGTGCTGAAAACCTCAGAGGGGCTGGCCAGTGTCTGTAGGTAGCTTGCTGGAGGGAGAAAAAGAGAGAAAGAGGGGTTCTCTGTAACTGGTCCAGGTCTGGGAGGGTCAAAACTATATTCATCAAAGCTCCAAAGGATGTTCCTGGGATTTGCAAATTTATTGCTATGACAATCATGGCAAAGATAAACAAATTCAATCACACTCAGTTGTACGTTTAATGAACTGTCATTTTGGGAGAAATGATTGCAAATTACATATAAAAAGAGACAATTCATAAAAAAATCAGGGAGGCAGTGATTAAATATTTAAAACGCAGGCTGCCTTGCAAAAGCTAGGTTGGAAGGTCAAGATGCCTCCTGGGGAAAGGATCCCGCCCGGCCAGCATTCATCCAGCCATCCGTTCACACATTAGGCTCACCTTGACTGAACATATATTATATGCCAGGGGCTTTCCATGAGACTCTCACAGCCACCCCATGCCAGAGGTGCGTTTACAATTCCCATCTAGAAATGCATCAATTCACTGAGGCTCAGAGAGTTTTTAAGTGGACAGTTCAAGGTGGCACAGTTAGGAAGTGGCACCCAACATCCCCCGAGCGCTGGCTCTGCCAGGTGCAAAGGCCCTGGAGATGGACAAGGCAGGGCCCCAGTACTTGAGAGGCTTACAGTCTGATTAGCCATAAATTTATAAATGTTAGAAATGTTATAAATGTTAGAAATCTAGTGATTTCGAATTCTTTTTAAGCGAAGGACACTTTCCCCTTGAAATCTCATGTGAGACACCGGCGTACAAAACAGATGAAAAGGGAACCTGCTTCTGGCTAAAGCTGGGAGGGAAGTTTCCCTCCCTCTTCCACGATCGTTAGGTACCTAGGAGTGGGAACTGCCAGCCTGACCTGAAACCCACTGATCCCGCCCAAACATCTCACTCATTTTACCGATGGGAACACTGAGGCCTGGAGAGGGAAGAGAATTGTCAAGATGGCCAGGACTGGAACTTCGGTCTGTGGACTCGTGGTTTGGAGCTCTTTGCTCTGCATTAGTGCCCCCAAGGTACCAATGTTGGCCGCTCACCCCAGGTGTCCTGAGCCAGTGGCTGGAGCACAATACCTGGGTTGCCCACCTGGCCACACTCAGGTGAGTTTGGGGCTTTCACGCCAATTCAACATTTTTTTTTTCCCCAGATGATGGAGAAAAATGAAGTCTAAGAGCCCCCTTGGAGAAGAGGTGTATATTTTCAGAAGAACTATTTCTACTAGACCCCCAAACACCAGGGGAGTAGAAAGGGCCCTGGCCTCGGAGTCAGGAGGCCTGGTTCAATGCAGCTCTCTGACCATGAGGAGGAGACGATAGTCTGTGGTTCTTCCTCAATTTCCCCATCTGTAAGATGAAGTTGGATTACAGTGAATTCTCCACAAGATTCCTTCCAGGGTGGGCAAATGGGGAATCTAGAACCTTCTGGGCCAGGCCACTTCTGGGTTCATGACCACCTAGACTCCAATTGGTCAGCAGTGGTCTTAACACCACCTTCACTCCCTCCTGGGGACTGCTGACCCTCAGCCCTGCCCACTCCCAACATTTTCTCCCTTTTCTGGCCTCTCTTCTCAGGAAAGCCTTCTCCCTCTCTGTTTCCCAACAAGCCACAAATTTAGTTCCTTTCTTGCTTTTATCAAAGGATACCAAAAAGGATTCTAGAAGCCATTTGCCCTGGGCCCTTGTGGTGCAGGTGGCCACACTGAGGCCAGACAAGGCAGGACTTCCCCAAGGCCATCCTGTGAGCAGGAGGAAGGCCGGCTCTCTGTAACCCAAATCACGTTCTCTCATGCAGGACTAAACTCTTAGGGTTCCTGACTTTGGCCAGAAAGTACTTCTTAGCTAATATATTCAGAATTGTGTTTCCTGATTGTGGGGCAGTAGAAATAGTGAAGGAGATATAAGGGGTCTTCAGTACCCTGACAGACCTCCTGGGAAGGAGGTTTATTGGTTTATTGTTGCTGTGTCCTTAACACCTTTCTATCCTTGTTAATCTCCCTTTTCCAGAGACAGTGGGGCCTCTGGCTTCACACCTTCCCTAAGCAGCAGTATTGTGTTGGAGGTTTTTTTTTTTTACTGTGGTTAAATATATATTGCTAGAATTTAATAACACCGTTTTATTTGCATTGTATTCATTTTTATGGTTACCTTCTATTTATAGTAACGTGATGCCCATTTTCCATTTATGGTAATGCTGTAACATTTCTTTGTAAAACACGCACATTTACTTAAAAAAAAATAAAACAAGCAAATAAAAAACCCAAGAGTTGATTTAAAGGAAGCGATTAAGCAAATGGTTCTACCTGGTGTGCAGATAGGGCCAGATTCTCAACGGAGGCAGAGAACTGCTGAGGTCTGGGAAACTCTGACTTGGAACTAGAGCTCTCCTCCCAGCTGGGTGTCTGACTGTCCAAATGGCCTGCCCTGTCCTCACCTCCCTGTGCTCCGTTCTCCCACTTCCTCCCGCCTGCTTCTGCCCATCCTGTGGATCCCCAGAAACTCCATCCATCCCTCCCGCTGCCCCTGGCCTCCACCTCCTGGGCCCCAGCACCCTCATGGTAGGTTCACGCTTTTTTCCTCTTTAAATTTGTGTGGTGTCTTGCATCCAACGAGGCGCACACAGACGGCCTCTCCCAACAGCATTCCAGAAACGAAGAGCCTGTGAGGTTTCTCAGGGCAAATGGTCAGCCTCTCCCCCAACACTGTTTTGGCAGCTGAAGGGGTGAATGTGGAGCCTGAAGCCCTTTCAAGTTTTCCTTGTCCTTGTTTTACAGAAATTGCATTAGTAGAGATTTTTCTTCCCTTGGGTTAAGGATTGCTCACTCTGGGTCCAGTTGAAAACTGTGGATCCAGGTTTTTTTCTTCCAGCCACACCTCTACTGTATTAGGCCCTCCTCAATTTACTCAGTGAAATAGTTGAAAGGACCTGACATCTTCCAAGTCCTTAGAAGGATGTATCCTTTTCCTGGAATGTGGGCAAGGAAAGGCAGAGATTTCCTGCCCCTGCAAATGCTGCCCTGTGGCCTGACATCACCAACATTCCTATCCAAGACTGGAGTAGGTTCAACTCCTATCAGTCACTCACCCCTTAGTGCAAATCAGTTGACAAAGGGGCCTCCTGCAGAACTTGTGTGTGTTTGAATGTCCTGGCAGGCAGGCACTGGGTGTGGAATCTTCAGAGCTGGGACTCAAAAAATTGTTGCCCAGGGACAAGGAGTGGGCAATCTGAGCCCCTCTCCTCTGGGGGGTTAGAGAGCACTTTCACTTGGGCTGTCTGCTTTGATCTGCTTGCTTGCCCATTTTGTCTGGGGCAGGCGGTGGGTAGCTACTTCACAGAAGAGGTTCAGAGGTTAAATGTCTTGGTGAAGTCATGTGTCAGTGGCTGGGGAGGGGGCCTGTGGCTCAGGCAGTGGTACAAAGATGAAAAGATAAGCCCTGAGATGGAGACACAGGTCTGGCCTCTTGCAATCAAGTCGTTTGCATCTGGTCTGGGGTGGGCACCCCCGCGTCCCCAACCTCTTGCTGCAACCCCTCCAGTCTCCTCTATTAACGGCATCGGTCCAAAGCAGCCCAGTGAGGGTGAATCACCCTGGCTTTCAACAGGTCCTTCCAGGGCAGCGGGAAGATGAGGAGCGAGGTCCGGATGGGGGATCATCCCACCCCGCAGCCCTGCGGTCCGGCCACGGAGGTCGGGGGGCAGCGTGGAAGTTTCCCTGGAATAAATACTCCGGTCTAGCGCGCCCAGCTCCCCACTCCCCCTACGGATCTCCTGAATTCAGACGAAGCGAGGGCCTGTGAGCAGAGTGGGGAGGAGGGCAGGGGTGACAGAAGGGGAGAAGGGCAGAGGGTGGCCCCAGGGGCCCCCGGAGCGAGGCCTGGATGCTGGACCAAGCCCGGGAGGGGGCAAGTGGGGCAGCTCGCCGGAGGAGACGTGCCTTCACGTCGGCCGCCAAGGCAGCGGCGGCGGCGGCGGCGGCGGCGGCGGCGACTGGAGACTGAAGGGGAGGAGGTTTGGGGAGGGGAGGGAGCTCGGGGGAGAGGGAGGGAGGGACGGAGCGGTGGCGGGGAGGTGGGGCAGGCGGGCGGGCGGCTGCAGCTGCCGCCGGCGTCTCGGGGGCTCCAGGCTGCGGGGCGGACGCAGCGCCTAGTGATCCACCGCGGAGCCGCGCAAGGCCGCCCGAGCCCGAGCCCGAGCCCGAGCCCCGAGCGAGCGCCGCCGCCGCCTCTCGCCAGCCGGTCCCCGGACGCGCCGCCGCCGCCGCCACAGCCGGGAAGGCAGCCGGTGCCTAGCAAGTTGCGAGTGCGCTTCTCCGCCCGGGGAAAGTTTCCCCCGCGGCCGCCGACTGGAGTTGGCGCGGGATCCGGCCACTGCCGCTGGAAGGTAGGGGTTCCGCACCTCAGTGCCCTCCGTGCGCCCGCCGCCGCGCCCCAGGGGCCTTGGGGGCCCAAGCGCGCTTCCCGCCTCCCCCCGGGCGACTGTTGGGCACGGTGGGGGTGGGGGTGGAATGGGGGGATCCCAGGATGTTCAAGTTCTACTTCGGCTAGGCTGGGGAAGGGGCGGGGGGAGACGTGCTCGTCCCCATCCCTGCCCCGAATCCGCCGAGGGCCAGAGGCTTCCCCCGGGACAGGTGCAGCGCTGCTTGGCGCTCTGGGCGGGTATTTGGGGGTGGGGGGGCAGCAGAATGGCGGGGGTGGCAGGTGTGGTTACAAGTCGGGGTCTTGGCGAGGGCTGCGTCCTGAGGGAGGCGGTGCGCGCCATGCCACTCTGTAGGAGGGCAGGTAGGGACTAAGGATTAGGAGCGAGGATCCGGGCCGTGAGGATTGCCGGGCCCAGCAGGGCCACTGAGGGCGGGTCGCCTTCGGAGTCCCTGGAAGCGGGGCGGGGCGGGGGCGCCACGCTTTCCTTCGGGGCCCCCTTTATTCCGTACTCGGTGTGTGCGGTTTGGGGAAGCAGAGACTCCGTTGGGTGCTCGTTGGATCCGAGGCTCGAGCACGTCCAGGTTTAGGGGGCGCAGCGGGAGTCCTCTTGGAGGGTTGGAGGGCACGGGTGGGTTCGCGCCGGCTTTGAGTCCCGGCTGGATTGAGGTGAGTTCGCTCCCGCGAGGGGGCGCCCTTCCCTGGCCGTTTCACCCACAGGAAGGCGAGTTCTGGTTCCTGCGAGACAAATGCACCGAAATCCAGGACCGACAACCGCAGACCAACCCCCAACACACGAGGGGCCAGCCCTGAGGAGCACCCCACCGCAGCCGGAATGGGGCAGAGGGTCGGAGTGTGAGGCTGGGATGCCCCAGTTATAACTGCGCTGTGTACTGGAAAGCTTGGCTCTCAGGAGCTGGTTTTTCTTGGGGGAGCTGGCAGGATGTATGGGTGAATAAAAAATTCACCCGCAGAAAAACCAAAAGGAGGGGAACTTTACATTAACAGCGAATTGGTGTGGAGTAAGTGTATGGGAGCATTAACTTTCTGAGGTTTCTTTGGGGTCTGAAACCCAAACCGCTGAATGCACCCTTTTGGTAAAAGTTGTACCTTTGTTCCCTGGATCTGGCCAGATCCCTTTCTGGTGTGGGTGGGTTGAGGGTCTTGGGGTGAATCCCCTCTCTGGGCACAAATAAACTGGGAGGCACAGGGTGGGGTTGATGGGGGCCCTTAAAGGCTTTAGCAGTCCAGTTTCAAGTGGTAAATTTCATTTCCTCTTGGGGTCTGGAGTCTACAGGCCACATTCATGTGGTCATTTCACAATTATTGGTGGAACCCTGCCACGTGTCCCCTTGTGGGACCTCAGGGCCCCTGTGTATTGAGTCTGTGGGTCTGTGCCAAGGCCTCAGGGAGCCAGACGGCTGCTGGCATCTATGAAGAGCATCATTTTTTTCATGTGTGGGCTGTTCGACATTGGAGGGACCCTGAAGCACTGTGGCCTCATCTTTCTCTCTAATTCCCTCCCTCTTCCCTGCACCCCAAGTGAGTAAAAATGAGCAAATCTAAGAACGTGCATGGTCTCATAGTGGCTGGCGGAAGTTTTCATCTTTCTCGTGGATGCCAGTGTGGGCTCATTGGGCAGCCCCCCTCCCCCCTCTCATGTTCCCAGAGTCCCCTGCAAAGGTGATGGAAAAGGGTGGTCCCTGAAAGAGAGTTGAGGTTCTTGCTTTCAGTGTAGCAAATGTTTTTGTTGGATGCTCTCAAATTGCTCGAGGACAAAGTTGCTGTAAAGAAAGATCAGCATGGTTTTTATTTTGAATAGAAGAGGACAGACGAGTAGGGAGGAGACAGAGGAAAGGGTGGAGAAGCCTGCTGTCTCTGGATTTGTCTTCAAGACATTCCATGGGGCCAGAAAACAAAAGGAGTTGTTTTGTTTTTTTGTTTTGTTTTGTTTTTAATGACTCTAGTTTTTCTGTGGAGGGAAGTCTGCCTGGAACAGCCCTGCCCTTGGAAACTGGGAGTGAGCAAGGGGCCCCCAGAGGGCTGGCGGCTCTGCGTTCTACCCCTGCTCCCTGCACCTCACTCACACCCAACCTGCCCCGAAGATGGGAGGGAACTGAGACCCCTGGGACTGCTGACGTCCCTGTTTGGATGTGGAGTATCATGTGTGGACTCAGACTGCTTCCAGGCAAACTCCAAGGTCTCTGATTCAGCAAAATTTCAGGTCTTGGGCACTGTGTCTCCTGGTCGTCTGGTCCCCAGATCCATTCAAATGGCAGACCCTTGGCGTATCTTTACCCAGCCTGAGGCTGAAATGGAGGTATATCAGTGAAAGTTCCAGGCCACTTTCTAGAAGCATCAGTTCATCTGGAGTTGGAGTTAGGACACCTTGGGCTAATCCAGGAAGTACCCTCTCCTCCTTTAAAAACTGCCTTGTCAGCCTGGAAACAGCTCCCTGAATTAGTGACTTTTTAATGACCTGGGGCCGGGGTGGCGGTTGAGGAGGCGGGGGCTTGAAACTTAAAGTCAGGAGAGTCTAACGTTTTACGGCGCTAGGCAGCCCTGCTCTGCCTTCTGTCCAGTGGGAGGCACCGCTCCTGGCCGCCTTGCCCCGCTCCGCCCTGACAGGGCAAAGTGAACCGGGTGCCTGTCCTCCATCACACCGCGGTTTGGGGGTGGAGAGGGTGACGTTGGTGATCAGCTCCTGCTGGGATCCCCATTTCTGTCCGCAAGCTTGCATGTTACCTTTCTCTGGAGGCCTGTGCAGCGTTTACTCCCTCCTCTTTCCTGCTACGAGCAAAGAGTGATGGCTGGACTGCCCCTCTTAGGGACCCCTCTTTCCAGAGGGCGGCTCTTCTGGTCTATTTCATCAGCCATTGAGAAGGAAAATCAGGAACATTTGTTCAAGCTCAGCTGGGACACAGCAAAGGGAGGGGGCCTTGGAAACCAGCACTTTAAGTCCCCCAGGGCAGATGATCGCTTGATGGGATATTTTTGCAATCTGATGCTGCTAAGTAACCCGCCAGCCTGGGCTCCTCCTGCCGCACGGGCTGCCACCTTGGACCCGCATCAGTGCTCTGACTGGGGGGTGGGGTTGTGTGCAGATAATGTAACACTCATTAAAAAGAGAGGGAGGGCTTCCCTGGTGGCGCAGCAGTTGAGAGTCCGCCTGCCGATGCAGGGGACACGGGTTCGTGCCCCGGTCCGGGAAGATCCTACATGCCGCGGAGCGGCTGGGCCCGTGAGCCATGGCCACTGAGCCTGCGCGTCCGGAGCCTGTGCTCCGTAGCGGGAGAGGCCACAACAGTGAGAGGCCCGCGTACCGCTAAAAAAAAAAAAAAGAGAGGGAGAGGGAGATGGGTCCCAGTGTTTGCAGCTGGCAAAGCAGTTCTTTCATCTCAGCACCTGTTATCTTAAGGTCTAGCCTTTGCCCCTTGTTTGTACCCAAGACTGCTAGTTTAATTAGTAACTGAACAACTTGGAGCTGAGCAACAGCATGTTCACTAGTCCTATGCGTGTGTGTACATACTGATTGGCAACAGGATGGAGTGGAAAGGTCACTGGACCAGCTGGACCAGGAGTAAGGAGACTTGTGTTCTAGCCCCAATTCTGTTATACATGGAACTGTGGGACCTTGAGTGACTCACCACCCCTCTCTGAGCCTCAGTTTCCCTATTTCTCTAGACGCAGCATTGTGAGGCGGTTAGGCTGCCTGGGTTTGAATGTCGGCTTTCTTCTACTTAATAGCTGTGTGACCTTAGGCCATTCAACCTCTGGTGCCTCAGTTTCCTCATCTGTGAAATGGGACTAATTATACTGTATCAGAGTGTTGTGAAATGTCAACGAGATAAAACATGTGAAACACTTAGCACAGTGCACAGCAGGTAGTAAATGCTCAACAAATACAGTCATCGTCATTATTATTATTACTAATACTCTTATTGTGAAGTGGGAGGGAGGGATCAACGTTGATCCTTTCCAGCTCTGATATTTTTGGGCACAGTGTGTGTGTGTGTGTGTGTGTGTGTGTGTCTGCTTTTGAGGTGGAAGACAAGGGTGAATAAAACAAATTGCTTTTCTTTTTTTTTTTTCTTCCTTTCCCTGCCTCACTGAGGGACTCCAGAGTTAAAATCTTGTGAGTATTCTCATGATAGCCCCATCCTTGTGGCAGGAAGCCCAATGTGATGTCACTGAACATATCCTGGTTACTGGCAGTTGAGGGATGATATTTCATCAGCTAGTATATGCCCATCCTTTCCCTTCCATCCTTTGTTTCCCCCCCTTAACTATAGTACAAAGACCATATGTACAGATAATGAGTTTAAGCTGATAACTCCGAGATACACCCAAATAAAAGGCCATCCTCCTAGAAGACACTTTCGACTTTCAAATAAATAATCTGGCTCCTCTGCTGCATCGCACTGTGTCTGGCTGGCCCCGCTCCGCTCTCTGTGTTCTGCCCCTCGGTCTCTTGCAGGGATGCGAGCTGGGCCAGGTCTGCTGTCTGGGCTGCGTCAGCCATCCTGGCAGGGCAGCCTCTGGCTGCACCTCGGCCTCAGCTCCCTCCAGCAAAGGCTGTTCTCTGAGCCGTCCCAGTGACGATCTTTACTGCGGCAGACATTTGGGGAGTGCTCGCCATCGGCCGGGAGCTAGACAATGCTTCGTCTCACCTCCACCCTCAAAGTCGGTTCAGATATTGTCCCCATCTTACAGATTAGGAAGTAGGGCTCAGAAAAATCAAGGGAGCAGTGGTAGGACTGGAATTCGATCCTAGGTTGGTCTGATTCTCCCTTCTGTGCTCGAAACCACTCTGTGATGTTCCCTCTCCTATCGAACCCTCCTGTGAGCTCCAAAGCCCCAGAAAAGATTTCCCTGAGATGCGATCGGGCCCCCTCCTCCCTGCTTTTGCTCATTTTCCAGGCTCACAGTGCTTTCTGAGATTCTCTTTTCTCATCCTGCATTGACTCCTCAGCCATCCTGGGGACACTGAGGGGTAGGAGCTTTTTGGGACAAGGTTGCTTACAGGAAGGGGATGATCTTATTCAGCAACAAAAGGTTGTAATTGAAAGAGGATGTGTGTTGGAGTCACAGATGTGAACTCGCATCTTGTTTCTGGCTATGTGGCCTTGGTTTCCGTATTTGTGAAAAGCAGAATAACAGCAACAAGAAGAGTGTTAAGCTACGTAATACCAGCAGCCACAGCAGATGACCCCAGACTCTCAGTGGCTTAACCTTGTGGCTTTAATTCTCACTTACGTTACTTGTCTAACATGCATCTCTGCTGTACACAGTTACTCAGGGACGCAGGCGGATGGTGACTCCACCATCTTCATAGCTGCGCTTCCAGGACGATGTGGCATCCATGGTTACTGCAGAAGGCGAAGAGAGCAATGCAAAAGGAAAAGGCACACTAACGCTCCACTGTGTCCCCTGGAGGTGACACACATCACTTCAGCTCCAGTCCATTGGTCAGAACTGTCACCTGGCCCGATGCCAGCTGCAAGGGAGGCTGGGTATTTACTGAGCACTTGTCACCTGGCCTGAAACCAGCTGCAAGGGAGGCTGGGTATTTACTGAGCACTTGTCACCTGGCCTGAAACCCGCTGCAAGGGAGGCTGGGTGTTTACTGAGCACTAACTCCCTGCATTTATATTTCCTGGATAGAGTACTTCGAGGATTAATTGAGATGATGCATTTAAAGCTTCTAGTATAGACCTGGCACATAGTCCTTAAAACACGGATGCTTCCTTTCCTTAATGATCCCTGATGTGCATTGCTCTTTAGAGATTACAGACCATGTCCATGGAAATGATCTCTGGACAGATCATATATTGCCCATAATACATTGGAGGTGGGGATGGCTTGGAGGGGCCAAGGGGCTGGCCAGTGAGCACACAGCAAGGGCACTAAGCCAGACCCTTGACCTTCACCCCAGAGCTCCCATGGCCTCCTTTGCCTTATTGAAGTTTACTGCTCTTAGAACTTCTTCCAGGACCCTCCAGCACCTACTTCTGCTCCTGTCTCCTCCTCCCATGCCCTAATGGGGAAGAGCTTCTGTATTCATCTTCTGTGTGTGCATGGGGCAGGGGGAGAAGGGCCAGGGGAAGAGAAGGCCGGGGGGAGGCTGCAGGAACTATCTGGAAGCTGACGGAGTAGTGTAGGGGCATGAGAAGCCTTAATTTTAAATATTCATCGTGAAAGCCACAGGAATTTCGGCTCCATGTACACTACTTTGGGAAGTCCTGTGCATTCAAGCTTTGGGGTGTCCCCCAAATGACAGAAGGCTACCTGTGCTTCCTGTCCCATCTATGCAGCCTCCTGCTGGCCCCTTTCACTCCTTGTGGGGTTGGGCAGGTAAAGAGAGGGGGCCTGATGAGGGTTTCTAGCCCTGTTTTTCTGAGAACAGCAAGGTGGTCAGACCTAGCTTCAAATCCTGACACCTCTACTTTAACCCTTGTTCATCTCTCTGAGCCTCAGTTTTTTCCTCTGCAAAATGGGAAGGATGTAGAAAGCTGATCAAGTGCCTGGCACCTAGTAGGTGTCAATAGGTTTACACATCGCTCCTCGCCCACTTGAGTAAGAAACGAGAGATGCCTTTGGCAAGGGGCCAGCACCCGAGGAGAGGCTCCAAGCGCCCCCCCCCCCTCTTGCCCCTGTGCACACGCCTGTCACTCCCATCTCTTGGATGGAGAGGCTCTGGGCTCCCATCCTGGGTGGCCTGGGGCTGGGCTCTCTAGTTCATAATAGTTGAACTACTATGGCTTCCATTGGAAATGGGAGAAGAATTTGGAGCCCCGGTCCTTGGATTTAGGCCCGTCTTTTCACGGCTAATTACCGCTGTGGGCGTGGGGCCTGAGGGTGCTGCCTCTCCGGCTGGGACAGATTGCAGCACTCTTGCTAGCCAAGTGCGCCTCGGCCTCCTGGGGGGCAGCCCGCCACCACCTGGTGCCTGACATTTAGGGCTCTCTCCAGCAGGGCCAGCTCAGGATACTCATCTTGTCTGAGTTTTTAGCCCCCAGGGGAATGAGGTGCTTCTCCAGCCAAAATACAAGCACGCCTCGAAAAATGGGGATTTACTGTCCCCTGCAAAAGACCTCACAGGGATAACTGGCGAGCTGGACACCAGGGTGGAGGGGTCTTTGAGAGAGTATGGCTCCCCAAGACGGGATTCGGACGTGGCCCGTGGCCCCCTGGCATAGTGAATGCTTGTTCCTGGGGGCACTGAGAGAGTGGCCTCCCACTGTAGCTGCACCAGGATGCTCCTGGCTTCCTTGAAAAGTGCTGGTGGGAGGCAGGCCGGTTAGGCAGTGAGTCAGGCACGTGGGGTCCCTGAAACACATCTCATTCACTCTGCCCCCAGACCTCAGCTTCTGCAGTCCCTCACCCCGAAACACTGGGGCAGAGCTGTGGACCAGCTCAAGAGCGCGGTGAGGTGATGCGTTGGTTTCCTAGGGCTGCAGTAACAAGTACCGTAAACTGAGGGCTTCTAACCACAGACATTCATCCTCGCACAGTTCTGGAGGCTAAAAGTCCAAAATCAGGTGTCAGCAGGGCTCTAGAGGAGGGTTCTACTTCCTTGCTTCTGCTGGCTATTGGCAGTCCTTGGTGTTCTTGACTTGTGGGCACATCACTCCAGCCTCTTCCTTTATCATCACACGGTGTTCTCCCTGTAGCTGCACCAGGTCAGCTTTCCTCTTCTTATGAGGACACCAGTCACATTGGATTAGAGCCTAATGACCTCATCTGAACTTGATGACATCTGCAAAGACCCTGTTTTCAAATAAGGTCACATTCATACATACCAGGGGTTAGGATACGTGGGGCACACCATTCAATCCGTAACAGGTGGGTACTGTTATCGCTCCACTTAACAGCCAAGAAAACCAACCCAAGAGGCTAAGTATTGTCATTTGCCCAAGGTCACACAACTCTACAACTAGTAAGTAACAAGAAAATTAATCTCTGTACATTTCAGTTTTCTTATCAATAAAGTGGGGATTTATACCCACCTCGTGGCCTAGTTCTAAGCATCAAAAGAGTAAATGTCTGCATCAGACACACTTTGTCCACTGCTAACATTTGTCAGATGCTGTTTTCCATATTTTTTCCCTCCCAGCAGGTCTGGAAGGGTGCTGGGTGTTAGTGTGGGCTTAAGAAACATGGGTGCATGTGAATTATAACCAATTGCAGATAGGATGTTTTTTAGAAGTAATAATATGAAAGGACTTCGTGAAAGGCACCATTTACGTTTTTCTCAACTCGTCTTTCTGGAGTTGCCTGCCATCTCCATCTCCTCTCGGGCTGAGAATATCTGGTCCAGATGAATTGTTCTCGCTCTTTATCCTGGGTTCACCTTTAGCACTGGAAGTCACTGTGATGTCGGCAAGTTGGGTTCCTCTTCCCTGGCAGGTCATCTGGACTTCTCTGCAAGAGAAAGGGGCCTAGGAGGAAATAGCCAAGGCTTCCAGCTCTGGCGCCCATCTCACAGGGGCCCAGGAGGGTTTGGAGGCTCAGCTGTGGAGGCCGAGGGTTCAGATACAACGCCTCATCCCCATGCATTGAAAGCGTGAGAGGCAACACGCCATCGGGGTTAGGAGTTCTGAACATAAGGGCCCGGGTTCAAGTCCCCGTTCAGCCACAGTCCATGGCCTCTGTTTAGCCTTTGACAAGATACTTAACTTCTCTGTACCACAGTTTTATTTATTTATTTTAAAAAGATATTTCTTTCTTTATCTGGCTGTGCCGCATCTTTGTTGCAGCCTGCGGGATCTTCGTTGCGGCATGCAGGGTCTTTTTGTTGCAGCACAGGGGCTTAGTTGCCCTGCGGCATGCGGGATTTTAGTTCCCCGACCAGGGACTGAACCTGTGTCTGCTGCACTGGAAGGTGGATTCTTAACCACTGGACCAGCAGGGAAGTCCCTGTACCACCATTTCACTTCTTAAGGTTTTTTTTTTTAAATTGAGGTGTAATTGACATAAAACATTATGTTAGTTTCAGGTGTACAACATAATTATCCAATATTTGTATATTTTGCAAAATGATCACCCTCATAAGGTTTTATGAAGATAAAATAAGATCAAAATACATAAATGTATCTTTTAGGATTCAAGGTGGCACTTTAAAAGTATCCAGTGAATGTTGGAATGATTCTGATTATTTTATTTCTGATCTGTTTCCCTCAACGGAATGAGGGCAGAGACCTGTCTGTCTCAGTCTCCACGGAGCCTGCAGTGTGTAGCTCAGTGCCTGGGACTGAATAGATGTTCGTAGACATTCATACACGCAGAATGAATGAGTGAGGGAATGAATGATGAATTCTTAGTCATAGCTTCTTAGGGATCGCATCCTTCCTTGCTATGCACCGTAACGCCCCTTAGGTGGGGACACTGCCGACAGCATGGAGACAAATCCAGTGGGGAGCCAGGGGTGCCAGTGGGGAGTCATGAAAGGCACTTACATCTGGGGGCGGGGGCAGTGAAGGCCTCCCCGTGGAAGTAAGCACAAGTTAAAGCTTGGAGGATGAGGGGGAGATGGGGAAGGGCGGCCTGGAAAGTCGTGGTCACCAGGAAACAGGCCGTGAGATGGCTCCATGGGGAAAGCCACGTTTGCAGTGTCAGGTGTCCCTGCGACTTATGGGGGAACAGACAGCCTCGACCAGCAGAGATGCCCGCCCACACTCTGACACATGGAAGGCCAGTCCTCCTCCGGTATTACTACCTAACAGGTGTACCTCACTCGAGGCGGCCGGATCTGTGAAAATGCCAGCTGGATCAGAGGATCCTCATCCAATTTACAGACAGATTAACGCTCAGATTCCCATTCCTCCCTACTGCCTTAAAAATAAAATTCAGTTTACTGAAGTTCGACTTAAACACTTTGTTAGGGAAAACATCTGTTGTGTAATGTGATCGTGCTAGCTACCTCGCGCCCTCTCGGAAGCGCTTCAATAGATTCTCACCTGTGTTCAGAAGGCTTTCTTGCAGCCTCTGCCCTTCCTCCACCCAGGCCTGCCTCCCTCTGCTCCAGCCCACCAGCCACCTTGCCCCAACCCAAACAGGTCTGCTCTGCATGCTCTTCCCTCATCCCTGCAATGCTTTCCCTCCCTCTTTAACTACCCAACTCCTCTTCATCCTTTGGATCCCATCACCTCCTCCAAGAAGCCCTCCTGGACTCCCAAGTGGGCCAAATTTCCCACCTATTGGCTCTGATTGCTCCACCATCCCCTCCCTAACAGGAGTTAGTCACGATTGAGCAATTGTTGACTTGTCTGTGTGATTATTTCACTTCCATCTCCCCCGCTCTAGCGTGACCGCTGGAGGGCAGGGACCCTGTCTGTCTTTGCTCATCCATCCCAGGCACCTGGCAGGTGCTCACAAAATGCCTCCCTCCATTTTTCCCTTTGTAGACCAGTCTTTTTCAGGCTGTCTTGGGTAATGAGCGCAGCTGACATATTGATCACTTTCAGTGTGCCAGGCACTTAACGAGTCTAATCTCATCCAATAGAATGGTTTACGGTCCCAGCTCTACCACTCAGCAGCTCCGTAGCCTTGGGCAAGTTACTCAACCTCTCTGTTCATCATTTTCTTGTCCATAAAATGGGACTAAAAATAATACCTAATTTATTGGGTTGTTGTGAGGACTAAATAAGTTAATTCTTATCAATTTTATTTTCTCACAGTTTTGGAGGCTAGAAGCTCATGATCAAGGTGTTGGCAGACTTGGTTTCTTCTGAGGTCTCTTCCTGGCTTGCAGAAGGCTGCCTTCTCGCTGTTCTCACAGGGTCTTTCCTCTGTGCACGTGAACCTCTGGTGTCCCCTGGGGGTCCAAATCTCTTCTTATAAGGGCATTAGTCAGATTGCCCTAAAAGCCTCATTTTAATTTAATCATCTCTTTAAAGACTCAGGAGGTCTGAACCCCAAGCCTGTTCTCCAGCATTACATGGTCTGTTCCCTGGCTCTGCTCCTCTGTGGGACACCAGGGTCTTCCCTGTTGGAGCCAGTCCATGTCTTAACAGCCAGAGTGGGAGAAAATCAGAATCTGGGGTCTCGGAGGCCTCTCACCTGGCCTTTTGCTCCCCTCCAGTCCTTAATCCCCTGTTCAATGCCAGCTGTCAAACCCCTAAGGGGACTGGGACCTATTGTCCTACATGTGGGCTGAGAGGGAGGCCGGGGGGGCGGGGTACGAGGAGGTGAGAAGGAAGTGGGAGGGTTCTAGGAAGTGAGGAGGATTATCGATTCTGGGATTTTCTCCCTCTCCGTAGTTCATTTATTTGATTTTCCAGGAGTTCTCACAAGCTCTTTGAAATGAATCACTTTTTACTGGTGAAAGACCTAAGGAAAAAATAATCAGAGTAAACATAGTAAGAGAATACGGAAATAGATCAAAAGCGTATTCAATGGAAACTGAGTCTTAAGCCAGTCTCCTCACTGGGAGACCACCAGTGTGAGCAGCCCCGTCTCTGCTGGGTTGTTCTCCCAGTAAATGAGCACAGCTGTGTACATGGTGCCTGCCATTCCTACATACCCTGCGGTGTTCCATCCCTTCAGCTCTGCATCTTTTCAATTGTTCCGTCTTAGCACGTACACCTCTGCCTTGGTTTAGTTGGGGGTCTCCAAAAACAGACCCTGAGCATGGATCTGGGTACGCAGAGTTTATATATGATGAGGTTGGTTCCAGAGAGGTGAGTGAGCAGGGAGGGGAGGGGAGCCAACGAAAGATGCCCTAATGAGCAGCATCCCGCTGTGGGCACCTGGGCCCTGTCCCACTGGGGACCCTCCCAGGGACTGTGTGAAGCACACCTCAGAATCGACCCCGTGAGTGGTCACCGACTTCCGTCTCTCATTGGTTGAGGGGTGCTCCTGGGGACATCAACTTCTGGAAGCTTCCAGGCTGCCTTCAAGCCAAGAGACTGAAGGAGGTGCTTGTGTAGGGGCTACCAGAGTGAGCGAAACTGTCCCCTGAAGCTGTAGGGGGTCTCCAGGGCGGACCACGGTGTAGGGGAGAGGCACAGCTCACGTGTCGTTTACTTACCACGTCCTCTTGTGATGGATGACTAGTATATCCCTGCGTGGACAGCCATGATGTTTTTGCCTGATTCCCTACGGGCGAACTGAATTGCTTTTCTGGAACACACCTCTTTCTTGCTGCTCCACCCAGCAGGCAATCTGTGGAGACCACCTACTGTGGAGTGGCCAGCTGGGTCAATGGCCATCTTCTCTCTCCCATAGTTGCTTGGTCCTCTCTGGCCTCTTCCTGCCCCCTGCCCATCCCCACTTGGTCCCCACAGATGTCGTTTTGACCCTTTCATCTCATGGGGTCCAGGAGCCTGGGCTAGGTGGGGTCTCTGAAAGACCCTGGGGGCCTTTGGAGAATACTTGTGAGAGGGAGGCCAGCAAGTCACTACAGAGGGTGGTTTCCACCTTCCTACAGGGCTGGATGGGGACGTCCGTTGGCAGATCAAAAGGCTTTTTGTTGTTGTTTTATTTTCCTTTCTAGCGGCTTCTTGCTGGGGAAGCAGGCTGTGGAGCCAAGGCAAACAGAGCGACCTCTGAGGGCACTGCCTGCAGGTTCTGCGAGGCTGAGGAGATGAAGTTTTGGCGCTGCAGAGGGGATAGCGCTGGGGCCACAGGTGGCGGCTGTCCCCGGGGACCCTTCCCTCCTCTGAGCCCAGAGACCAAATGGGGACAACGGGGGCCGAGCTCAGAGCCTGATGGGCTCAAGGAGGCCTGGGATTTGGGGGAGCAGGGAGGGGTCACCAAGAGGGCTGGACCACAGACTAGACTCAACTCCTGAGTTGCCGTCCTTAGCGTCCCCAGCTGAAGAGATGGGGAGAGCCCTGGACTGGGAGTCCAGAGAGTCAGAAACTGGAGCCGAACCCCGTTTGGGCTCCAACTAGTGCTCGTGTCCGCGGAGGACCGCTGACATCGCGCCCACACGCTGGGAGTGGGGCTGCTTGTCCCATGACTCTAGAACCTCCCTTTAGAGTCTGCAGTGGGGACTGCAACCGGAAAGCCTCGAACCCTCTGGAGACAAGCGCTCAGGAAGCCGAGGCGTGGTTGTTCATGGAAGCGGGGGAATTAAGTAAATTAAAAGTGCGAGAGGAAAATCCATCAGCATTATTCTCAATAGCTGGGATGATATGCATAACATTTCCTCCCTTTCACTTGATCATTTTCTCTTCCCAAAAGAGTTTGAAGAAAGAAAATGTCTGATGATTCACTGCACACTAAGCTCAAATAAATATGCTCTTAAAAAAGTGATTGCTATGTAATTGAATTGATATAATGGGCAAATTTTGTTTCTAAGTAGCCCTACCACTCACAAAGATCTATTCAAACCTGCTGGAGAGGTACATGTGTGTGTTTGTGTGCAAAGAGAAAAAGATCTCACCGAAAAGGAATCTTTTTGGCCAAACAATGATAATGATAATATATTTAAATAAAGTTGTGTGCATGTCTGCTGGGGAGGAACGTACGGGATTAAAGTTAAATGTTCTTCGAGAAGGAGTTCCGAAGGCAGCTGTAGAGTCCAGGTGGCATTCGAGTAGGGCCGTGAGCAAGTGGGAATTCCGACTTCTGAATGCCACGGTTCAAATCCTGGCTCTGCCCCTCACAAGCTGCATGACCTTGGCAAGTTTTTTATCCTAATCGAACCTCAGTTTCCTCATCTGGAAGAAAAAGGGACAGCACAAGCGGGACCCACTGGGTCCTGGGCTTGGAGTGACCTGCCACGTCGGCTCTCTTTCATTCCCTTTCCTCTCCAGAAGCACAGCAGAATTGTTCCATGTACCCAGCAGACCCATATATATGATCTCATTTGATGCCCCACAGTCTGATTGTGATGAGATTTTTAATCCCTGTTTTATGGAAGGGAGACCTGAGGTGCTGAGATTATGGAATTCCATAGATCACCCAGTTGGTTGGAGGGATGTGGGAAACTGGGAGGGTTTTTCTGAAACATTGCAAGGCCCCACCTTTTCCACTGTAAGGGGATCTTTGCCCGGGAGGCCTGTTGAATGCAGAAAAGGAGCTCCTGGTGTTGCTTGGTGTAGGCATTCGTTCATTCTTTCTTTCTTCCATTGTGTGTCCGGACAGCCCTCAGCGTCCACAGATTTTGCATTGGTGGATTCAACCAATTGCGGATTGAAAATATTCAAAAATAAAAATTTCAGAGAGTCCCAAAAAAGCAAAACTTGAATTTGCCATACTCCAGCAACTATTTACATAGCATTTACATTGTAGTAGGTATTATAAGTAATCTAGAGATGCCAAGGATACAGGAGGATGGGTGTAAGTTATGTGCAAACACTACACCATTTTTTAAAAAATAAATTTATTTATTTTTTGTTTATTTTTTGTCTGCGTTGGGTCTTCACTGCGGTGCGCGGGCTTTCTCTAGTTGCGGTGAGCGGGGGCTACTCTTCGTTGCGGTGCGTGGGCTTCTCATTGCGGTGGCTTCTCTTGTTGCAGAGCACGGGCTCTAGGCACGCAGGCTCAGTAGTTGTGGCGCACGGGCTTAGTTGCTCCGTGGCATGTGAGATCTTCCAGGACCAGGGCTTGAACCCGTGTCCCCTGCATTGGCAGGCGGATGCTTAACCACTGCGCCACCGGGGAAGCCCCGGGGAAGCCCCTACTATACCATTTTATATGAGGGACTTTAGCATCAGTGGATTTTGCTATCCATGGAGGCCCTGTAACTAGTCTCGAGGGACGACTGTACTAGACTTTTACTGAAGACTTGAGGTGGAGGATGGTACATCCAGAGGGTGTGTAACCACCCAGTCCAGTACTACACAGCAGTCTTTTCTGGTCTTGAAGCCCCTGAGCCATACCCACCAGGAGGAGTTCTCTCCTGGGTCCCTGACTCAGGCTGGGCCCTCTCGCTTACTCTTCTCACCTCCCAAGCTTCTCCCAAGTCTCAGGCCCCCTCGGCCCCTCCCTCTGAGGACGCAGAGCTTCTGCTCTCTTGGTCTCACCTGGAGGATCCCCTGCCCCTTACGTGGGTGACTCAGGCTTGGTACTGCTGCCACACAGAGACTGATGGGGACACAGCCTCTCCAGTACCCACCTTGCCCTCCTTCCCTGCCATACAAAGTTGCCCTTTGCCAGAGATGCTTTCTTGCCGGGTCCTGGCGGGGCTCCTGGCCCTCACACTCCTGATGCCGCCTGATTCTCTGAGACTGTCTTTGCCTCGGTACCTAGAGGTTCTTGAGAGAACCTTGTCCTTAAGAGCCCCGCCATGGGGAGTGGCGGGCCATCCTCCTAGCTCACATCTGTAGTCTTGTCTTTCCTGCCAGTTAACAGGAGGCTGTGAACAGAAGCAGCACTTTTTCCCCCCAACAAGGAATTCAGGAGTTGGTGTCACACGTACACGTACACATGTGTGCACTTGGTTCGGTTTTGCTGGGCCCTGAACCTGGGCCTTGAGGTGTCACCCAGAGCCTTGTTGGAAATAAGTGTGTTGTTGAAGGCAGCAGATGACTGTATCTTTGGAAGGAGGAGGGACGGGATTAGGGCAAAGTGCATTCTGGTCAGTTCAGTAGGTAATGGGAAGAGAGCCTCGTGGAGCAGTGGTTAGAGCCCGGGCCTGGGGTCAGGCCATCATGGGTGGATTCTGACCCTGCCACTTTCTGGCGTGTGTGACCTCGGCCTGGTAAAGCCTTGATACTTCTTTCCGTTCCACGTGAAACGAGGTAACAGCAGTGCTGGTTGGTGGGAGGCTGAGTCACCGAGTCGGACCCCCGCCATGCACACGAGTCCCCAGAAGTTTGGAGAGAAGTGTGTGCAGGAATAGGAACTCCTCACATTTCGAGCTGCCCTTGGGTCCTTTTTCCCGTCGCGTTAGTCCTGCGCCCTCTGGGAGTCGCCAGAAATCTCCCAAACGCTGCAGCCGTTTCTGGTCTTGCCTTCACTTCCTGATGTGGATGTGGACGTGGACGTGGATGTGGACGGGCAGGCTGGGTGCCTTCCTCTGCCGCCCCCGGAAACCCCAAATCCCCATCGAAGGCAAAGACTTGGAGGTGCAGATACGGCTGTTCCCGAGGGAGGAGATGCCGTTGTAACACAATCCGATGAACTCAGTTTCGGGCACCTTTGGCTAAAAATGACCTTGAAAGGCAGATTTGCAGATGTCAGGGAACTTTTAGTATTTTTGAGCTTAAGAAAAAAATTCTAGTGTGAGTGAGGAGAGAAGGGCAAGGAGGAGCCCTGTGGCCTGGTTGAGGGAAGAAAATGACATTGCTTGGTTTTCATTTGCCTCAAAACACACTGTGAGTTTTTCTGCAAATGTTAACAAAGACAGAAAGTGGTGGGACCACAGGGGCCCCCCCTGGGCTGCTGCTGGAAGCACCTCCACGTTGGAGCCCCTCCGGGTTTGTGTGGCTAATCGCTTTGGAAAAGGGCAATTTTTACTGGTGTCGGATCACCGATCTCAGCCTCATTAAGGAAAATCTCTTTCTTAGAGCCCAGGGATCAGCGCGAGAATGACTCCTCACCAGCTCTTGGCCGCAGCCTTGTCTCTGAGCTGAGATCCCAGCCTGCAGCCAGCCTGGGTGCTGTCTCCACTGTTTACTGCTTAGCAGGGAGAAGTGAACCAGATGTGATTGGTTTGAGATGAATGAGGTTCCCATCGTGTTTCTGGCTTTTCTAGTAGTTGCTAACTGGTTGTGAGAGGCTCCCTGGAGTGGAGTGAAAGAGCCCTGAATTAGAAATGGGGAGATGGTTCAAGTTCCCCTGGGACAAGGCACTAGCCCTCTCTGGGCGTGTTTGCCACCCATAAAACCTGTAGACAAAACCCCAAACCAGCAAAAACACCCCAGGGCAGACATACATTATCGTCAAGGCAAGCGTCGTAGGGTTGGCGTGGGACTCAGAGTCAAATAAGCTAAAGAATGGGGCCAGGCTTGGGTTTGGTCCTTTCTCTGTTTCTTACCCATCCTGGGAATAAGAAGGTTGAGCCACTTGAGAAAATGGCAAGGGTTTCCGGGGGCCAACACTGAATAGCAGGTGTGGCAAATGCATGTCATCTCAAATGCCAACCCTGATCGATTGGTAGGGCCTGCTGAAGGGTAGATGAGGCCGGGTTATTCGGGCTCAGCAGGAAGGAGTGCCAAGATCAATTATTGATGTCTGTTACAGTTGCAGGAGGGTGGAGTGCTAGCCCACAGGGTAGATTTGGGGAACCCTGGCGTGCTAGGTAGAGCCTAGCCACTGGGAACCTGGGTGCTCTGCAGTCACTGGCCTTGTGCTCTATGACCTCAGGCAGTGGTTCTTAATTGGGCTACATTTCAAAATAATCATGCTTGGCTGTCCACATCCTCAGGAAGTCTGGTTGGTACTAGTGCAGTGCTGGGCATGTGTATTTTGAAGAGACTGCTCAAGTGATTTCAATGTGATTTCATCCTCGTAGAGCAGGGGTCCCCAACCCCCGGGCCGTGGACCAGTACCGGCCCGTAGCCTGTTAGGAATCGGGCCGCACAGCAGGAGGTGAGCGACGGGCGAGCGAGCGAAGCCGCACCTGCCGCTGCCCACCGCTCCCCGTCGCTCGCATTACCGCCTGAACCATCCCCCCCCACACTATCTGTGGAAAAAATTGTCTTCCACGAAACCGGTCCCTGGTGCCAAAAAGGTTGGGGACTGCTGTCATAGAGAAGCACTCACGGAAGGACAGCCATTGATAGCTTACTGAGGCCTCATTCACTCAGCGGTTTGGTGGAGGGGATTGTGAGAATTTTCCCCACGTATCATATGAATTTGTGGGGCACCAAGCGAGAAGGTCTGGCCAGTGGCTAAAATGAATGAGGCACACAGGCCAAAGGTGCAACGTGGTGGCCTGCAGGCCAGATCCAAGCTACAGGTGTATTTTGTTTAATGTGCGCAATGTTGAAAACGTGAAACTGACCGAACATTAAAATGTTGGGAAATGTAACTAAAACATACACATACCGTATGACCCAACAATTCCACTCTTTCCAACAGAAGAGCATACACGTGCTCCCCAAGAGGCATGTGTAAGAAGGTCTGTAGCTTCATTCTCTATGAGAGGCCTGGAAACACCCCAAATGTCTATACATGGTAGAATGGATACGGGAGTACTACACAGCAGAGAATGAATGAACTCCAGCTGCTGATGGCGATCTGGGGGGCATCTCAGAATCCTGACGTTCAGCAGAAGACAGCAGAGGTGAAGGCGAATGATTCTATTTATACAGAATTCTACCTACACGGAACGATTCTATTTATATAAAGTTCAGAGTCGGCGAAGTGAAGCTATGGTGTTAAAAGTCACGATAGTGATTCCGTTTGGGCAGAGGTTGGGGAGGGCCCGGAAGGAAGCATGAGGGGCTTCTGGGTGCTGGTCTCTTTCTTTTCTTATTCTGCTTGGTGGTTTTACAGGTGTGTCCAGTTTGTGACTATTCATGGAATTGTACATTTCAGACCTATGTACTTTTGTGTATATATATTTCAAAATTTTAAATTCTGTTAACAAAACAGAGGATTCTAACCAGTTGAAAAAGAGATGTAGCATAAAACTGTGAACTCTTTCTTCCTTCCTTGACAAATAGGCCCCTACGTGGCAACAGCAGGCAGGGGGTGAGCAGGGGCTGCCCCCTTGGGAGGGTGCACACCTCTCTCCCCTTCTGTTTCAGGTTGTTTGTTGGGATTTGCCTTTGAAACTCGTAATGAAACGCTGCGCTCTGGGACTCCCAACCTCCGTCAGAGAGAAGGGCTTTGCGGGTGAGTGATGGATGAGGTAGAAGGAGCAAGGTCTCCTTGTCAGGCTGGGTTCAGTCCGGACTGTGCGTACCCTTGCAGTTTTGGAGACCTTGGGCGAGTCTCTCTGAGCCTCGGTTTACTCATTTGTAAAGCGAGGAGAGTAACAGCACGTCATGGGGTTGTTTGGGGGTTGGGACTAGTTTATGAGGAGAAAACGCACGGCGCGCCTGGTGGCCGTGGCTGCTTTGGCAGAGCTACATTTCCCTCCTCCCCACAGCAGGCCTGGTGCTGTCGCCTCAGGCCCACTGGGAGCGGAGACTCGGCGGTTACTGAGACGTGGCCGCCTGGACCCAGGTTCCCTTTGCTGAGGTTGAGGTGGGAGATGGGAGACCTGTTCTCTGGGGCCCTGGCGGTGCCCTCCTCTCTGGCCCAGTCCTGTGCATCGGGCCCCAGCTTGCATGGAAGGGCAGGGCCTTCCTCTGGCTGGTCAGGGCCAGGCGTCCAGGTGAGGCGATGAGCACAGTTCCTTAGTAGCTAATAGTGACCATCATGGCGCCAGGCACTCCTGCACAGACGGGCATCTGCTTTGCCCCGTGGGGCAGCTAGGAACATTCCGTCTTCACTCCCTGCTTGCTCCTCGGTGCCTTGCTTCTCCATCCTGCTTGCAGCAGCCAGAGTGGCCCTGCCTCAAGGGGACAGTTCTCAGGAACATCTGGCGCCTCCAGGTGACACTTGCTGGTTGCATCTCCGCTGCGCACCAGGCTTCCTGATTCCGGGAATCACCCGGGCAGGGAGGTGTAGGGACCACGTGACTTACCCTCTCCAAGCTTCAGTGGCCTGATCTGGAAAGTGGGCATTGATCACACCTGCTCATCATGGCCGCTCAAGAATCCTAACTATGACTGTGAACATTGCTGTCGCCGTTATTATTGGTTGTGAGAAAGCGTCACGTGGACCACTGAGGGTCTATTGTGGTGTAAAGGATGTGGTTTGAAATGGCCTCTTTGTCTCAGAACAATCTGTTTTGATTTATTTGACTGTGGGAATTTGAAAACGGCCCAAATGTTTTTCCTCCTCTTGTTCTCTCTCCAGCACTCGGATTTCCTCTCACTCATTCACTCACTCCGCGCTCACAGCCCTCTTGCTTACACCTGTTCACACTGATCCGCTTGCAGCCCAAGGGCAGGTGGCACGTCAGATGCCCCACAGCTTTTTCCCTCTCCCTCAGAGGCTCATGCTCTCACAATTACTTACACTCAGAGTTATGAATAGTCATTTTCACACTCAAAGTCCCCTCCCATCTCTTGCTCCCCCCCGGCCCCTCCAAGTGCCAGCAGAGCCATGAGGTCAGGAGATCTGGTTCTCACTCTGTCTCTTTTATCAAAAGCCTCTATGGCTGTGTGACATGGGCCAAATCACTCAACCTCTCTGGGCCTTGGTTCCTCCCTCACAACAGAGGCAGAGCTGCCAGTTTTACTTTTAAAGAGATCATCACTTTCTTCTGCAGTATCTCAGATGGTCTGAGACAAGGTTCTTCCCGCATCTTGATTTCCCCGACTCCGCAAATGAGTGGATCCGATCTCATCAGGCGGACCGTGTGCCAACCTGAAATTACTCTTTAGCCTTTTCCTGATACTGAAGATACATCATTTTATTTGGAGCTAGAAATTAACATGGGGTCAGGAGAAACTAGAAAGTTCAAGAGGATCATTCGTTCTTGACTTTGGAGAGACACAATGTGATAGCGTCTCACTGGGTCCCATTCCTCTTCCTCTCGGTGTCCCCAGTAGAGGTGACCAGGGAAACAGGGGTGGTGGTCAGTTTGCTGCTGCTGATGGAGGAGGGGCTGTGGACACTAGGACCTTATGTTTCCTGCGCCAAGCCCATCAGATGGATCCCCTTTATTTTGTGTGCCTGTCCCCGCCCCAGGTTCTGGCCCTAAGAGAGCTAGAATTCATTGAGAATACATGACATGTACTGTCCTGCTGAATCCTTGCGACAGCCCTGCAGGTTATGTATGAAAATCATTCCTGTTTTAAGGGTGGTGAGACAGGAGCCTGGGAGGCTGAGTGTCACACAGTCGATCAGTGGCACAGCTGGGTCTGTAAGTGGGCAGTGACCTGCCCTTGCACTAAGCTTTGACCATCAAAGCATGCCGTCCTACGTGGCACAGTGGTGCCAAGGTGGAGTGGAAAGACATAGGATTTCAAGACGGGAGTCTGAGTTTTAATCCTGTTCTACTTACAAACTCATTATGAACCTTGGGTAAGTCCCTTACCCTCTCTGGGCCTCAGTCACTCATTGTAAAATGAAGGAGAGGACCAGCTGATCCCCAAGTCCCCTTCCGGCGTGATATCTTGTGGCTGTCTGGGGCAGTATACGCAGTGATTTCAGGCAGTGATTAAGAGACAGGGTGCTGCGATCAATCTGAAATGGACAATCTGATCACGTGGATAATCTGTTTAATGTAGATGCTGAGCGGCTCTTCTGCCTTTGCAATGGCAGGATGCAAAGGTAATTATTTAGGATTTAGGTAATTATTTCCACTATTCAACCTCACCTTTCCTGCGACAGTGTGTAAGATGGTCACCTCCGCTATTAAAAAATAAATTCCAAATGTTAATAACTCTGATCTGTGTCACTAATCTAAAGATGTTTAAAAAGGAAATTCATTGACCAGTACTGTCAAGGGTCCTGATACAAGGTGATCGTTTCCCTATTCATAGCAGAGATTAACACCCTGAATTTTTTTTAACCCTGAGGTTTCTTTTTTAATACAACAGCTTTATTGATATATATTTTAAATACCATACAGTTCACCCACTTTAAGTATAAAATTCAGTGGCTTTTAGTATACTTGCATAGTTGTGGAACCATCACCACCATAGATTTTAAAACGTTTTCATCACCCTGAAAAGTCACCCTCTCTCTGGTAGCAGTTACTCCCCATTTGCCCCTTTCCACCACCTGCCCCGGCCCCTGGCGACACTAATCTACTTTCTCTCTCTATGGATTTGCCTATGCTGGACATTTTTAATAAATGGAATCATAAAAGAAAAGAGACAGGGTGCTGGGGTTAAATCTGGGCTGAAGAGCTGTGCGTCCATGGGTAGGTTACTCAACTTCTCTGACGGGCAGGTTCTCCGTCTGCAAAATGGATCAAGGCCTGTTGCATAAAGTGGCCACGAGCGCTGAGAGGGATAAAGTATATGGGACAGTGTAAGTGTTCCCACGTGTGCCAGCTCTTACTGTGGTTTTATGATCTGTCTTGGCAGACTCTTTTGCTAGGGATGTGGGCTTGCTACCTGACATAGACAACCCATCCCAGAGTCAGAGGCGTTCCATCCCCAAGTGATATTATGCATGGACCACCATGATGCCTTTGAGTAAAAACCATTTGCCTATCAGAATGCCTGGGAGTTTCCTAACCAAGGTACATTCAAGATGCTGAAGTGAGAAGAAGCTGTGATGACTTAGCCCAGTGACATTCAACTTACTTGTAGTCACAGACCTCAAAGAAAGTTCACCATGGAGCCTCGGAGCCTCCAGAATAACTGGAAAGGGAGCTGCCCTGTTGAAGCAGGCATAGGGGGCTGGTCCCCCTCCGCCCCTCCGCCTCCATTTGGGTGTCTCCTGAGGAACCCCTGGGAAACCCATTCTGAGAATCACAGGCCATTAGGTGATAGAGAATGAAAGTGAGACCCCGAAAGGGGCAGTAACTCACCCAGGAATCACAAGCAGGCACGTCTGCTATAATCATTTTCATTAGCAGTGTCCTTTCCGTTTTTATAAGAGGGCTGTCCTGTGTTTCTTTTGGCCACTGGTCCTAATTAACCACCTAGAGATGCGTCTTGCAACATGGACGCTCACTTCGTGGCTGACGGCTATTCTGTCTCCTGCCTTCCTCACAGTCATAGGTAGAGGCTGGATGGACATTTATTGTTAAATCAACGAAAATGAAGCTTTCTGTTTGGAATCTTTTGAAACAGTGTTTTACCCAAACAATCGTGCCTGCCTCTGCAAGCGGATATGACCCCCAAATAAAAATAAATACATTGCGACCAGAATGAACCCAGAGATGGGGTGATGCGCAGGGGCTCTCAAGAGCCCTATTGAGATGAAGCATCTCTCTCTCCCCACTCCCCCTTTTGCAGCCCTCCACCCCAATTTGGTTTTCCAGATCACAAGGCACTCCTCCCTCAAAACCTATCTTCCGCACAGATTTAACCAGCAGTGACCTGCCACGTGAAGAGCTTTAGTGAGAATCAATAGGTGTGGGTCTGTGGTGCGGGCTCCACGCCTGCTGCATGTAAAACACCCCGGCAGCGAAAGCGAGATTGATGCTGGCAAAACATCTGGGGCATCATAGCACAGCGGGTCCCCCTGCAAATTTTAAAGGTGAGGTGATGGCCCAGAGATGCTTGGTGACTTGCCCAAGGTCACACAGTGATTTAAAGGGAGGGCCCACGTCCTCCAGGTTCCTAGGTCGGGGTCCTTTCCAACACACCGAAACCCCTCTTTGCTGAAGCCAGGCTGCGCTTTGCTTTATGATCTAGGTAATAAACCGGTCTGTAGTGCCTGTGTGGGCGAAGAGAGAGATGGAGCGAACTATTAATTAGAGGCTGGCTTTTAGAGTCCCTGAATGGAGTGTGCTATCAGAGCAGGGAGAGAGGTGCTCTGAGACATTTGCTGAGCATCCACTGGGGTCCAATCCCAGCCTGATGGGAGGTTCAAGAATGGAGAAGAGCAGGTCCCTGCCTGCAAGTGCGGGAGAGGAGAGACACATGTGAATTCAATTCAAGGCTGGCGAGCCTCGCGCTTGGCTTCCCGGCACGCTGTACTCTGGGCGGAGGTGGGAACACGGTCTTCTCCAAGCCTGACCCTGGCAGCCCGGCAGATGTGTTTATTTCTTCCTTTTCCACTTGGGAGGCAGGCGTCTGGCAGGGTGGTTAAGCAGGCAGCCTGTCGGGCCAGGCTGCCTGGGGTTCAGATCGTAGCTCTTACTGTTGAGATCTGTGAGCGGAGGCTAACTACGTGATTCCATTTCCTCATCTGTAAAATGGGGAGAGTAACGGTGCCTTTGGCGTGGCGTGGTATGATGGCGAGGCCTTGACGAGGTGGTGTTCTTAAGTGCTTAGAGCCCACCCACTCTGACAGATGGGATAAGCAAGAAACTGGTATTAACTGTTAGTCTGGGGAACCTTACATGGGTGTGTGTTTCTTCATTTAAAAACTAATGTTTATCACTTTTTTTCTGATTATAAAAGTCACTTGTATACAAATGCCAGCTACCTAAAGATACCCATTGGTAACATTTTGCTGTAGTTTTTTCCATTTTTATCCCTGTGCAGTGTGTGTGTGTGTGTGTGTGTGTGTGTGTGTAATTGGGCATGTGCTGTCAAAGTATAAGTTTCAAAAAATTATAAATCCTATAGAATCACATGGACATCTAGAATGAACGTGGGTCAGAGACTGATTTGACTCGTGAATGAGGAAGCCAACAGGAGGTGCTCATTGGCTAAGCTGGAGATGAGAGAAACAGCGGTTACGTAGGCATGGGAGGAAGAGAACTGGAAGATGGCTGGATTGTATACACACAGGTTAATCCTAACCGTTGGGTTATCTTTTCTACCGGGCCAAAACAAATCTACAAATTCACCTGTCACCTCCCATGAGTCAAAGTTACATTTCTCTAGAATCCCCTAGATAATGACCCCTTGGGTGAGTCTGCTAAACAGCGCTGCAGTATGATGTTGAAAGTTTGCTTATCATTTACCTTAGCGGTATCTTTATATTCTTTGTGATCATACACTAGAAAACTACACACCTTGCCTTCTACACTTAATATTCCATCACAGTCATTTTCAAAAGAAAGTTTTGAGGAAGGACCAGGATCCCCCAAGGGTGTGACCAGCTCTTCAGCCCAGCTTGATCGAGGTGCCCCATCCCCTGCCATCTCGAGGTCCCAGGGCAACTGTGTTGATCTCAGTCGCCTGCTGCATTTTATTGTGTTCGTCCATTTCCCCCCCCACCCCTCTCCCCATCTAGACTGAGTTTCTTTTTTTTTTTTAATTTATTTATTTGTTTCTATTTTTTGGCTGCGTTGGGTCTTCGTTGCTGCGCACGGGCTTTCTCTAGTTGCGGCGAGCGGGGGGTATTCTTCATTGCTGTGCGCTGGCTTCTTATTGTCGTGGCTTCTCTTGTTGCAGAGCACGGGCTCTAGGCACGCAGGCTTCAGTAGTTGTGGCACGTGGGCCCAGTATTTGTGGCTTGCAGGCGCTAGAGCACAGGCTCAGTAGTTGTGGCGCACGGGCTCTGTTGCTCCGTGGCATGTGGGATCTTTCCGGACCTGGGCTCGAACCCGCGTCCCTTGCATTGGCAGGCTGATTCTTAACCACTGCACCACCAGGGAAGCCCCTAGACTGAGTTTCTTGAGGTCAGGGATTTGTTGAGCTGAACTATCTTCCTGATCCTTCTCTCTCAAGCACCTAATAGTGGCACATGGTGATTCTTCCAAGATGCTTGTCAAGTGAGCGAACAGGGATGTTAAGAAGCCTGGCCTTTGTCAGTTACAAAAGGCGAACCTTGCTGTTGGAACAAGCAGGGCTCCTCTCTGGAACTGGCCGTGTTCTTCTGTTGAGTCAGAGAAGCTCCCAACCCCCGCACAGTGTCACGGCCTTCCACCCCCCCCATCCCTGATTCTGCCGTTTAATTGTGTTTGGAGGGCTCTATACACTTGGTCTAGAAAACCCAGCTGTCTCTTCTCCATAGGACTCTGAAGACTGAGCTCTCTGAGTTCCTAACTTTCTATCCTAATCAAGGTCTGAAAGGGGTAAAAAGTTCTTGGCCACTTCCAGCTGTGGAGGGAGAGATGTGATGGAAGGATTAATCTCTGGGCTGTGAATTTTAAAGCTCTCTTGTTCCGTGTTGGGAAAACCCATCAAAATGCTAATAGATCTGCCGTCTTCCCTCCCGCAGACGCTTTTCTGCATCGGAATATATTTACAGGGGCTTGAGCAGGGAAGAATTACAAGGAGTTGGGGTGCCCTTTGCCCAGATTCCACTGCAGCCCCGTGGGTTATAAAGTCTGAATTAATAGCCCCGCGTTGCGGAGGAGAGCTGTGGTTGGCTGTGGGGTTGGCCCTTTAGTGATGAGTTCTCAGCTTTTGGTTTCCTTGCTAGCGGCAGGGCAGCCAGTTTGGAAACATCTCTATTACTGTCGTGTGGCTTTTTAATACTGCTTCTCTCAGAGGCAGAATATCCTCTCACAGGCGTTCCCGTAGGTGTATGACTGACTGCACAGTGGATCCCCGTTGAGTTCAAGGTCTGCAGTGTGTTGAGACACATTTTGTGCCAAAGTCAGCTTCAGCACTGAGACAGACTTAGCTCTTCTTGAACCCTGTGCTACAAGTGCTGGATTGTTCTCGAAGCCTTTGAAACACCAGGTATCTTTGTTTGAACAGCCCAATGGCCTGAGAACCTCTCAGATGCATTGTTGGAAGGACAGACACTATGGGGTTAGCCTAATGCAGGCTGGCCTCAGGCAAAGTGTCTCCAAGACTTTGGCTGCAGACAAAATGGTGGGTTCTGGTCCTCCCTCTGCCTGGTCCAGCTCCGTCACTGCAGACAAGATGCTTGACCTCTCTGAGCATCCCTTCCTTCCTTTGCTAGTAAAGAGGAGAATGCTGGCCACTTGGTACAAGAGTTGTGGGGCTCACATCTTTCATTTCTTTGTTCACACAGATGAACAAAGGCCAGGCAAGCCAGGCTACATCTTCAGAGATAAGTCCCTTAAACGATTAGGGCTTCCGGGTCCCTCTGGAACCAAATGCTGGGCACTTGCCTGACAGGTCTGCTGGAGCCCCATCTCCTTGTGAGAATGAGTGAGCCTTCCTTGGCAGACACTGCTGTTGATTCTGTTTCCCTTTCCCCATGAACTGAACCGATGTTTAATTACATAAAAATGCTGTGGCCCAGGCTCACTTTCCTCATCTGTAAAATGGGAAGACGGGTAATATTTTTCTTGCAGTGTGGGAGGAAGGGGAGTGAAGATCAGAAGTAAAGTCAGCTCCAGTGTATGCATAGCCCTTGTCCTTACCCTCCTCGGGTACCAAAAACGTGCTTCCAGACGGGAAAGAGGGTGGGCAGATGCAGGGCAATGCCCACTGGTGACAGGGGGTCTCCCCAGTTCTCCTTCCTGCTCCGTAGAGCATCTTGGCGGTGGCGTCTGTTGTATGCATCCTACGGGGGAGGGCAATGGAGACCCTGGCTGGCATGTGCAGAAAAGCTCCAGACCTGCCGGCAGGTGCAGAGGAGATGATCGCTAATGACAGTTGCATTGAGAATAAACAGCTTCACATGTTAATTTATGGGGTTGGTACATCCCTCTTCTGGGCCCTTTCACCCTCCCCAAGCCACCAAGAGCCAATGGGCTCAGATTGCGAGTCCCTCGCCCATCGGGCAGACCCTCCGGGGCCCTTGCTAGCAGTGCAAGCACCCACTGCGCTGTGCCCAGTGACAGGTAGGGAGTGGCCCTCCACTCTCAGAGCAAAAGTAAATCGTAAATCCCAGTCTTTCTGAGGCTGTCGTGGCTCCCCCTTCAGCCCCATTGTGACCCTGGGGCACAGTTAACAGGCTCATTCAGGGACTCATTATGGGAACAGAGAGTGATGGGGCTGAGTGACAGGGCGGGCGGCACTGGGAAGCGCTCTGACTCCCCCAGCCAGACAAGTGCAGGTGGAGAGACAAGGCAGAGGCACGATGCACTCAGGCAGCTTCATTAAGGGCTGCCCAGGGGATCGCTGAGATGCAGGACGCAGCAGGAGCTCGTCCTGAATAAGCCTTGGCTCCTCTCCCTCTCCCCGCCACCACCTTTGCTAATTTAAAACAAAGCAAAACAAAGCCCCAGCTTTGCTTTGGAGCCATAAACTGCGAGCTTTTATCCGTCAACAAGCGATGCATCAGGCTGGCAGTGGCCCAGCCTGGATCCTGTGGCCTGGCATCAGTGTGGGGAGAGGGGCCCGAGGCTGAGCCGGCTTCTGGGACTCGCTGAGGACGCTGCTGCCGCTTCTTGTGGCACAAGACCAAGAGTCCTTGTGGTCACAGAACTCAGAAGGATGGCTGGTCCACTTTGGGTGGCTAGAGTGGAGGAGGGTTGGGGAGAGATTTCTAGCAGGAGCTAGACAGGAAGAGGCTCATCATTGAGCTGATCACCTTCCTCCCTCTCGCCTTTCCTTGCTGCCTCTTCCAGGAAGCCTTCCCAGCTCTCCACCTCCTCTGAAATCCTTCTGACTTGGGATTCTAGGATATCAAGAGGCTCTAAATCAGTCACCTTCAACCTCATGTGGAAACCTAATATATAAACGATCAGAAAGACCAGCTGTTGTGAATTAAGTGGTAGGATGTATACATGGGGTGTAGACTCCATCTGTTCTGAATGTGGACCCCTAAGGGAGAGAGGGAAGGGCCCTGAGGAGTATGGGCCCTGTGGAACCAGTGGTCATGGCCACTACCCTTTTTACAGAGAGTATCAGCAGGTTCTACTTTACATAATTCCTGGGGCCTCCAAGGGCCAATTCTGTGCTGAGCACCGTGGGAATCACTTACAATCCGTTAGCTCATCTAATCCGCAGCTCAGGCCAGTGAGGTAGGACTGTGATGGCCCATACTTCGCAGGTGAATAACCTGAGGTTTAGTGGGTTAAGGAACTTTCCCAAGGCTCCACGGGCGGCAGCTGGCCTAGCCGAGATTCAAACCCAGGCCTGTGGAATAGGCCACAGTCCTTACCGCCATTTGATGCGGAGGGTTCCCACCTACCACCTACCCTGCTGCACGTTGCAGAGAGGCAGCAGGCTCTAGTGGGGGATTCATCCCCTCCAAAGCCCACTAACAGGTGACCATCCAAATGCTGCTACACTGTCTACCTGCCCTGACCCTTCAGCCATTTTCGGGTTCTTCCAAATGGCATCTTTTCAGGGGAGCATGGAACTTCCATCAGCAGTTGGCCTGTCCCAGGCCTATTGCACACAGCTGGCAAACCAACTGCCCCTCAGACCGGAGCTTGACTCAGACACAGGGAAACTTTGGTCTCCTTGTGGCGCTGTGCTTCACCGCCTGCGTCAGCCAAGGCCAAGGCAAGAGGTAACTCTGACCCCTCCTTCCTGAGGCCTCAACTTGTAGCTCCACAGCTAGAGCGAGTGTTGAAATGGAGTGGAGCTGGGGGCTGACCGTGTTTGACTGAGTGGTCTCTGCTAGGATCCATAAGGGACTAAAGCAAAGTACATTCATAGATGCAAGAGGCTCAGCTTCTCGGGGTCCAGAGAAAATTATACAAGTAGCTGAGAGTTGTTCCCTCTTTTATCTCTATTAACCTGGTTTTGCTTTCCCACTCTTCATTTAACCCATTCTTTTACAGATATATTCACCTTCCAACTGTCCTGTTCATTTCTCCATTTCTCCATCCATCCATCCATCCGTCCATCCATTTCTGCATGCCTCCATGCATGTATCCATTCATTCATCTTTCTATCCCTTCAATTATTCATCCATTCCTGAAACCAACTACAGCCTAGTTCCTCTTTTTCTCTTCTACCATTCCGTTCTTGTATAGATCCATTCTCTACCCATCCATCTATCTATCATAGCAACTATCCATTCATCCCACTATTATTATCTGAGTCAGGAATTGAGACATCATCGCCATCTTTCAGGAACTCATAGAGCCCAGAGAACAGTGATTAATCATGGCTGTGGAAGTCTGGGAAGGTTTCTCAGAGGAGATATCGAAGGAAGGTTTTACAGGATGAGTAGGAGTTTGCCAGGTGATTTGGGGAGTGTGTGTGGGGCTGCAGTTCAGGGTTAGGAAAGGAAGAACGGACTTGCAGGCAGAGTGAACAGCAGCGAGTTTGGGCTGAGTGCGTTGGTGGGGCGTGTGGGTCCAGGTGAGTTCAGTTTAACTGTTGGGTCTGCGCATGTTGCAAGGACCTGAAGATGGGCCTGAAAAGGCAACTGCGGATCAGATGACAAAAGGCCCTGTGTATAGGCAAAGGGAGGCCAGAGAACCCACTGAAGCAGGAGAGAAAGACATTTATGGACTCAGTCTGACAGCAAAGGAGAGGGCAGGTTGGAAGGGACAGCTGCAGGCTGGCAGTCCAGCAGAAGCTCGTTTGCAGCAAGCAGATAGGCAACGATCAGGCTGAGCCCAGGCGGGGCTGGCAGGGGCAGCGAGGATGGAGAGGCAGGGATGATTTGGGAGACATGGGATGGTAGAGAAACATTGACTGGGAGAAGAGTGAAGAGTCTTTGATCTGGGTGTCCCGTTACACAGGGGTGCTCTGTTCTAGAGTAGGAATCATCAGGGTAGATATTTAAGTCTCTCATCCGGGTCCTATCCAGGATACTGAAGTGGCTATCAGAATTTTTCTTATAAATTGAGGGCTGGTATCCCCACCCAGTGCAGATTTGCTTTGATTGGAAGAGAGAAGAGGAGGAAGAAGGTCTAAGCTTTGAACTAGACCTTGCAAAATGGGCGCACCTGGCCAATATCACTAAGTACCACTGATTAAGCTCTTACTATATATTTCATGGATTCGAAGCCACACTTTTTAAAAATATATATATTTTAAGGTCTCTAAAACCAGGATGCATCATACAGAAAGTGACATGTCATAATTAGTTTAACAGGCAGTGTTTTCTTTTTCTTAGAAGTCCGTATAATAATGGTACGATTATAACCCACGGAGTCTTACATTTAAGAAATAGGGTATCGTGGGCCAGGCTCTCGGCTAAGTCCCGTGTATACATTCCTCACGTAATCCTCACAGCCTCTTAGGAGGCATCAGCTGTTGTTAACCCTGTTTCCCAGATGAGGAGTTGAGCACAGAATAGGAAGGTCATTTGCTCAAGGTCACAAAGCTAGTTAGAGTTGGACTCAGGATCCCAACCTGTGCCACTTCAAACCTGGGGACGGCGGGGATCTTTGTACAAAAGCAAGAGCAGGTCTGGGGCCAGAACAATGGGGGCCTCTCCCTTCCACGGCACAAGACAGCCGGGTCAACGGCGACCACCATCACCCAGCCCACCACCTTTCAACGCTGCCTCTTGTCACCCAGCCCCAGTTCCCGTCTTGGCCCTAAACCTCGGGATTCTTTTCCCCCCTCCTGGGAGGGCTCCGGGCCTAACATCTGTAGTGACCTCCCTCCCCCACGGAGAGGAGGGGGCTGGAATGAGATCTCAGGGGAAAGGGGGAAGAAATTCCGAGCGCAGCTGGTTTTCCTCACACAACGCAGATCTGCTTAAATGGGAATTAGGATTAGTGCTGGATTTTGCCTCTCCTGGCAGGCTGGTAATAAGCCAATCTCCTCTCAGTCTGCAGGAAGGCAGAATTCCACTGAAGATGGGAGCCGGCTTCAGGCTCGGGGGTGCGAAACCTGAAAAGTAATTGTGTTATTGACGGGTCTTGCCCGCACTGCCAGATGTGCAGCCTTCGGCTCCTTCCCCGGCGTGGCTGCAGCCTTTAATTTTGTTAATGGGTAACATTCTCCCAGGCTGCGTGGCTGACAGGCACACTTGACATTAATACGTGTTCTTCGCGGTCCCCAGAGCTCATAAAAGCTCATTATCAGTTCTGAGCCTGTAAATGTAGTTCCCGGCTCAGGTGGGCCGGGAACTGGGAGATGCTCTGGGGGGAGTGGAGGGGTGGACCTCTGCGTGAGCCAAGAAATAAACTCCTCCCTCATACGGGGATGCGACCTCCCAGCCCACCAGGAGGGGAGCAGAAAAGCAACTCTGTAGGCTGAACCCTGGGTTCAAATTTGCATTCAAGCAAAGGGGCTCCTGCCCTGCTATTTGAGGGTAGTTGATCCAGTATTTTGGGAAGGCAGTTTGCCAAATGTGATGTGTGCAGAGCCTCTGCCCGGCGGTCCCACTTCGGGGCATCCGGGCTTTGGAACTGCATGAACTTTTCCACACATAAATGTGGGCACCGAGGGGACCGTTGCCGCAAAGTGGTAATGGCCAGAGATGGAAATATCCACGTATCCATGGTGGGAGAGGTGAGTGCATTGTGGTCCACGCTTCCCATGGGATACTGTGCAGCTGTGAAAAAGACTCCAGAAGATGCACGTGTGCTCACTCGCAGAGGTAGACATGGTATCACTGATAACTGGGGTTGTAGAACGTGCGAGGTAAGATCCCATTTGTGTAAAAAATTGCCACTGTCTGCTTGTGGGCCCCCATGGGCCCATGCTTATGCACACATGTACACACATGTGTGATTACATGTAATATAGCCTACAACGTCATATTACAAAGATTTTGCAGTGGGTTCATCTGTTAAATAGAATGAACGAGTATGGACAAACTTTCACTTTTATAGTTAAAAATGAAAATTATATTATATTATATTATATCCATCCATATCCGTATGTATATGCACGTGTGTGGATACAGATATGGCTGTATATGTATACGGATGTGTATATGCATCATGAATTCCTCTGACTAGCCTTAGTCTGGCCCATGACACTTGAGGTCCCTTGGGCTGACACTGCCTGGGTGGACGTCTGAGGCAGAGATAGCTAAGTAAAGCGAGATCACGTCCTCTGGCCAAGCCCTGTCCCCCATCAGTTAGCAGGGAGCTCTGAGAACGTCTTACGTGCCCAGGGGGCACTGCTGTTGGGATCTACAGGGTCGACCTCGAACTCATTGCTCTCCTGATTGCTCCTCTCCCACCATGGAGGTGCACTTGCAAGGGACTTGACTTCCCACGGACCTGAGTGTAGCCCTGGCCCTGCCCCTTTTCAGTGGTAAGTCCTTGGGTGAGTTAATGCCTCTGAATTCACCATGGTCCTTATCTCTAAAGTGGCCATACTTTCTCATGGAATTGTTGAGGGCGTCGGGATTAGTGTCATTGTCATTTGAGACAATATGAAAGTTGATCAGGGCTTCTTCTGTGCCGCCAGGCTGTGGGGAAGGGAAGGATGGGGGTGCTTAGCCCTCCCTGCTCCCACTCCGCTGTGAAGTTTTGCCCTTTTATTACTCAGCTGGGTTTGTGAACAAGCTAGTCCCCTGGGACCGGCCTAAGCCTTTGCTGACAGGTACGTGGCCTGGACATGGTGAATTTGATCCTTCTCCCGTGACCTGGGGACTCTTTGTCAAACTGACGGAGAGGAGGCAGGGGTCGGGGGAGAGGCTGGACTTCTCGCCCCTGCACTCTGGGACTGAGCTGCTTTTCTCACCACCAAAGATTTCTCCACTTATTACTTCTCTCTTCACGGATACCAGATCTTGAAAATCTCCGTCTGCCCCAAAGCCTGCATTCATTAGGCAATGATTAATTCGCTTTTGCATTTTCAAAATGACTCAGAAAGCCTTTTTTCTGCCTGAGGAAAACGGAGTTCCCACACCAAGATGATACTATTCTAGCTAGAAGCAAAGTGATACAATGTGTCGCTGTGGTTACGGCACGCTCCGTCTCATCACAGGGACGTTGTGCAGGCTTCCTGATTTTGGAAGACTGAAAATACGCCCCAGTCCCTAGGCTCTGGGGATGCCATCCTGGGACCCTCCGTGGGGCTGGGTGCTTGCTTCTGTCTTTCTGGCCGCGGGGCCTGTGGCTTCTGCACCTTCAGAGATGGGAGGAGGGAGCAGGTGCACATCTGGACGAAGTGGCCCCCAGAAGCCACATGCCCCCCACACTTGCTTTTTTAAAATATATTTCTCCCTCTTTTCCTTCTAGAGTTTATCCTGAAGCTACCATCAGAAAGAGACTTCAAGAGAATCTTGACACCCCTGAAAGGAAAAGACACCAGTTGAAAGAGGTATGATTGGCGACATGGGAGTGTGGATCTTAACGTATTCAAATAAGAGGGTCTAATCTTCTCTCTGCTCCCTGCCCCTCCAGACTCTCCATTTCTGAGTGAGAAAGCTCTCAGCTCGTGCTGGAGGGCAGGGCAGGCAAAGGGCGGCTTTTCTCTTGTCCTCACCCCCAGATGTTTGCTCGGGGCTGGGGAGCGAAGGTGAGGGGTGAGGAGACAGAGGCCGATGGGGTCTCACCAGACTGGGTGCCACCCCACTGACGGGGCCGAAGGTCATGCTGGGTCCTGAGTCGATCCAGGAAGTGAGGGTTGAAGGGCTGGAGGGAGTGAAGCCTCCAAGGGAAAGCAGAGCTCCTGGGGGGACCACGGAGGGTCCCGCCTCTGTCAAGGACCCCTGCCACGCCTCCCCTTCCTCCGCACCCACCATGGTCTTGGGATTGTGGGAAGGAAATGCCTTCCTGGGGTGATTTCCAGCCCTTCCCTCACCCCATCCCCTCCCCCATTCCAGGACTGTCTTTTTGGATAAAGTTCAAATCCACAAGGACTAGGACCAATCACCAAATTCCATGACGGAATTGGGAACGGAGAAGCCTTGGTCTGCTTCTTGGGCTCTGGGAGCTTCTTGGGCTGCCCACAATCCCAGGACTGGTGACGGGCTGGGTCGCCTCAGGGAAGGTTCCTGAATGAGGAGCCAGGATATCTGTCCTCTGGCCCAGTCTGTGGCACCATTGTGCCTCAAGAGCCCTTACAAGCCATTTCCCTCATTGGGCCTCATTTTCGCGTCTGTAAAGTGGGGCAGCAGTGACTTGAATCTCTGTTCCAGCCCGCAGGTCCTCAGTTGCTGAGGTCCCAAGACCAGGGCTGAGCTGGGGAAGGGCAGATTTGGGGGGCGGCGGGGAGGCAGAGATGGAGGTGGGGCTTGGGCATGGCTGTGGAGAGGAGAGGGGATTTGAAAGCTCTGAGGAGGTTTGATTGCCAGGCTCGAGCAAAGGATGACTCAGAGCCTCAGGGGAAAGACCACAGGGTCTGAGGTGCAGATGCGACCGTGTTTGAGTCCCAACTGATCAGAAGAGTCAGATTAAGCAACACTGACTGAGGGCTTCTCCGTGCCAAGTGGAGGGCTATGTGCAACCCCTCTACCAGCAGCCCTGTTATCACCTCCATCTCAGGGAAGAGAAAACCAGGCCTCAGAGAAGTTAAGCGACTTGCTAAAGGTCACACAGCAGTAAGTAATGTGGCGCACTTGAAGCCCCTCCCTGAGCTACCCAAGCATTCCTGTGCATTCTGCTTACCAGCTCTATGACTTGAATCTTAAGGTTAAAAAATCCTTGAAGCTAAATCACCTCTCCGAAATTCATTTCCTGAAAAAGACATGGAAGTGAGCTCTTTCCTAGAATTTTTTTCTTAAACTTTGGGCTCTTCGTAAAATCTCTGTGAGTCTTGATTTTCTGATCTCTGAAATGGGAACATCGCACTTATTCATGCGGTTGTTTTGGGGAGAAGATGAGATGAGGGGGCTGAAGAAATCTCCCCACACCATCCCTCCCTACAGACCCCCTCCACCGGCCTTCTGCCTTCTGGGGCTGCTGTGAGGATGGATGGCGTGTACCCACGTTCAAGTGCTGCGCCCAGCCGCCTGATGGTGTTTGCGATTTCAGCTGCCTCTGGTGCCCATGATTGGGAAGCACCGGCCACTTTCTGACTCACTGATCTGATATTCACCTGGTCTCCAAGCCCATCCTCTTAACTTTGGATGTGCCCCCTGGCCGGCCGGGATTATTTTAGGCTGGAATCCAAGGCAGGGTGGCCAGGTCCTAGCAGCAGATAAAACAGGGCCACGTCAAGGCCCACCCAAGAGGTCAGTGGCAGAGGAGCAGCGAGGCCAGGGCCTGGGGGGCTTCTCTCACTCCCTCGACAGCGTCTGTGTCCCACAGCTCACCCTGCTCTGCCAGCCTCCTGGGCCATAATCTACATTGTAAGCCTCCTGGCAGCAGCCGCCCTGGTCCCTGCAGGAAGCTCTCACCTTATCACAGAGCCTGGATCCCACCAGGTTTTCTTAATCAGGAGAAGGCACTGAAGCGAGTCAGAAAAAGCTTAACTTCCTCGGGATGTTTCTCCATCAGGGGAAGCCGTGGGCCTCAGATGAGAGGAAAGAATCTCTTTAAGTACAGAAAAAAGCAGCAAGGGGGCCGTTGTTCTTGGTTTACCTTCAGCAGGGCTGCTGAGGGAGCAGAGTAATTTTGCCTGGCCCCTGTTGTTAGTCAGGAAACAGAAATTATAGAGTCACAGGGAGAATCCAAAGATGAGTGTCAGCGACGGGCAGACAGGCGTGAGCTGTTGCGGGAAATGTTTGCTGGGGGCTGGTGGAGGCTGAGTCGAACCTCTGCCCTTCAGTAGCTGTTTGACTCCGGGTGAGTGCTTTGATTGCTCAGAGTCTCAGTTTTCTTATCCATAAAATGGGCAAACAGCTTGCACACCCCACCCCACCCCCAGGTGGTTATGAGGGCCAGGAAATCACCGGCTAGATGATCCTGTGTGCTTTGAACAAGGGCAGCCCCCTGGAATAATGTGGGGAGCCTCCCAAGGTGACCTCCTTGAAAAGGCTCAGGCTCTTGGGATGTGAAAGCTGGGTGTTTGTGGCCACACAGTGGGGTTACCCTGGAGACACATACCTCACTCTGTGCGTGGTCTAAAAAAGGACTGAGATGAAGGGCCTGGGATGTGTCAGCTCTCTGTTCTGATACCGCTGGGGCATGGGGCCATCTCGGGTGTGAACAGCTCTCCCTGAGCCTTTATCCCATGGTTTACACTTCACTCCTGGTGATCTTTCCTGGGCCCTTTCTGTAGGTAATCCCTGATCCCCCACACACCCCAAGAGGCAGGGATTAATAAGCTCTTTTTAAGTGAGGACAACTGGAGTTCAGAAAAGTGGTAAATTATTCCAGGGTTCACCTCTAAAAAGCAGCAAGGTTAGGACCCAAACATGGGGCTCCTGCCCTAAGGGTAGTGTGTTTACCATAGCCACCCACGGCACCCACAGTGCCCGCAAAGGCAGCCCTCCACACCTACAGCGGTGCCCTGTGCGTGTCCACAGGGACTCCCCACAGCACTACAGTGGCTCCCCATGGTGCCCATAGAGCCACCTAAGTCATTCGTGAAGCACCCCCCAGGAACTCACAGCATCACCCCATGGCATTCACGGTGGTCCCCATGTGTCCCCAGAGCACCCCACATGCCTGCAGTGACAGCCCACAGCTCCCATGGTTGCACTGCTCCTGCGTTCTCCACCCAGCCTTGCATGGAGTTTGGAGGTCAGGCAGAAAGAGGAATCCCTTGATGTTTTTGTCTCCCCAGCCAGCCCTCTATAGCAGGCTGAGCAAATGAGTGAAGGCAATTTTTAGGAGGCCTCTAGATGGTCCTCCTGCTGAGATCTGACAGTGGGAAGCAGGTGGCTGGTGGGGGTGGGTGGTGGTGAAGGGGGCCTGGCTGCCGCCACAGCAGAGCCTGTACCTACTTACCTGTTTTTCCTTTTGTTGCTTGTACTTTTGGTGTCATAGCTAAGAATCCATTGCCAAGTCCAAGGTCATAAAGGTTTACCCCTGTGTTTTCTTCTAAGAGTTTTAAGGCTTTAGCTCTTGTATTTAGGTCATTGATTCATTTTGAGTTAATTTTTGTACATGGTGTGAGGTAGGGGTCCAACTTCATTCTTTGGCCCGTGGATATCCAGTTACTCCAGGACCACCATTGAAGAGACCGTTTTTCCCCATTGAATAATCTTGGCACCCTTGTTGAAAATCCATTGGCCATAGATGTGTAGGTTTATTTCTGGATTCTCAGTTCTCTTCCACTGGTCCATATATCTATCCTTATGCCAGTACCATGCTGTTTTGATTACTGTTGCTTTATGTGTAACTTATGGAGAAGTATTAGTATATTTTAAAGCTCCCCAGGGGATTCCAATGTGCAACCAAGTTTTGCACTACTGGTGTTTAGAGGAAGCTGAGGCACAGTTAGGGAGGCTGGTTGAGAGGCTGCTGGAATGATCCAGGGCAGTGCAGGGTGGAGAGGATGTGGCCCTGAACTAAAGCTTCAATCGTGGGGGTGAAGAGGCCATGACAGAGTTGAAAGAGGTTAGTGAGGGAGACATCCTGATTCTCCTTGATTCCGGGAAGGCTTTAGAGATGCCAAAGGTGAGAACAGAAGCCAGTGGTCCAGGTGAGCTTGATTAACCTCTTACCCACCCCAGTGTGATTTGGAGGAAGACCTGAGTCTCAGTCCAGCTCTGCTCCACTGTGTGACCTTGGGCAAGTTGCTCAACCTCTCTGAGCACCTCCATTGCCTCTGTAAGGTGAACTGATATTCTCTGCCTGCTCATTCAGAGGGTTGGGTGTGGGTCAAGCGGGTCAGCTCTGCAAAGGCTGGAAGGGACTTAAAGGCCTTGGCAGATCCTTGGCAGAGAATGCGTGGCAGATTCTCCACCCCAAAGTTCCTGCCAGGTGGTTGTCAGTATCCGCCCAACCAGGGACTTGAGGCTCATAGCCTCCAATGCAGCCTATGCTGCCTTGGGCCGCCTTGGGCTGTCTCTGACAGGTCAACATGCCTCCTTGTGCTGCACTGAAATCTATTTCCTTGTGCCTTCCATCTTCTTGCCCCAAACCTGCTTTGTGGGGCTGAAGGGAGCAAGCGTCACCCCTTTCCCTCCCGGGCATTCTCCTGTGTCCCCACCCCACAGCTTCTCATCGTCTGGGTGCAGGGTCGTAGTTCCCTCTGCCTCCCTCTGAGGTTGCAGGTCGAGGTGCTCTCTGCACTTCTTGCTCTCTTGACCCTCTTCTGGGTGGACTCTAGCCTGAACTTGGCACTATCATAGTTCAGCCCTCAGAGCTGAGGCCAGAGCTCCAGCTGTGTTCTGAGTCCAGCCAAGGTGGGTGAGACCATCATCTCCCTCAGTCCAGAACTTTGATGTCTGTTCGTGGAGCTGATGTGGCATTGGGATCCAGTGATTCCCGCATCCTGTTTGGACTCAAGCTCCCATCTTTTCGTTGACCAAGTAGAAAAGGGATTCACTCTTGCTACTTCCATCACATTTCCATGCATTATTTGTAAATCATAAGGCAGGTTAATCCAGGAGGGAGAGCACAGCTTTGGTATTAGATGAATTTCAGGGCTATTTCTTAGCTGGGGCAGATGAACTCAGTGTACTCTCCTGTTAGATGAAGATAGTCATTACAACTGCAGGCTTCATGGTCAAGATTAAATGAGGCGATGGATATCAAGTGTGTAGCCCACTGCCCAGGAAGGAGACAACATTCCAGGAAGTGGTGGATCTCATTACCTGTGTCGTCCCAGTACCACCCTTCCTTTTTGTCCAATTCTGACTGATGGGGCACAAGCCCTGTGTTTAAGGGCAGGAAGGGGTAGCAGCCCCAGGCCTCGTCTCCCTCCTGGCTTCCCCCTCGCTCTCTGGGACACGTGTGTGAGGGGACAGGGTGACAGGTTCTCACCACCCCAGTTTCCTGCTTACTCAGCTCAAAGTCTGCCAGAACTTTCTGGCCTGGGGCCAGCCCTGTGTCCATATGTGACTTATGACAGCAACCTGGTCCTTCTCTGCCTTCTAGGATATTGTCCATCCCAAACCTTTTCCTTCTTTTGTTTTGCAAGTTGTTTTAAATTTGCACAAGAAGGTTCATCCCGGGACCACACACCCATTGTCCCCATGGGAGGCCCAGCCAGTGGAGCTTATTCCCTCCGAGCTGCCCCCTCTCCCTGACCTGGTCGGCTGTGAGAGCAAGGCCAGACCACCCCCTCACTCTGTGGGGTGACCACTACTTAACATCATGGAGAGATAATAATAAGTCTAAACTTCCTCTTCTAAAGAATGAGCAAATCATTGTTTTTCTGTTCATGCAGCAAAAATTAGCAAAATATGCCCTTAAATGGCTTTTTTTTTTTTTAAGTAATGACCTATATCCACATTGTGAATCACAGCTGAAGAACTTTCAAACAGCCAGATGTGGCAAAGAGGGAGGGAAAAGAAACCCCATTTTCAGATGCATGTCAGCATCAGGGAGGGGAAGTGACTTGCCCGAGGTCACACAGCTATGGAGTGGTAGAGATGGGCTCAGTCTGTGAGTCTTCTGACCTGGACTGGTGATCATTCTGCTGCACCCAGCTGCGTCTTTTATTAGTTAAAAGTGTAAAATAATGTATTTTAATTTATAGCCTACAAATAAAGGAAGAAGTCCAAACTGGCTGGCAGTGATGTTTGGTGGCTGTGGTAGTATATTATCTGAGAAGAAATGAATGGGGCCATTCCCTGTGCTTTGGGGTTTGCCGAGCTGTCTTCCCTTTCTGGGCCATGGTCAGGGCTAAGTTCTGAAAGAAAGGCACTGTGGGATGGAGGAAGGAGATCGGGCTGTGGATTCTGAAGCTGTTTTTTTTTTTTTAATAGACTTTATTTTCTAGAGCAGTTTTAGATTCACAGCAAAATTGAGGGGAAAGTGCAGGGAATTCTCACATTCTCTGTCTCTATATACATCCCTACGCACATGTACAGTCTCCCGCACTACTGACATCCCGCACCCAGTGGCACATGCATTACAATTGATGAACCTACATTGACACATCGTTATCACCCAAAGCCCATAGTTTATACTGTGGTTCTCTGTTGGTGTTGTACATTCATTCTATAGGTTTTGACAAAAGGATAATGACATGTATCCACCATTATAGTGGATACTACTATAGTGGAAACTACTCATACAGAGTATACTATATACTATATACATACTACTACTATATATATACTACTATGTATATACTATATACAGACTACTATAGTGGAAACTGCTCATACAGAGTAGTTTCACAGCTTCACCAATTCATCCTTCCCTCCCTACTAAGCCCTGGCAATCACTGATCTTTTTACTGTCTCCATCGTTTTGCCTTTTCCTTCATGTCATAGTGTTGGAATCATACAGTACAGAGCCTTTTTAGATTGGCCTTTTTTCACTTAGTAATATACATTTAAGGTTCTTCCATGTCTTTTCATGTTTTGATAACTCCTTTTTTTCCCCTATTTTTTTTGTTTGTGGTAAAATGCACATAACAGAAGTTAATGTTTTAACCGTTTTAAGTGTACAGTTTGGTGGTATTAAGTGCATTCAAATTGTTGTGCAACCGTCACCACCATCCATCTCCAGAACTCTTTTCATCTTGTGAAACTGAAACTATACCCATCAAACAATAACTCCCTATTCCCTTCTCCCAGCCCCCGGCACCCCCCATTCTACTTTCTGTCCCTGTGATTTTAACTACTCTAAGTACCTACGTAAGTGGAATTGTACATTATTATTTTTTTTTTACTGCTTACTTCACTTAGTGTAATATCCCCAAGGTTTATCCATGTTGTAGCGTATGTCAGAATTTTCTTCCTTTTTAAAGCGGAATAATATTTCTCAGTATGTGTAAACCACATTTTGCTCATTCATTCATTTGTTGATGGACACTTGGATTGCATCCACATTTTGGCTATTGTGAATAATGCTAAGGTCATTTCTTTTTAGCACTGAATAGTATTCCATTGTCTGGTTGTACTACAGTTTATTTATGCATTACCTACTGAAGGACATCTTGTTTGCTTTCAATTATGAATAAAGCTACTATAAAACTTCTGCAGGTTTTGGTGTAGACATAAGTTTTCAACTCATTTGAGTAAACACGAAGAAGCACAACTGCTGGATTGTACAGTAAAAGTATGTTTAAATTTGTGAGAAACTGCCAGACTGTCTTGCAAAGTGGCTACACTGTTTTGCATTCCCACTATAACAATGAATGAGAGTTCCTGTTGTTCCACATCTTCGCCAGCATTTGGTGTTGTCAGAGTTTTGGATTTTGGCCATTTTTATAGGTGTATAGTGGTATCCAATGTATGCAATTCCCTGATCACATATGGTGTAAAGCATCTTTTTATACTCTATTTTCCATCTGTGTATCTTTGGTGAGTTGTCTGTTCAGGTCTTTTGTCATTTTTAAATTGGGTTATTTGTTTACTTATTGTTGAGTTTTACAATGCAAGCTTACAAATTTACAAGTTCTTTGCATATTTTGTATAATAGTCCTTTACATATATCTTTTCCAAACATTTACTCCCAGTCTGTGGCTTCTTATTCTCTTGACAATGTCTTTCACAGAGCAGAATTTAAAATTTTAATCAAGTCTAGCTTATCAATTATTGCTTTCATGGATTATGATGTTGTATCTAAAAAGTCATTGCCATACCCAAAATCATCTAGATCTTTCTCCTGTGTTATCTTTTAGGAGTTTCATAGTTTTGTGTTTTACTTTTAGGTCTGTGATCCATGTTGAGTTAATTTTTTTGTTGGTTATAGTATCTGTGTCTAGATTAGTTTTTTTTGCATGTGGATGTCCAGTTGTTCCAGCACCATTTGTTGAAAAGACTACTTCTTCTACAGTGTATTACCTTTGCTCCTTTGTCAGAGATCAGTTGACTGTATCTATGTGGGTCTATTTCTGTGCTCTCTATTCTCTTCCGTTGATCTAGTTGTCTATTCTTTTGCCAATACCACACTGTCTTGATTACTATAGCTTTATAGTAAGTCTTTTTTTTTTGTGGTAAGCGGGCCTCTCACTGTTGTGGCCTCTCCCGTTGCGGAGCACAGGCTCTGGACGCGCAGGCTCAGTAGCCATGGCTCACGGGCCCAGCCGCTCCGCAGCATGTGGGATCTTCCCAGACTGGGGCACGAACCCGCGTCCCCTGCATCGGCAGGCGGACTCTCAACCACTGCGCCACCAGGGAAGCCCCCTATAGTAAGTCTCAAAGTTGGGTAGTGTCAGTCTTCTGACTTTGTTCTTCTCCTTTAATATAGTGTTGGCTATTCTGGGTCTTTTTCCTCTTTATAAAACTTTAGAATCAGTAGCTGATAACCACAAAACAACTTGCTGGGATTTTGATTGAGGTTGTATTGAATCTATAGATCAGGTTGGGAAGAACTGACGTCTTGACAATATTGAGTCTTCCTATCCATGAACATGGAATACTCTCTAATTATTTAGTTCCTCTTTGATATCTTTCATCATAGTGTTGTAGTTTTTCCTCATATAGATTTCGTACATATTTTGTTAAATTTCTACCTTGTTTCATTTCTTTTGGTGCCAATGGAAATGTATTATTATTTTGTTAAATTTCAAATTCCACTTGTTCATTGCTTGTGTATAGGGGAGCAATGGACTCTTGTATACTAAACTTGTATCCTGCAACCTCACTTTGCTGTAAATACTTATTAGTTCCAAGAAGGTTTTTTTGGTCATTTCTTTTTTTTTTGGGGGGGGTGGGTACGCAGGCCTCTCACTGTTGTGGCCTCTCCCGTTGCGGAGCACAGGCTCCAGACGTGCAGGCTCAGGGGCCATGGCTCACGGGCCCAGCCACTCCGCGGCATGTGGGATCTTCCCGGACCGGGGCATGAACCCGTGTCCCCTGCATCAGCAGGCGGACTCTCAACCACTGCGCCACCAGGGAAGCCCCTTTTTTTGTCATTTCTTACAGATTTTATATGTAGACAATCATGTCATATGTGAACAAAGGCAGTTTTATTTCTTCCTTCCCAATCTGTAAAATTAAAACACCTGTAAAAATTTAAAAAGCTTCCTTCCCAATCTGTGAGAGTAAAAAATCCCTATGTCTTATTGCATTAACTAGGACTTCCAGCACAGTACTAAAAAGCAGTGGTGAGACTTGTCGCATTGCTCCTTAATGCGAGAGTTTCTAGTTTCTCACCATTAAGGATGATGTTAGCTGTAGGTTTTTTGTAGACATTCTTTATCAAGTTGAGGAAATTTCCCTCTGTTTCTGGTTTTCTGAGAGTCTTATCATAAATGAGTATTGGATTTTGTCACATGCCTTTTCTGTATCTATTAATGTGATCATGTGCTTTTTCTTCTTTAGCCTTTTGATATAATGGATTACATTAACTGATTTTTGAATGCTGAACCAGTCTTGCATACCTGGGATAGATCCCACTTGGCCGTAGTATATAATTCTTTTTATACTTTTTTCATTTCTGTTTGCTAATATTTTATATTTTGTTGATGATCTTTGCATCTATGTTCATAAGAGGTATGGTCTGTAGTTTTCTTTTCTCAGAATGTCTTTTTTGGTTTTGGTATTAGGTTAATCATGGGATGAGTTAGGAAGTATTTTCTCTGCTAATATTTTCTGGAAGAGATTGTTGCAAATTGGTACACTTTCCTCCTTAAATGTTTGATAGAATTCACCAGTGAACCCATTTGGGCCTGATGTTTTCTCTTTTGAAAGGTCATTAATTAGTGATCCAACTTGTTTAATAGATACAGGCCTATGACTGTTTATTTCTTCTTGTATGAGTTTTGGCCACTTGTGTCAAGGAATTGGCCTATTTCATCTAGGCTATCAAATTTATGGGCATAGAATTATTCATAGTATTCTTTTATTTCTCTTTTCATGTTTGTGGGAACTATAGTGATGTCCTCTCTTCCATTTCTGATATTAATAATTTGTATCTTCTTTTTTTCTTAGCCTGTTTAGAGGCTTTTTTATTTTTATCAATTTTCTCAAAGAACCAGTTTTGATTTTATTGATTTTTCTCTATTGAGTTCCTCTCCTTTGAAGCATATGTTTTAATCTGTCACTATCTGAGGGATCTTGAGGGTATACCCCTTCTATTCTCTCAGTTTCCACATCTGCAGAATGGGTATTGTGGCAACAATACTTAGCCCAGTGTTCTTTGAGGGCAGATATCAAATGTGAGTCCACATTCATTGATTCAATAAGTATTTGTTGAGCCCCTACTATGTACCAGGTTTTGCTCTCCATTCTAGGAATTCATAGTGAACAAAAGAGCGAAGTCCCTGGCCTCATGGAGCTTGGCTTCTAGTTGCAGGAGACAGAGGTCAAACAAGCTGAATGTCAGGCAGTATTAGAGGCAGGAAGGGACAGGGAGTGGCCAGGGCTGTGCTATTTCGCATAGCGGGTGCTTGGAAGGCCTTCCTGATCAGATGTCATTTGAGCAGAGACCTGCAGGCAGTGAGGAATGAGTCTTGACTTCATGTGGGGGAAGAGCCTTCCTGGCAGGCAGGCAGCTGGCATGTTGGAGGACCAGCAAGGAGGCCAGGGTGCTAGAGGGAAGGAGGTAAGGAAGGAGAGGCCAGGAGGGAGCTGCCAGCTAGGTGAGGACTTTGGATTTTGACTCTAAATGTGATGGGAAGCCAGTAAACAAGGAAGAGACAGGATCGAATTTACATTTTACCAAGATCACTCTGGCTGCAGGGTGGAGGACAGACCACAGGGGACAAGGAGACAGGGGTGGAGACTGATGTTAGAATCCAGGCAAGAGATGAGGTGATTTGGAAGAACAAAATGGTGGTGGAGGTGCTTTGAAGCCAAAACATTCACCGTCTGTTTTGAAAGTAGAGCTGAAAGACTCACTGATGGGGTGGAAGAGAAAGAGAGGTGTCAAGGGTGACCGTAGAGTTTTGTAAACGGAGGAGCCCGGGTGGTTAGGCTTTGGAGGAGTCTAAGGAGAATGTACTGAGTTCTCTTTTGAGGCATTTTAAGCTGAGACATTTATCCATCCAAATGGACGTGGCAAGAACATGGATGGAGATACAAACCTGGAGTTCAGGGGTGAGGTCCGGGCTGGAGAGACAAATTTGGGAGCCATCAGCTTATAGAGTATTTCAAGCCTTAGTGCTTAATGAGATCCCCTGGGGATGAGTGTGGATGGAGAAGATGATTGGGGAGTGCACGGTCTTGGAGGACCTGTAGAAGGTGCCCACTGGCTGCTACCTGGAGCTGCCCTGAGGGTGGCCCATCCAGGACACCAGAGTGAACAGATATTTTTGCATTGTCCTGGGAACTGTTCCAGAAGAGAAACCAGCTGCAAGAGCAAGCCCAGGCTTAGCCTGCCCTGAAGGCGGGCGTTGTTCAACTGTCAGTGACCGACATAAAATAGAACAGGAGCAGCAGGACATACCTAGGATATTCAACACCTGGGGAAGATGGCTTTTAAACACCTGTCATCTCTATACAACAAAATTATTTTCAGTAACAGTGGTGAAATAAAACCAATTCTAATAATGGCCAGAAAAGAAACAGTGAACCTTTCCCTTTAGTGGACTTCGTATATAGAACCAGGCCAGTCAACAAACAAACAGACATTACAGTGCAAAAAATGGGGGAAAAAGTAATGGGTTCATACTTGTTAATTACATTAATGTATATTTTGAAAAAAGAGAAAAATACACAAAGTTCCAAAAGAGTGAACCCCACAAGGTTGGGAGAATGAACAGAGGTGGCGGCCTTGGCGATAATCCGTTTCTGTTTCCTCATCCTTAAATCACTGCGCTGTCATTGCCTGGTTAAAATCTGCTATTTAACTGTGAGAATATCTGGTGGTATAGGGACTGGAACTATGTTCAAAGAGGACTCCAGCGTTCTGAATCCTTATTCTCACAATGAACGTGTGTAGCAGAATTGGCTTGTGTTGGGGAATAAGTGGGTGTTCTCTGAACTAATGTCCATGTAAACACAATGTTTATTAAAGGTCAAGTAATAAAAATGTGCTCATTTGAAGCTTCCACACGTATTATTAAAACTCAGCTGTGATTACAGCAATTGTTTAGAGCCTGGAGCAACAGGGTTTTTTTTTAAGGCAGCATGTTTTATCATTGACATTGTTTAGAATTGTCAGCTTTCAGTCGGTTTTATGTTTGTTTTTAAATTCCCTACAGGCAATTCATCCCCTATGGACCCGGCGCAGACCGCTCCCACTACCCCGCCCTTGGGGAGATGTTTCCACGAGGGTTGTTGGGCGATGGAGGGGAGGGGGCGGGGGACCCTGAGGGGGAGACCCTGTGGGCTGGTCCTGCAGTATGGCCAGCTAGTTTGCAGGTGGGCATAGGTGCAGAAAGGCCTTCCAGGTGTCCAGTACACACTGAAGAGGGAGGCAGGATGGAGCCTGGTGTCCTGGGGGACCCTGAGTAGGTTGGCATTAGGCTCTAGTTCCTAAAGGCCACCCTGGTTCTGAGTACCATCTGTGCACAGAGTTTAGTATTACAGAGGGTCGGGCACCGAAAGCTTCATCCGTGGGTGACAGTTTGCCCTGGTGGATGTGAGGCTACCTCCCTCCCGGGGACACATCCAGGCCTGCCCGGTGGGATCCCTACCCTCTCTCCCTCCCTTTCTCTCCTTCCCTTTCCCTTTCGGCAGAGCGGTCCGTGAAGACGGCCGTTCTAATGAAAAATCTCATAAATACCAGGAGATGAGCATCCAGGACTTTGGGTTTTTATCTCTTCCGAGGCTCCCTGGAGAGCCTTCTTGGTAGGAAACATCCCTTCGGAGCTGAGATTTTCTCCCGGGCTTCAAAGACGGGGCTCGCTCCTTAGGAACACAACATCTGTTTAAACTGAACTTGAACCGAGAGGCAGGCGCATCCCACCGGAGGGGAACAAGGCAAAGCAGGAGGGTGCAGAACCTGCTGTCTGTCTCTGGGGGAAGCTCCGCAGGCCCGTTCCTCCTTCTGGTGGTGCATCACCCTGATGGGCAGTGGCTCTGGGTACATGCAGAGCACTGCGGGGCAGGGGGTCTCAGACCTGCGGCTGTGTACTGCCTGCTCTCCAAATAGCACCCAGGCCCATGATGGTGGAGACCTCCTCAGCCAGGAGAGGGAGCGAGGAGACCCAGGGCGATAGAGTGGCTCCTCCAGCCTGGGAGGTCCCCTTGGGCGCCAGGAGCCCCTTTCCAAGTGCTGATTTCCCAGCTCTTGGCATTTGTGCCGACACATCCTCCCTCTCTCCCTCCCTTTCTTCCTTTCTTTTTCCCTCCATCATTCACTGAGCATCCAGTGGGATACAGGGATTAAAAATTCCCAGTCCTCGACTTCAATGAGCTCAAAATCTGATAGAACAACCTGATTCCTCTCAAAGCTAAGAAAAGTCGAGCCCTTTGTGCGCTTGGGCGTGTGTGCCAGCGCACGCTGTTATTGTTAAGGCTGCAAAACAACATTACAGAGAGCTTGGAAAACGAAGGGAAGAGAAATCGCTCAGTGCCCCTCTCAGGACAAGAGGCCCATTCCTTTCCTGCTTTTGTTCCCAGCCAGGAGCATGTTCGGCAGAGATGCCTCCAGAAAGTCCGCCGAGTTCGGCTTCCTGCTTTTCTTTGCGCACCAGCTCCCGCTGCAAAACAATCGCGTAGTACTCCTTCCTGGACAGCACTGGGTTAGGGGCCCCCTTTGTGGGCATGCAGCTCGCTTCCAATGTCCACCAATGTTAGATGCTAGATGCGTGCCTCCTGGAAACGGTCGCTAGGTTAGCAAATAAAACTACAGGACGCCCAGGTAAATTTGAACTTTGTATAGCCAGTGAATCATTTTTTAGTGCGAGTATATCCCATCAGTATTAGTCCCATGGACTATTTGGAACATAAGCTAAAACGTTATTTAGTGTTTATCTGAAATGCAAACTCTTCACTGAGCATCCTGGATTTTATCTGGCAACTGTGTGCCTGGAGTGTCTTGTGGCGTGTGGGCATTCAATGCTCCTTTATTTAACGATACAGAAAACTAGCTGCTGCTGTGTTTTCTTTCCTATTTCATGGGGGGAACACTCTCCCTAACTTGAATCTATCCTTTTTTTGCTCTTGATCGATCGTGCCTCCCCGACAACTCTGATCACCACGGCTCTGTGGCTTCACACACTTGGAGGTCAAGGAATCCAGCCCCTGTGGTCCCTCCGAGCACATCCTTTCCCCAGCCTTTTTCTGGAAGCTTCCAAGGACTGCAGATGTTTGGTTTGCTTTGTGAAGGGAGGAGGAGGGACTGGTGGGAGGTGTGAATTAGCACTCCTCCTTGGGCCCGAGGAACTGCTTCCTCCAGAGCCCGCCAGCTCCTCTGGCAGCCACGGATATAGGCAGTGTACTCGCCTTTGCCCTGTTAGAGAGAGCAAAGGTTTGAGGATGTTGATACAGGGCTGCAGACCCATAGAGGTTTATGACATCTTTCTCTCCATCAATGAACTTATTTTTCATTCTAAGGCAGCTTCAGGGAATAAAAATATAAATCGAAGTGGCAGACAGTAAAGAAAAAAAATGATTGGAGAGTGGGAAGACAGAGTGATGCCTTGTGGTTAAATGGATTTTCTGTTTAACTGAGGGTTAAGTAGAAAACTCATTTTGATTCATCCTCCGCTCTTGCAAATCTTTCTGAAATGTATCAGGCTGCTCCCTGGTTTTCCTAAGTGCACCATAATGACCATAATTGAATCTCTTTGCTGGCAGAGTATCCTGTGGGCGTCGGGGTGCGCTGTTGTAAATGTCAATCCTCTAGGTGTGGCCAGGACTTGGGCTTTAGAGCCTGCGGCGTAGGCTGTGTTCTGTGCAGTGGCCCTTCCTTCACTTTCGCTACTGTCTCACACTGTCTTCCCAGCCACCCTGGGCTGGGGCTCAAGAAAGGACCATTTTAGAGATGTGGAAACTGAGGCCCACCAGGTGAAGGACTTGCTCCAAGTCACTCTGGCTGGTAGAGGAGCTGGGCCTGAAGCCAGTAGAGGTGGCAGTGGTGAGTTTGTCTGGATTCAAATACTGGCTCTCACTTCCTGGCTGGAAGAAGACCATTAAGCTTCATGAGCCTTGGTTTCTCCATCTGTGAATTGGGCATAATAGCCTTTCCTTACAAAGCTACTGATGAGATTAAGTGAGGTAATCATGTGGGTGGGCTGCATACCTGGGCCTTTATATATTTAAAAGAAAAACAGCACACACACTCCCTTACCCCCAAAAGTCCCCCACACCCTGGTCCTGGGACCCTGCGTCCAGCTTCTTTCCACTTTGCTGTCCTTCCTCCTCTGTGCGCTAGTCATTTTGTGAGACTCCAGTGCCAGAATGTCTGGGTTTGGATCCTGACTCCATCTCCCACTCCCTGTGTGGCTGTATTTCTGGGCCTCAGTTTTACCATCTATAAAATGGGGATAATAGTAACCTGCCTCCTAGGGCTGCCATGAGGATTAAAAGCAAGAGAGCTTGTCCAGGCCAGTGCTGTGCAAGGATTTGCCATTGTCCTTCTAGGACTTGCTTAAGTGAGTCCAGGTTCACCAGTCTTTCAGGATTTGGTCCATATCCTGAGCGTGTTAACAGGAGTGGGCTTTGGGCCCAAGCTCCCTCTTGGTGCCCCGGGAGCTTGCACGGTCAGTCTGGGGAGAAGGAAAGAGCCCCACTTTCTTCCTGCTGTTGTCTGGCTTACGTTTACCCCTCCCCAGGTGCTCAGAGATGGACACCAAGAGGGAGCCATGGTAACTTATGAGGGGCCTGGTCACTAGATGGAAGACTTCTGCCCTGACAGGGCCCCCTAACCAGAGGTCATTGCCCTCCAATAGCCTGTCTGTCTGAGGCCTTCGTGCTCCCTCTCCGTATGTCATGGATTTCTAGCATTTCAGGAAGGCATTTGTTTTTCTCCTTATCAAGGGATCCACTTGGAGCACAGAGGCCTGTGTGTGACCTCCGGACCCTCCCTGGGGTCAGGGTTGAGGGGTGGGGAATACTCTTCTCCAAGCCAAACCCCGGCCAATGAGGCCACCTGTTCTGGCCTCTGGGCTGCTGGGTCCACAACTCCGTGGGCCTTGTAGGCAAATCTGCTCCAGCCCCAGAGTCATCAGCGCTGACCCCTACCTCTGCTGAGCCCCCTCCCACTCTGGGACTCTTGCACGAGGGTTGTGGCTAACAAAATAGTCACTCTGGTATTTTAGGACAGGAACAGCAGCCTGGGTGCAAAGCCCTGGGTAGGCTGGTTTATTTATGCATTTATCTTTAACAGGAAGGCCGAGAGAAAGTGCGTGTTTTGTGAATATTTACAGGCAAATTACTACGGGGAGGAAATGAATTCATTCTCTCTCCTTTCCCACTGTTAACAGATCACACTGTGGTTCCCCACCGCCTGCCTCTTGAAGCCCTCCCTTTCCTTTCTTGCAATTCCTTGTAGGCTTTACTCCAGCTCCAGAAGGGGCGGCCGAAGAGATGTGTCAGTATAATTCCCCATGCACTTATCGAGCACCTACTGTATTCCAGCCCCGGTTCGGGTGCTGCGGGTACTGAGGCGAGCAGCTCACCCGCCGCCCCGGGCCTCTCTCTCAAGGGGGCACGTGAACAAAGAACAGCAGTGTCTGTTGGAGGAAACAGTTGCTTTGAGACCTGAGGGGGCAGGGGGATGGGCAAGATGGGCTCTCTCCGTATGACTCTGGGGAAAGCTGGGCAGAGGGGCTGCCTCTTGTCCTGGGCCTGGAAGGATTTGTTTTCTCAGCAGAAGGGGTAACTGGGGCAGCGGGAAGAGCACAGGGCCTTGGAGGTGTGAAGGACAGCACTTCCTGGGGGGCAGGGACGTAGCACCTGTGGAAGGAAGCAGGACGGGGAGCTGCCGAAATGTGGGTTCGGCCGGATTATTTCTGGTTTTGAGCTGGGGAAGGTACTGACAAGGGAAGAGGCGGCCCAGGGTTGCCCAGTTTCCAGAACTAGCTGGGCTGAGCCCGCCTCCCGCCTCCTGTGGTAAAGGACTAAGTTGGCAAATAAAGGCCTCTATTGAGAGATGGGAATTTTCGCCTCCCCTCCTCCCTCCCCTTGAGGCCAGGAGGAGCAAATACGAGGCAGATGTGCTGTCACTCCTCCCTCCCTTTCAGAGACATCACTGATTGATTGTGGCACTTTCGCTGGACACAGAATCCTCAGTAAAGCAAGGGAGGCGGGTACTTATAACAAGTGTAAACCAGCCCTCCTGGAGGAAGGTGGAGGCCTTACGGTGGACGGCTGGACCTTAGGGTAGCCTTGGCAATGGATTGGCGATGAGAAAATTGCTTCTTTTCTCCAGGCCTCAGTTTTCTCACCTGTGAAATGGGGACAGGAGTGGCCCACTTGATTTCTGAGGAACTTCCCAGTGGCTAGTCAATATTTGTTCATCCACTCATTCATTCATTCTCTCCACACTGTGCACGTACCATGGCTGGCACTGGGGAGGGGGTTCCTAGGAACGTACTGGTGAGTCAGGCAGCCAAGACCTGGCTTCAGTCCTGGTCTGAGCTGACGGTCCTGTGGTCTGTGGTTTTCAGAATCTTAAGTGTGAGGTCAGCTGTGACCAAGGACAGGGCTGGGGGCCTTGATTGTTCCAGACAGATGGCAATCTATGTGGCCACCTGTCCGGTGGCCAGAGGGCATGGGGTTCTCTTGGGACATCGGGCTTGGTCCCTGGGCCCACACACCAGGCATCCCCACACCGGTTGGTCAGGTGCCCATCAGGTCTAACCTGTGCACTGAGAACCTCGGCCCAGGCTCCGGGCCCTGCTGAGCCGAGGGAGGAGCTAGTCTGGTCACTGTGGGCCTTGTGAGGGCTGCAGGCTGGGCCCAGCCTGTATTTCCTGGGAGCCTGCCCCGGGATTGACCCCCTGGGCTCTTCTCAGCAGGGAGAACCTTCTATCTTCTATCGTGCTCACTTTCCTTCCAGCTTTATGTGTTCCTCTCAACACCCCTCCCCAGGTTCCCTGCTGGCTGCGTCCTTAGTTTATCCCAGGTCAGGTGAAGGAAGACCAGCCCTTTATCCTCAGTATTCTGAAATGGGGCCAGGGAGGGAGCAGAGATTTCAGAACTGTCTAGGACCTCCTCTGGCCTGGTGCCCTCAGATGCTAAGAAAAGCACTATGCGCGCCTTTTCGCTTTTTGCATTCAGGGAGGGCCTTCCTTGACCTGCCATAGGCAGGAGGGAGTGGGGCAGGCCAGCTGGGGCAGATCCCAGGGAGGGTTAGTGGGGGGCAGCAAACTTCCTAGGCTGGGAGCCTTTGGGATCAGGGCTGCGGTTGAAATGTGTTACCCCGGGAGCTGATGGAGCCCGCCACCGTGGTCTTGTTAAGACACAGATCCATTGCTTTCAACTGCTTCTCATGGGCACACACACCTGCCACACCCATGCCTTTGTGCTCACCATCCCGCGCACAGGCTGACCACATACCTGTGCACCTACGACACGCCTGTGCACACCTACGCACTCCTGCACACGCCACGGACCGCTGCACGCGCCCATCCACGCAAACGCCTTCACACCCCTGCACGTGCCTCTCCTCCACACCCACCCCGGCTCCCACTTCCCACCCACGGCCTTCCTATGCACACTCTGTCCTTCCCACAGAGTTCCTGTCTCCAAACACAGGTCCTCCCTGCCCTGCCCCACTATTCACATGTGCATGTGTGTGTGTGTGTGCGCGCGCGCACACACACACACACACACGCACGCACACTCACGCACGCACACTCACGCACGCACAGGCGGCAACCAGACTTTTGGATGATCTTGCTTGTTTCTCAGCTCTTGGCCTGCAGAAATCTGGGTTATCCGGGACCCTTTTACCCGGGCACTAAGCCCAGCAAGAGCTCCGGGGAGAGTGGGAAAGTTGAACTGGGGACTAATCCTGAGCCCAGCGTAAGTGCCCTGTGAGGCTGGTGCGTTTCTTGACTCCTGTTTCACACACCCATCCATCCATCCGTCTATCCATCCCTCCATCCATTCATTCATTCACATTTTCATCCACCCAGTGATTCATTCCAGCACATATGATAGCAGTGAACCAGGCATTCACTCCAGGGTTCTCAGGTTTGTAAAGGAGAAAATGACATGAGGACTTGATACTTGTATTTGGACCCAGAAACTCTAGAGTCAAATTTCTGCCACTTGCTAGCTGTGTGGCCTTGGTCTTGTCCTGTCATCCCCGAGCCTCAGTTTCCCCACCTGGAAAATGGGGATCATGGTGCCTCATCCCAGGAAGAGCGCTGGGCCCTGTGGATGGCAGCCGTGAACACCAACTTGGGGACTTCTGTATCCATCATTAAAACCCTCCTTGAGGGCTTCCCTGGTGGCGCAGTGGTTGAGAGTCCGCCTGCCGATGCAGGGGACACGGGTTCGTGCCCCGGTCCGGGAAGATCCCACATACCGTGGAGCGGCTGGGCCCGTGAGCCATGGCCGCTGAGCCTGCGCGTCCGGAGCCTGTGCTCCGCAACGGGAGAGGCCACAACAGTGAGAGGCCCGCATACCGCAAAAAAAAAAAAACCTCCTTGAAAACTCTAATTTAGAAAGATACATGCACCCAATGTTTATAGCGGCACTATTTACAGTAGCCAAGACATGGAAACAACCTAAAAGTCCATCGATAGATGAATGGATAAAGAAGATGTGGTATATATACATACAATAGAACACTACTCAGTCAAAAACAAGAATAATGCCATTTGCAGCAACATGGATGGACCTAGAGATTATCATACTAAGTGAAGTAAGTCAGAGAAAGACAAATATCATACGATATCACTTATAGGTGGAATCTAAAATATGACACGAACTTATTTACGAAATAGAAACAGACTCACAGACATAGAAAACAAACATGGTTACCAGAGGGGAAAGTGGGAGAGGGATAAATTAGGAGTTTGGGATTAGCAGATACAAACTACTATATATTAAATAGATAAACAACAAGGTCTTACTGTAGAGCACAGGGAACCATATTCCATATGCTGTCGTAAACCATAATGGAAAAGAATATGAAAGAGAATATGTATAACTGAACCATTTTGCTGTACACCAGAAACTAACACAGCATTGTAAACCAATTATACAACAATTAAAAAAATAAATCAAAACCCTCCTTAAAACAGGGATGAAATGAGGTGAAATAAACTCCCTGCAACCTGCAGGCTTCCTGGGGCTGGAATGAGAAGTCCTGGCGTGTCTTTGGGCCTGCATGTGGAATGCCTACTTTTCAGCCATGGTTGGTCAGTTTCTATTTTTCTGTCCCCTTAAGAGAAAGCGATTGAGAAAGGACTGGCTTATCACACCCATTAAGGAAATGTGAGGCTCTAGAGGTTTCTGCCAAGGGCTGGAGGACCAGCCAGAACCGGTGGCTTCGTCCTCTTGCGGCTGCACCCGCAGGCCCCCAGCCAGTTGTGCTGTCTGTAGAGACGAGATAGTGAAGCCTTGTTGGCGGCTTGGAAAACCTTGCAGCTTGTTGGGCCTTGTTGAAGGGCCGCCCACAGTCACCAGATCCCACTGAGAGACCCGCCCCCTCCTCACCTGCCTCCCCCCTCCCTCCGCTACTCCGGGGCCTCCTTGATGAAGGTCCAGCTGTTGGAGCTGCTGAGGGGGGGATGAAGAGGTGGCTGAGTGGCTGGGTTTTTTTTTTTTTTAATATTATTACACTTTTATTGGTTCTTGGAAACTATGATGGCTAACTTCTTGAGAAGTGAGACACACACACTCACACACGCAGGAGGACTGTTAGCTCATTGATGGATGGCACGTCGCCTTATTGGCCTTAGTTGCTCCAGAGGCCATAATAGCACACAGTAGGGGTAACAGATCTTTGTTGGATGAGGAATGAATGGCATGTTCCAGCAGCTTGCCTGTGCTTGCCTCTGTCTTTTCTCCCCTGTCCCTGGCATGTTTGGTGACAATGCCAGACTGTGGAGCCTCTAAACCACGGGGGAACAGGAGAGGTGTCCTTTAAGGGTACAGTCTTGTAACTAGGACACAAATAAGTCCTGGAGAGCTAATGCACAGTCTAGCGAGTATGGACACTATTGTGTTAAAATCACTAACCTTGCTAAGAGACTAGATCTTAGTTATTCCCACCTCAAAAAAGAAATGACAATTATGCAACATGACAGAGGTGCTATCGCTATAATGGCCATCCTATTACAGTGTATATGTGTATCAAATCAACAAGTTGGGCACCTTGAATTTACACGATGTTATATGTCAAATATATTTAAATAAATAAATAAATACACTTGTTAAAAACATAAATAAAATAGTTGAAGGACTTATGTATATTTTCATCCAGCAACTTTTTCCTTTTTCCCGCAAAGAATTTGAAACTTTATTGAGGTACAATTTGTATACAGATCTAAAGTGTTCATTCCATTTTGACCTTGTTTACACCCATGTAATCCACATTCCCAGCAAGACAGGAAACTCTTCCGTCAGCACAGTTTCCTCATGCCCCTTCCCCGCTAACCATTGATCTGCTTTCTATCATTGTAGGTTAGCTTTGCCTGTTCCAGAACTTCCTGTAAATGGAATCCTACAGTTTGCCCTCCTGTGTCTGGCTTCCTTCCCTCAGCTTGATATTTCTGAGATTCATCCATGTTGTTGCCTGTATGGGGAGCTCATTACTTTTATTTCTACACAGTATTCCATCTTCTGTATACACAATCTTTATTTATCCATTCATCCTTTGACGGACATTTGGATGTTCCCAATTCAGGGCTACTATGTAATCAAGCTCCTATGAACATTTGAGTGCAAGTCTTTTTGTGGACACGTGCTTTCTTTTCTCTCACGTAACTACCTAGGAGTAGAATGATTGCATTATAGGGCAGGTGTGTGTTTAACTTACAGGAAACAACCAAGCTGTTTTCTAAAATGGTTGAACCATTTCACACTTCCACCAGCTGTGTCTGAGCATTCCAGTTCCTCCACAGCCTCATCAACATTTGGTATGGTCAACACAGCTTTTTGATTTTAGACGTTCTGTAGTTGTGTAACGCTATCCCATTGTGGTGTTAATGTACCCTGTTTGGCTAGTGACGTTTAGCATCTTGTCATGCATGGGCTTATTGTCGTCTGTATCTTCTTTTGTGGAACATCCATTCAATTCTTTTGGCCTTTTTTTTTTTTTTTTTTTGCGGTGTGTGGGCCTCTCACTGTTGTGGCCTCTGTCGTTGTGGAGCACAGGCTCCGGACGCGCAGGCTCAGCGGCCATGGCTCACGGGCCCAGCCGCTCCGCGGCATGTGGGATCTTCCCGGACCGGGGCACGAACCCGTGTCCCCTGCATCGGCAGGCGGACTCTCAACCACTGCGCCACCAGGGAAGCCCCTGGCCATTTTTTAAAATTGGATTGTTTGTCTTTTTATTACTGAGTTAAAGGAATTCTTTAATTTCTGGAAGAAAACATGGGAGAATAGCTTCACAACCTAGTGGTGGGCAGAGGTTTTTTAGACGGGACAGTAAAAATAGGAACCTTTAAAGCAGAAACTGATGAATTGGACTTCACCAAAATTTAAAACTTCTGCTCACTTCTGTCAAGAAAATGAATCAGAAAGCCACGGAGTAGAAGAATATCATAACACACGTGCCCAGGATGTACCACAACCATGTGTGAGGACTAGCTTATAGCCGGTACTTTCTGAAACCTATGAGGTCCTACGGGTCCCACTCCCCCAGCAGCCAGGGTGCTCTTTGTTGAAACACTGGCCTGTTCGGGCTCGCCCCCTGTTGAACTTCCAGCACTCAAAGGGTAAATCCCAACATCCTCGACGTGGCCTCAAGGCTCTGCCCCATCCCTCTCACTATCTGTGCCACTGGCTTTCTCTCAGTCTCTCAAGGTTTTAAAACCTTTCCCTCGGGGAGCTGCCTTCACAAAGGCTGTTCTTAGAGAATACACTTTTCCTGGCTGTTCACACTACCTCTCCTCCCCCTTCAGAACTCACCTCCAGTGTGGCTTCCTGAGGGGAACTTCCCTGGACCCCAGAGGCAGAGCCTGGCGTATTTCCGGGGCTTGGAAGGGAGGGGCGGAGTCGTGGTACAGCCTGCGTTGCTGGCTTGCGCGGAGAGATTGAGGTACGATTTAGACCCCCATCCTTTGACTCAGGGGCAAAATGCCAGCTATTTAATGACAGGTGGGTACTGGCACTGACCAGCCAAGGTAGACACTGGTCATAGTGCTGGGTCCCAGAGGTCTCTAGGGCAGGGGCAGACGTCCCCTCCTTTAGCTGCGGGGGAGGGGCTGGGGAAGCTGTGGGAAGACTTCGGAGCCCAGAGCCACAGCTAATTACCAGCCAGCGCCAGCATACGGCAGGACTGTGCTCTTGGGCTCTCGGCACTGCCGAGTCGGCCTTCTGTTCCTGGCCCATGGTCTTGCCGTTACCCTGTTTTCTCTAAAGCCTTTTTATTCATATCAGCCCATTACCTTTCCAACAAGCCTTCAGATTATGAGAATGTGTTCAGGCGTTAATGCCCCCACTGCTGCCCCTCAGACCTGTTGAACCCTTTGCCGTAAGCTCTCTGGGGACCCTGCACTATCACTTCTCATATTTCTCTCGTTGTAACTGGGTATTATTATAATATCCTTTGTCCACGGTCTCCATTCCTGGACTGCAGCCTCTGAGAAGTCTGCTGCTGCATCCCCTGCCCTGTCCCCAGCACTCAGGGCTGAGCCCGGCACACAGGGATTGCTCAGTGAATATGTTACCAATTAGTGAAGGTTAACCAACAACCACCCGACACGACAGACAACTAAGTACATCCTCCCATGTTCCCGATTGGGAAACCGAGGCTCCAGGAGGTTCAGTGGCTCGTTCACGGTCTCACAGCTGACGAGGGGTAGAGTCACAGGTGAAAGGCGGATCTGGGTTCTAGCAGTTCTGTCCTACGACAGCTGCATTCCTTCCTTCTAAGTTTAAACCCAATAAGGCAAGTGGTGAATGCTATAAAAATGTGGAGTGTTATATATAAATAAAAGGTATCATTAAAAATGTCCTTGGTGGTTTTAATCATCCCTAACCACGATAAAGACAAAACATTATTCTAAATACGGGCAGGGTTAGTGCTAAGATCCAGATGTTTCTTAGGGACTTGATATGTCTCATGTGTGAATGCTTCTGTTGAACGGTGATCAGATGCAAAAGAATATTTATCAAATAAGTGTAGGAATCAATTATAACAATACACTGAACACGTGAGTACCCACCGCCCCGACCTAGAAACACCAAAGACCTCACCCAGCCTGAGCCAGCGTCTTCCCATCCTGGAGTTTGCATTTATCCCCCTCTTGCTTTTTTATTTTTTTTATGGCTTTTCCACATCCGTTACTTTAATATTTTCTCTTCATTGAAATATTTATCAAGCAAATGCCTGTAGAGGTCTACTCTCATGGGAAGCGTTACAGAATCTCCTGGTCCCACCCCTGCAGTTGTTAAAAGGGAAGAAAGATAGGTGATTTTTTTTTCCACTGACAGAAACAAATTCTCCCGGTGGTATGTGTGCCCCACGGCCCACCACACCCTGAAGCCAGCCTTTCCCCTCAAATGCCTCATTTTCATTTTGGCCCACGCTGCAGCCCACTGTGAGTTTTTTCTGCAAAATATCTGTGGCTTTGGCACGGTGGCTTATACCATTAATAGTGTTCCCCTTGTCCAGAGGTTCCCCCCTCTGTGTTCTACTCTGTGTGCATCGGGGCATTGACTGGACCTGGCAAAACAGAACTTTGCTCCCAGGCCCTTTAATTCTATTTACGTTTTATTGATTGAAATTTAATAGCCACATGGGGCTAGCGGCTGCCATAGTGGAGAGTGCAGGCTGGAGGAGGGATTTCCTGCAAAGGGACGTGTTTGACAAGAACTGGTGACACCTCGCTGGTAGCTTTGTTTCTCCTGTACCTGGAGAAGCTGGCCAGGATTGAGAAGGTCATGTGTCAGAGCTGATTTTACACTAATTCCCTCCCCACTACTCCAAGGAGAGGAGAGAGCAAGAGAAAGGAAGAACCCAGGCGTTTGGCCGCCTTTGCCTTTCTGCAGACGAGGCTGTGCAGGGTGTCTGGGCATCCAGAGAGGAACGGGAACAGCAAAGGAAGAGAAACGGGCAGCAGCCTTGAAATACCACCCTCGTGTCAGTGGCTGGATTTCATTCACCCAGGGAGAAGGGAGTGTTGGATAAATTCATCAATGAATTCTTTTCACAGCTTAAGAATGTTTACGCAAGGCAGGGCTGGGATGGTCAGAAAAGCTGAGGTTCTCACTTCCCAACAAAAATAAGTCATGGGCCGGGGAATGAAACAATCACCCAGTGGTAGATCTTATAGGGTTTTTCCCATCTTTAGCCGACGCCGGGATGAAATTGTCCAATTTGGAACCTTGGAAAGGAAAATAGCTCTATTGGCTTTCATATCTGCTAAGAAAAACAGCTTTCCATGATTTGACTGTTCCTTTGTGAACTTGCTGTATGCCTAAGATAAGTTACTTCACCTCTCCGAACCTCAGTCTCCGGTGGGCAATGATATCTTGCAGGGGGAGGAATTTGCCGAGACAGAAAGCAGGGCTGTGATATGGCAGGGAGAGGTGTGTTCACAAGGAGACTTCAAGATTAGTGACGCTGATTCAGGAGCAAGCCAGGGGTGGGTTGTGTGCCAGAAACCCAGAATTATGGTATTTGTGGAATGAAAAGGAAAAATATCCCACATCAGTGGGAAATGAGTCTTTATTTTCATAGTCTGTCAGCAGGACACCGCAAGCATCAGAAAAGGAAAAACAATAATTGTCCATGTTCAAAAGGCAGCCCTGGCCCCCTCCTCCCAATCTTTATCTGTGGGACTGTGTAGAGTACACGGACCAGAAGGACCCCTTCTGGAGCCCTCGCCCCATGCCAGAGCCCCTTTTGAGTGCTTTGGGGGCCTGGGGGATGCCGGCTGGTATTCCAGGGAGCAGGGTCTCTTGGGATATCATGGGCTGTGAGAAGGACACCCATCATGAGAATGTCCTCATCCTGTCCCTGTCTCGAAGACCTCAGGCATCATGGACTCACCGCCCTTGGTTAGTTACCTGGGCAGCAACTTCACTGCTGGGCTATCAGGGGCCGGGAAGGTGCCTGGCTGCTGTGTGTGTGCATATGTGTGTGTGCACGTGAGTGTATGTGTGTGTGTGCCTGTGTGCATGCTTGCTCTGGGCTCTCGGAGAACAGAAAAGGAGATGGGATGGCGGATGTCTAAGAACCCCTGGAACCTGGTCAGGCAGAGTGAGGTACCTCAAACGGGGACACCACGAGGTTTAGAATCCCGCATTTCCCCTAGGAGCCTCAGCTTCCTCATCTGTAAAGTGGGACTGTGGAAAGCTAATTCACAGGTGTAGAGAACAGGTCGGTGCGGGGCCAGGTGCACAGTGGTAGCCAGAACAGGCTGCTCTGGTGACAGTGGCTTCTTCCTGTGGATCCCTTTAGGAAAGGGCATTTTTGTGTCAGAGGTGGGGATTTCCTAGTGCATCTAGGGCAGGGTCTCTCCTGAGAGCCTTCTCCAGGCCCTCAGAAAATGAAGGCTACGCTGGACCCTTCATTTTCAGCCCTCTGCAGCTCCAGCCAAGCCCAAGTGTGAGTGGCAGCCTTCTGGAGGGTTCCATTCCCTGTGAGCTTTTGGAAACTGGACCTAGGGTGGCCTATCCCATCCCCCGACTCCTCTCTCACTGCTGAAACATACAGCAGGGATGGAAGGCAAGGTGAGCGGGGATGCCCCTGGCAACTCTCTGCCATTGATTGACCCCAGCCCGGGCCTCCAGGCCTAGTGAGTGAGCAAAAGGACCAATGTCATTGGGCCCCTGCTCCTCCTGCTTTGTGGGGGGGAAGATAGAGGTATGCCTGAAACACATCCATAATAATATGCAAACTTTTGAGCTAATGGGCTCATATGTTCAATTAATAATGGACATATTGGGTCCCGTGAAGAGGCTGGGGAGCTTTCATCTGGACCCCCAATGTGGGGAGGCTGAAAGACTTGGCAGTGGTTAAGGAGCTGGTGGGGACATCTTTCTGTTCTGAAGAATAACTACCCCTGCCTCCACCAGCCCCACATCCTCCTGGGCACCGAGAGATGCTCAAAGGCAGCCCAGTCACCTCTTCTGTGGACCATCTCCTCCTCCAGGTCGCCACTGTGTCCCCTGCCATGGAGGAGCCATCACCAAGATCTGGGCATCTGCTCTGGAAAGAGGCGACAGGCTCCGGGGCAGCACGCTGGGTGTGGTGTTGCTGGTGAGGGTTCGTGGTCAAGTCTGGTGGTCAAACCCCAGGACTGTGGAGCCAGGACGCCCTTGGTCTCTGTGGCCTTGGGCAAGTCATTCCACCCAGTGAGCTTCAGTGTATAATAGCACGTACATCAAAGGACTGTTTCTCAGCAGTCGATTAGGGGCTTGGACTCCATTCATTCATTCAAAAATATTTATTGAGCATTTATAATGTGCTGCAGCCACTATTCTGGGTACTGGGGTTACAGCAGTGAACAAAGGTCCCTCCTTTCTGGACCTTGTACTCTAGTGGGAGAGACAGACAACTAAGTATATGGTCAGCATGAATTGATCTATGTTATATAAATATTATATATTTAATTGTATGCCTATCATTAAATATATATTTATTGTAGGCTCTTATATATAAACAAATACATATTGAAGGTAGTGAGAAAGTCAGTGAGCGATGATGGGGAAAGCTGTTTGCAATAGAGGGGTCAGGGAGAGCCCTGAGGGGGACATTAAGTGGAGACCAGAGGAAGTGAGGGAACAAGCCCAGGGCTTCTGTGGCACAGAAGACTGCAGACAGAGGAACCGCAGGCATAAAAGACTTAGGGTGTGATGGGCTGCCGTGTCCCAGGACTGGTGTGGTGAGTGGGGGGACGAGTGCAAGAAGGTGGGGGCAGCCGGGGCCATCATATAGGGCCTTGCAGATGTGGTGAAAACCGTGGGGCTTGTCTTAGCCACCACTCAGCACAGACTAGGTACTACCTAAGTGCGCTTTCATTCCCTCATTCGGTGTTTGTTAGCACTTCCTCAGTGATGCACCCTGAGAGGGGCCGTGAGGATGCGGAGACGAAGGCACACCCTGCCCTGGGGGCTCAAAGCCGTCTCTGGGACACCAAGTACATCTTCTTCAAGATGGGGCTTTGGTGGAAGTGATATAGAAACAAGGAGGTCCCGTGCCCCTCTGAGCCCTTCAGCGGTGGCTGAGGTCCAGGGAAGGCCTCCCGGGCAAGGGGATGCCTCAGCCAGCCCTTGCAGGGCACGTGGACCTCAGCCCCAGGAAGCAGCCTGAGAAGGAGGCGCCGCGCAGAGCGCACAGGCCAATGGCACGTGCCGAGGCCCTGAGGTTCGGGAGAGCGCGGCTGTGGGGAAAGGCAGTCTTTCAGTGTGGCTGGAAGTCCAGGGTGTGCGGGGGATGGGGAAGTGCTGAAAGCCAGGGTCTGGGTACAGGACCAGCTCCAGCATGACCTACTGTGTGACAGAGGTCAGGCTGTCCCAGGAGCAGAGCCCGAGGAGAGGGTTCTGTGCAAGTGATTTGTTAAGGATCTGCTCGCAGGGGAATTGCCAAGGGAGGGGAGGGGAGGACGTCAAGTCGGGGGATCCCAGGCAATGTCCCCCCAAGAGGGTGGCTTCCACTGGACCCCACAGGGGAGCTCAGAGCTTGTCCTCGCCAAGACCAGAGAACTGGGCTTTCCTGTCGGCCATCGGCTCAGGGCCCCCAGCATGGAGGTGGGTGGCTTAGAGCACTTCTGACTCTGCTTGGGGGCAGAGCAGCTCCAGGGCCCAAGGGCCACGTGAAGAAGAGTCACAGGTGTAGGTGTTAGAAACAAATACACAGGAGGTGGACCCACATCCATTTGCCAGGGACCAAGGGGTTTCCTGGGATGCGGGACTTCGAGTACTAAACCAGGATGTCAGTCACCCAGAGCACCACCACAGCAGCCACTACCATGACCTCACCTCCTAGAGCCTCAGTTTCCTCTTCTGTAAAACGGGGATCGTAATACTACTGCCAACTATTCATCACGAATAACCCAAGCAGAGCCCATTGCCCAGACTAGAATCCGCTTGAAGAATGTTTGTTCCCTGAACCCTCCCCTCCACTTGCCGGGCACCAGGTGACCCCAAGCCTCAGAAGGATGAGAGCCGACATTTCCAAAACCAGGGGTCCTCCTAATTCTTGGCTTCTCACTACACTCACCTCCTACCCGCTCCCCAACCACTTGACAACTGCCCGTGGACTGAGGCCCCGAAGAGCAGGAGGCTGTGTCTTTAAGCGTTCCGAACAGCACTGAAATGTTATGACAGTGCATCTCACAAGGGATGCAGTTTCCACGGCAACCCCACACTAAGATAAGCAAGCCGCCTGTATTTTTTTCTGAAAGGTTCAGGAACAGGGAGGGAATTAGGCGATCTGTCAGCGGGTGGGACTTGAAAGCAAGAGCCACGTCCATTAATCCTTGAGCTCTGATTGCGTTATCCAGAAATGAACGTGAGCCATTAGAGGAGGGAGAAGCGGGGCCCCTTCCCCTGGCGCCCCATCTCACGGGCCAGAGCAGGAGCTGCCTCTGAACGCGCAGCAAGAGGAAGAAAGAGAAAGAGCCATGGTCAAGTTTTGTTTGAGAAATTGTAGCCCTCTAGATTCTACTAGCTCCACCACCACCAAGTGTTTCCTAGTGCCCAGAGAGTTAAACCCCAAAGTGTGTGTGTGTGTGTGTGTGTGTGTGTGTGTGTATAGAGCTCAGGGGAGTTAGTTTGTTGGTTGGTTTTTTTTTTGTTTTTTGGCTGTGCAGTGCAGCTGGCAGGATATTAGTTCTCCAACCAGCAGGGATTGAACCCGGACCCTCGGCAGTGAGAGCTTGGAGTCCTAAACACTGGACTGCCAGGGAATTCCCAGGGGGGTTAGTATTAAGGACAAAGACATAGTTTCAAGTTCTGGCTCTGCCAGTGGCTGGGGTACTGGACAAGTTCCTTAACCAGTGGAGCCTCAGTTTCTTCATCTGTAAAATGAGATAATAACAAAAGTAACCTGTGTATTATTGTAAAGTAAATCACGTCATAAGGAAAACTGTGTCATGGGTTAGGCGTGAGGATTTAATGAGAGAACGAATGTATGTCACAGCGCTCAGGATACTGCCTGGCACACAGTAGGAGCTTAGTAAATGCTAGTTATAAGCATTTATATTTATTAGCTGAATCAGTGGAGGTAAATGGTGCCACTTCGGTTGATGCATGAAAGACGGGTCATAACTGGCTTTGGGCAGAAATCAACGTTATTCAGGCCTGTCCCTAAGAGCTGCTGCTGCTGTATCTGCTGTTGGAACCCTGCTCCCCAGTGTCTTCCCATCACACTTAAAGTCACACCTAAACCCCTCACGCGGGCCGGCTCCTGCCAACCTATCTTCCCCCCCTCCCCCTCCCTCCCTCTACTCCAGCCGTATTGGCCTCCCTGGGTTCCTTCAACACACCAGGCCAGTTCCCGTCTTCATACCACCTGCTTCTATGCTGGGACCGCTCTTTCCTCAGTGAGTGAGATGTCTGACATCATACAGAGGATGCCACTGTCCAGTCCCCGGAGCCTGAGTTCAAATCCGCTGTCCCACATCACCTACCCCAGTAAACGTGAGCCAGATCATTTCTCTAAACCTTAGCTTCCTCATCTGTAAAATGGGCATAATGATAGCCTTACCTCCACCCATTCATTCATTCTGCCAAATAATAGGGCAGAGGCTCAGGAGGCCGGGTAGGAGGCATTAGTCCAAGCAGATGAGGGTGGTGGCCACCTGCGGCACACAGGAGTAAGGATCACACGTGCACCAAACTTCCAGCGAGTTCACACCCAGGAAACGCCAGCTTCTTAGTCCTGTCACTTCTGGTGGTCTAGACCCCATTTCCTGCTCTAGGAGCAGGGAGAAAGGTGGACTCTCTTACCAGACACCCTGGAGGCATCGGTCTTGGAATCTGATTAGTCCTCAGGTCTAGACCCCATTTCCTGCTCTAGGAGCAGGGAGAAAGGTGGACTCTCTTACCAGACACCCTGGAGGCATCGGTCTTGGAATCTGATTAGTCTTCAGGTGATGGGAGCCTTAGGCTGGGTAGCTGCGGGATGCACCTGTTTCCTTAGTGGAGGCACGTGGGACAACCTCCAGGCCCTGAGCCCACAGCAGAACTGCTCCAAGGGTCTCCTGTGACTCTGGAGTGAACGGGGACTGGCCAGAGCCCTTGCCCTTAGGCCTGCTGAACGTGGACTCATAGCCCGCAGACTTGACCTGTCACCAGCACTGCCCACCCCAGACTGCAAGGGCGTGCCACGGCTGCATACACACCTGCCAGTCTTTCTCTGTGCCCCCCCCCCAGCACCCTTGGGCCCTTCCCGCCTCGCAGCTGTCTCTCACTCACTGTCTCAGCGTCCAGAGACCCTTCGCCCCCGATCGCCAGCTCTTACAGAACAGCCGGCTGAGGACTCGCACGATGGCAGGAGGAGGAGAAACGAGGCTCCTGGCTCTTTGCTAATTTATTTTGACAACTGTAATTTCATTTTAGTTATTTGTGCTCATGTTTCGGAGTTCACTGGCAAATGGCTGGAGGTGTGTGTTTCGTGTGATGGAGAAGGCATGGAGTAACAAATTTGTTTTTTCGATTTTTTTGCTGATTCATGGGAAAGGAATGTCAGGGTCCTCTGCCTCCACCTTCACCCCATGGGTTCCTCCACCATCACTGGAGAAGTATTCTGTTTTCACACCACGGACATATAAACCAAGGGCCCAGTGCTCAGGGTCACGTGGGCGGGCTGAGCCTCCGTCCCAGTTTTAGGTTGGGCTGCTCCTCCTTGGATTTTATTGTTAGCTCCCTGGCAGGCTTGGGGGTGGGGTGGGAGTGGCTTGTTCACGGTGCCCACAGTGGAACCCGGAATATCAGGGTGGGCAGAATGTCCACCCTGGTCTTGCCCTCTTGTTTCGTGCACGAGGGAAATAATGACCAGAGAGGGACAGGCATATCCTCAGTCATACAGCAACAAAAGAACCCCAGACCTGCTGACCCCAGGCCAACTCAAGCTCACCCACCCCTCCGCTGTCTGCCCCTGTGCTCCTGCCCTGGCTGTAAATTAAAGCAACCGCAGCACAGTTCATTGAACATGCGTATTCCTGGGTCCCAGGCCTGAGTCTGCAGGGCTTTCTCAAGCAAATGGTTCCCCTTGAGACACTGGCTTGGTGTGGTCCCGACTGGGGTTTCATCGGAGCCGTGGCTGGTGGGTTTCTTCTGTTATCAGCTTTGAGGGTGTTGAGGATACCCCCTTGGCCCCAAGTAACACATCTCATTCCAGGTGTCACCAGACCTGACATTCTAGCACGGGAGGGTCTTTCTTTGGGGATAAGCATTGCCCTCGGTATTTTTTCTAGCGCAGATGCCCCTGGGAGGCGTTGCTCATTAAGGCCATGAGGGAACTTCTAATGATGACCATGTATGTCTTTTGAGCACGTTGCACTGATGGCTCATCTGATTTCCCACAACTACCCAGGAAAGCAGACAAGGCAAGGCTCACTCTGTCCATTTTATAGATGAGAACGCAGAGGCTCCAGGAAGCTGACTCCTCCCAAGGCACAACGCCAGTGAGTTCACAAGCCAGACTCTGGACATTTGAGCCCCTGCTGTACCCTGATGGGGGGTGGGTGTTAGGGAACAAGGGAGGATGGGCTGAGGGGCTGCTGAAGGGGGGAGAAGTGAGAAGAGGAAAGGCTTTGGTGGGGGCCACCACGGCCACCATTGTTTCCCTCCCCATCTTGGCAGTTAGAAGGTCCATTCATTCATTCATTCATTCATCCCTCGCAGCCTCCGATGGTGGACTGTTTTGGAGTGAAAGATCTGTTACTGATCTACTGTTTTACGGACTGGCTGTGTGACCTTAGCTATAATTAGAGGGGTGAAACCTACCTCTCAGTGTTGACGTGAAGGGTTTAAACTTACCTCCTGTGTGTACAAGTGCCTGGCACAGCGTTTGGCACAGCACCTGGCTATAGCTCTCCCGGTGGGGCGGTCTCCTGGCTGTTTGCTCCGCACCTGGAGCCTCTGGCTGATGGCGCACAGGAGCATTTTCCCAGTTGGACCAGGACCAGGGATCATCCTTGGTGATGCTACAACCCGGTGACTGTCCCCACCGCTGTCTACTGAGCTTTCTTCCTCACTCATCCTATCAGTAAATATTGCTGGGACACCTTCTACGGCTAGGCAGTATGCTAGATACCAAGACTAGAACAATGCATAAGGGAATCCCGTGCCCTCATGGAGCGTCCTACCTTACAGTGAAGGAAGAGAGAAAAGAAACATGGAAACAAGTTAAGTACAAAACTTTCAAATGGAGGTAGTCCTATGAAGGAGAGAGGGAAATGTGATAGCGACTGTGACCACTGGGATGGGAGGAGCTACTTTGGATGGGGTGGTCAGGGAGGGTCTCCTAGAGAAGATGGATAAACAGACTCCTGACGTCTGTGTGAAGCTCCAGAGGATGAGCATAGCAGGAAGAGGGACCAGCAAGTGCAAAGGCTCTGGGGTGAGATCCGAAAGGAAACTGGCAGAGCTGGAGGATAGTGAACAGCAGGGTGAATTGTGTGCAAGTTGGTGGGTAAGGTGGGATCATGGCAGGCTTTGGTTTAGTGTGAGAGAAAGCCATTAGACAGTTTTAAGCAGGGGAGTGGCATGATCTGATTCTATTTAACTCTGTGGAGAAAAGACTGGTGAGGCAAGAGGGAAGCTGGGAGATCAGTGAGGAGGCAACTGCAATATCCAGGCAAGAGATGACAGGCACTGGGACTAGTGCAGTAGTAGTTAGGAACGGTGAGCCGTGATTAGATTTGGAACATACGGCTTTGCTGATGGATGTGAAGGATGATGAGCAGGAGGGATAGAGAGTGGCTGAGAGTTTGGGCCTGAGCATCTGGGAGAAGAGTCCTGCCATTATCAAAAATGGGGGAGGGGATAGACACAGTTGCAATGTCTCCCTGATGAGACAAAAAGATTCTTCAGGACTGTTTCTGTGCCAGATGCACCATTTGATCAACCTTGTGCCTGGTGCAGGGCCTGGTGGGATGAGGTTCTCATGAAGGGTTTGTGGAGTGCAGATGTGAATGAGGGAGGGGAAAGGCCTCATGAAGACAGGAAAGTGTGAATAAATGAAACAGGAATGAATAACACTCCCAGGCCCAAGGTGGAGCGACATCCGGCCTTTCCCAGAGTGGGTGGTGTAGAACACTAACCCCTGGCTCTAAGCTGTTGTGCCGCAGAGAGGTTTGGGAACCAGCGTGTATTCTGCCTCCCTTTCTGGAGGTTCAAGATGCAGATTGGGTCAAACAAAGGCGCTGATGAGTCCCGCACAAAAGATCCTATTTAACTTGGGTTAAGCCAGCATTTCCCAGACTTCACTGATCCCAGGGCCTTTTTCTGCTGGTGCACTTAACATCTGAACACACTTCAAGAAAGGCTCTTCAGGCCAGCCTCCCTCATATCTGCTTAATCGCTGGCTGTCATTGAAGAGGGTCAAGGGGCACAGTGCCCTCCCACACTTGGCTCTTGGGAAATCACTCTCTGTGACTGAGGATTATTCTGAAATGGTGCCGTCATTAGCATCATAATAATAGTCACTCTTTACTCAGTCACACCCTGGACCAGGCGCTGCTGTGAGCAGTTCCCAGGCATCTTTCATTGAAAGTGCTGGGACATGGATACTGTCACCTCCATCCTCATTTTACAGATGGGGAAAGCGGGAGTTGGGAGGATTCAGTGGCTTCCCCAAGGTCGCCCAGCTGGAAAGTAGCCGAACCAGGATGTAGTCACAGGAAGGTCCCAGAGCATGCCCCTCCCCGAGCCTAACCACTACCCTATCCTGCTAGGGGCCGGTACCCTCACCCAGCCATTCCAGTGCCCCCCATCTGGTGTCTGCGTTGCTAGCTTGCTGGGAAGCCCACCACACGCCCTACCCCCAGCCATCCCCGGAGCTGTTGCTGAGCATCTCAGAAGCCCATGGAATTGGAGAGTTTTAAACAGGAAACTGGTATAATTTTGGTCAGGAGCTAAGGCAAGAGGGAGAATTCTGCCAGGCACAGCCACGTCCAAAAGAAATAGAGAGGGAGGGTTTAGGGTTTCAAGTTTGTGCATTTAAGGGATATTAAGACAAATAAAGGACTTTTATTCAGCCTCGTCCAGGCTTGGCCGTCTCCTGCTTTTCTAGTCTCTCCCATCCCTCACTGAATTGAGGGGAACTGGGGTCGACCAGGGGAGCCCAGCGCGGGGAAGTCACCTCCCACTCTGGCCTCTGTGACTTGGCCTATGGTCCCCCCCGCCGCCCTCTCTCCCAGGCTCCGTGCTGCCCCCTCCTCATCCTTCCTCTCCCTCAGTTCTTTGTTCTTCTGGGAGCTCTCCAGAGACCCGGCCACTGTTGGGCCTGCCGGTGTGGAGAGGACACAATGGAACCCTTGTGAGTCTGTAGACCCCTCCTGCCCCCTCCCCAAGGGGCCTGTGGAACATTCCTCAGCCTTGCCCAAGACCTCCCTGAACCTTGTCCCCTTGGAAAACCAGACTAAACCGGTCTGGGGGGGAGAGGGATGTCTTTGGCCCCAGGAGCCTGTCCCCCACCCCACTGCCCTTGCACAGCCCACACCCCTGGTGCAAACAGCACAACTGCAGCCCAACGTCAGCCTTGGGTTTAGCGGTTTTACTAGGTCAGCCAGTTCGATCTTCCCTTAGGTTTCCCCAGCCCGCATTCAATTGCATTTCAATTCCAGAAACATCTATTAGCCCCTCACAGTGTGGGAGAACAACCATGAGCGAGCAATGGCTCGTAAGTGGGGAGGAGACACAGTGGTGGGGAAAGGGCAGCTGACCAGGGCCAGGATGTTTTCAGGAGGAGCGTTGGTTGAGTGTTTATGATGTGCCGGCTATGATCTCTGTGGTCACAACAACCCCGTGAGGTAGCCGCTGCTATTATTCCCTTCCTGCAGGAGAGGAAACAGAGGCAGGGGGAGTGATGCTCCTTGCCCAGGGTTACGGTCAGCAAGTGGCAGAGTCAGGATTCGAACCCAGGCAGGCCGCTTTCAGAGCTGCTCTTCGACATCCCCTGCGTTGATCAGGGGACTTAGCAAGCATCTGTGAGCCACGCATTGTCTCTGCCACCCAAACAGCCTCTCTCGGGGGCACGTGCCTCAAGATTCGTGATGCCCTTTCCCATCCCGGTCTTCAGGATGACCATATGGGGCTTACAACACCCATTTTGATGATGGAGAAACTGAGGTTCAAAAGGAATTGCCAGAGGCGCCAGAGCCGGGATCGGAACCTCTTCTGGCTCAGCTGATTTTCATCTGAGCCCTTGGGTCAGGGTCAACACAACACATGTGCTGTGAGTGAAAGCCAGGTTATTGCAGGAGACCAGCGCTCGGGTCTGGACAAGCCCCTCTGTCTGTGAGAGAACCGACCACCCAGTCCGGGGCTTCTCCTGACTGACCAACGGGCTTGTGTTTGCGTGGTGTTGGGAAGCTTTGCACACAACGTGTTTGTGACTGATCTCCCCGGGGAGCCTCTTCCTGGGCTTCCTGGCAGGACTCTGGGTGACACCTGCCTGTGGAAGTTTCTGGTTTCCCCACTTGGACCAGATATCCCCCAGGCCCTCTGTGGTCCCCTCCCTGAGAGAGTGGCTTCCCAGGACGGGGGGTGGGTGTGGGTCGGGACCTCTTAGGCCGTCTGTCAGATCCTAAATGAAGGCCAATCGCAGAGCTTTCCCCCCAGAGGCGCAGTGTTTTCAGGGAAGGCTGTCTCCTGGGAAAGGAGATTTCCAGAAGGCCACAATGGCTCTCTACCATGCAGGGACCCCACCGGGGCTTCGGGGATTGCAGGGGGCTTGACCTACAGCCCCGGGCCACACAGCTGGTTAAGGGTGGCGGCAGGACCTAACCTCAGATCTTCTGACCCCGAGTCTGATGCTTTGTCAACTACACATCAGAATAAGAATGGCGGGATTGTTGAGGCTGAGTGATTGGTCCATGGGGGTTCACTGCCGTATTCTCTCTGGGTGTATGTTTGAAAATTTCCACAATCGTTAGTTAAAATCATAAACTAAATATTACCTCCTCAGAAAAGCCTTCTCTGAATGAAAACATTAGGTTACCATTCTCTGCAGCCATTCTGCAGAGAGGAACAGTGGAGGTGATTTCATTAACCACCCATTAACTGAGAACCTGATGTTTTCTGGGCCCTATCAGGTATTAAAAGGTATTCACTGCTTTCTGCCCCTAGAACTGTCCTAAGTTCTGTCCACAGAACTTAGGGTAACTCACGGTTCTTTTATTCTTTGTTTACGCCTGTCTCTCCGTGGAGCGTGTGTTCCTGCGTTGGCTTGTTGACTGGTGCATCCCTTTCTGCTAGCTTGGAGCCGGGCGAATAGAAGGCACCCAATAAATACCTGTGCAATAAAACAGCATGCATACAGCATCTGGAGAAGCCACCCTAGCTCCGGGACTTGGTGGGGGATAGTGGAGAAGATAATAAATTTCTCCATGGGCCGAGCACCTCAGGGCAGTGGCTGAGCCTGCAGAAGACAGAGGAAGCCCAGCTCCAGTTTTCCCTGTAACCTTGGGGGAGTCTCTGCCCTGTTCAAGCCCCCATTTCTTCCCCTGTGGAATGACCACCCTTATGGTTCTAGGCACCTGGCACATACCGAGTGCTGCCTCCAAGCAGCGGCTACTCTCCTAGCTCCAGGTCCCCCGACTGTCCGCTAAGTGACCGTGGGAGCATCATTTAACCTCCCTGGACCTTCTAGGCCACCTTCACGAAGCAGGGCTGTTAGTGCCTTATTTATCTAGAGAGAGGAGCTGGACCAGGCTTTGGGGAAGCACCGCTTTCCTCCTCACAGAAGCTGTTCATTTCTGGCTTGCCTCTGGCTGAAAAGGACCTCCAGTATGTTTCCCAAAGTCCTGGGCCCACCATCTCCACAAACAAGGGAGAAACTCAGCTGCAGTGGTCCTTCCGAAGGAGGTCTGCGGAGCGCTGAGCTTGGGTTCTGAGCAGGTGGAACCTGTCAAAGACGCGTTCCAAGAGCACCAGTGCCAGGGGCCACCTGCTCTGTCCACCCCCCCAGGCACTGGATGCCAGGTTGGAGCCTGGCTTGGTCTCTTGCTGCCACGTGACTTGGGGCCTATTTCCTCCACCTCATACTCCAGTCCCCACTCCAGTTCTGAGAGCTGTTTGTCCCTCTGCAGACCTGAGGGGTCCACCCAGACTCTAATGTGGATGGGAGGGAAGGAAGTTTCAGTTTCAGAGCTGGGTGAAGGAGCCAGCTCTGTGCCAGAGGGATGAGGTCTGTGGGACGAGCCGGGTGCCCTTGAGACCCACGGTCTTTCTAAGCCAGGCCCAGGGCAGGGCAGTGTCTCGTTGATGAGGTCATCTTGATGTCCATCCGATGATGAACTCCCATTTTTGTTCCAGTTTTATACATGAGGAAACTGGGGCACAGAAAGATGGAGTAACTTGCCCGGGCTATACAGCTAGTAGCGGGTAAAACTAGGATTTGAACGCAGGTCCTGGTGGCCAGCACTGGACTTGAAAACTTTAATATAATCACTCTTAGCGCCCAGGAAAGTATTGGACAAAGACAGAGCCCCTGCTCTCTCCCTTTTCCACTTAAACTACCCTGTAGGTCTTGGAGTTGCCTCATTAGGAAGTGGGGGAAGGTCCCTCAGCGGGTGGGGAAGGCAGTAGAATGGGGGACACTGCACTGATCCCCGGGGTCTTTGATGCGTCAGGAACCCTCCTGGAGGGGGCACCGCAAACACAGGGGCTCTGAGGTGTGTTCAGGGACTCAGAGAAGCAAAGCTCCATGTGGCTGGGTGGGTGGGGGGTGAGACTGGAGGAAAAGAGACAGGTTCGTGGGCCACAGGCAATGAAGAGTCTGGGTTTTATTCTAAGTGCAATAAGAAACCTTCAGAGGGTTTAAAACAGAGGAGCTCCAGGTTCTAATTTGCATTTTAAATAAATCTCTGGCTGCTGAATGGAGAATGGATTACAGCAGGGCCCAAAGTAGGAGCCAAGGATCTGGAGGAACAGAGACACAGACAGGACTCCCCCCCGCCGCCCCCGCAGGAAAGACCTGCTGGCAGGTGATCATTGCTCACACACACACACACACACACACACACACACACACACACACCCCCTTCTGCCAGGTGGGCTCAAGAACCTGGGGGAGAGGCAGCTGGGTGTCTACAGGTGGGAGCTAATTAGGGAGAACCCTAGCATCTAGCTGGGAGGTAGGGGCCCTCAGTTTGTCTAGACTGGTCCCCAAAATAGTGGGAGGAAAGATGAAATGGTGAGAGAAAATTATACTGAGGACTTTACGAGGGAAGCTCCCCCTGAGTGTGCACGAAGCTATTGATTTAATTATTGTTGTTTGTACTTTTCAAGTTATTATTTAAACATGAATTAATAACAAATAAACATTTTTAGTGTTATTTTGTATAACATTTTTAAAATGTTATTATTTTGACGTTGAGCTGCTATGGTCAACTGGTATACCAACCTCTTGACGGTAGGGGAGAGTGGTGGGGATAGTGTATGGGGAGAGGAACAGTGGAGGTGATTTCATTAACCACCCATTAACTGAGAACCTGATGTTTTCTGGGCCCTATCAGGTATTAAAAGGTATTCACTGCTTTCTGCCCCTAGGAATTCAACCTTGTAACTATATATGTATATATATGTATATATATAACTGAATTACTTTGCTGTACACCTGGAACTAACACAACATTGTAAATCAACTATTCTTCAATAAAAACATGAAATCTGTGCAATAAAATAACAGAAAAGAAAAGAAAGGGAGTAATTACAGGCTATAACACTAAAGTACGGTATGAATGGTGGCAGAAGCAAACTCCACAAGGATAGTTAAGACATTTTAGGGGACAAAAGTGCGAGACGGGTGAACAAAGCCTTTCTTGAGGTGGCCTTAGAGGACTGGGGTTGGGAGGACGGCATTTCAGTTGGTGGAGCAGCATTTGACAACACTTGGACATGGGAAAGCATGGGGTGTACACTTTCAGCACAGAAGGAACGATCTCTTTTGATGATAATTCTGGGAACATGTAGAGGAGTAGTGAGATATTAAATTTGAAAGGTAGGTTTGAGCCCGATTATAGGCCTTGAATTGCTGAGTTTGGATTTAATTGTTCAGTCATTTGGGGCATGGTGGGAGTTTTGAAGGTTTCAGATCAAGCCAGTGGTGTAAGGGGTCTTGCTCTGACAGGGGTGTAGAGGATGGACTGAAGAAGTGAGAGACTGGAACAACTTGCCTACTGCAGGGATCCAAGCAATAGAGGATGCAGGTGTCAGGTAGAGCAGGGCAGCTGGGGCAGAGATAAAGCGGCAGACGCGGGAAGCCATGGGAAGACTCTGTAGGACTTTGGTACAAATTGGGAGAAGCAAGAGCAGAAATGACCATGTCTGTGAGTCTTTGACCTGAGGTGCCTAGGAGATTGCTGGGGCTGCTAAGAAAAACAATGGGAATTCAGAGGATGGGGAAAGAGCTAGTTGGAGGAGCCAGGGAGATGATGAACTCAGCTTCGAGCGAAGAGTTATAATTCTTACTCCATCACTGTTCCTACATCAGAATTCCATTCTAGCAGTATTCTCTCAGCAGTGAGATAGAAGTTAGACCAGCATTTATTAAGGCTTGAAAAGAAAGATAGAATGTTGCCAGCCCAGAGCCCGTCTGTACGGTCTTTATCAGATTACATTGCTACTCATCTTTACTCTGTCTCTTTGACTCTTTCTGCTTCGGATGTTGAATTCATTTGGGGCCATGGCTGTTCTTTTTGACTCCTGTGGACCCAGAATACATTCCTGTGTCTGGTAATAGAAGAGTCCAAGTATTTGTGGATGGAAGGGAGAGAGGAAGGGAGGGAAGGAAGGAGGGTTGCCTTATTCATCTCAGTTCAGCACTGAGCCTAGCCCTCCCTCAGAAGCCTCTTAACTAATATTCATGGACCGGTGTGCAGTGGAGGAGTGATTCTTTGCAGGCTGCGGTTTCAGAGCTCCCCTCTGGTAGCTGCCATGCTTACAGTCAATGGTGTGTTTATCTTTAAGGTTTGGATCTAAATTTTCCTTTCAAGTCCAAAGGCATTTACAAACCCCAGCCTAAAACAACAAGTGGAGGGCATTTCTGAGGAGGAGGGGTGGTGGGGGGAGGGAAGAAGCAAGGGGAGAAAACAAGAAAACTTCTCCACTCCCCACCCCCTGCTGATTTCTGGGGTGGAGGTTAGAGCTATAAAAACAGCCAGGGGTGTTTAAATGGGGTGAGCAACCAGCCCAGCCCCCGGGGGGGGGGGGTGTGTGGGGGTGGGGAGCCTGGGAAAGATTCAGGGGGAGGAAATCAGTTTATGGAGAAGTAATAGACCTTCTCCTGGCTGGCTGCATTCAGCAGGGAAAACCTCAGCCAACCTGGGGGAGGCATGGGGAGTGCCTGTCTGGCGTGTTGGTGGGAGTGGCTGAAGCAGCCTGGTGTTGTCCACTCAGAAGGAACTGCTCTGGTTATCGCTCTGCATAAAAGTTGGGTCTGATCGATGCCTGGGTGGGGCTTCTTGGCAGAGGAAAAAACCAGCTCTAAGTGGGAGCTGTGGATGTGCACATCTGTCCAGACAGCCAGGGAGAACACGTGGAGAGACTTGGCTAATGACAGGTGGCGTTTCTGGCCAATTTTCACAGCTCTTTGTGATGTAGAAGTGAAAAAAAAAAGCTGCTTCCACTGAGGCAAATACGGTCTCAGGTATTTTCCCATTGTTCAAATGAAAATAGGGAATATGCTTACCTCGTGTGCTAGCTGCTGGTTTCTAAGACGCTTCTGTTCCTCTCAACGTGAGATCAAGATCCAGCCGGGAAGGCTTGAGTTTCAGTCCCAGATCTCAGATTAAGTAATTGTGGGACCTCAGCTCAGTCCTTTGCTCTCTCTGGGTCTCTGTACTCACCTTCTGTGTTAGTCCTAGAACTGCTATAACAAATTACTGCAAACCGAGTGCCTTAAAAAAAGTGCGGTCTTTCACACTTCTAGAGGATGAAAGTCTGAAATCAAGGGGCCATCTAGGGCTCTAGGGAAGAATCCTTCCTGCCTCTTCCAGCTTCTGGTGGTTGCTGGCAGCTTTTGGCATTCTTTGGCTTTGTAGCTGCATCTCTCCCATCTCTGCCTCTGTCTTCCTTCTGTGTGTCTATTTTTCTGTGCTTCCTCTCCTGTTACAAGGACACATTGGATTTAGGACCCTCCCTAAGCCAGGATGACCTCATCCTAACTAATTACATCTACAAAGACCCATTTTCCAAATAAGGCCACATCCTAAGGTTCCCATGGTCATGCGTTTGGGGGGAACACTGTTCAACCCAATACATCTTCCTCCTTTAAAGAGTCATTGTATTTTATGAAGTTCCACATATGTAGTTCATAAACAATTATTGAGTGCCTTTTGGGTGCAGAGTGTGGGGGAGTGTGCAGAGTGTCTTACTCCAAAGAGGAGTAAGACATTGTTTTCGATTTGTCAGCTCCTTTCTTTTTTTTTTTTGCGGTACGCGGGCCTCTCACTGTTGTGGCCTCTCCCGTTGCGGAGCACAGGCTCGGGACGCGCAGGCTCAGCGGCCATGGCTCACGGGCCCAGCCGCTCCGCGGCATGTGGGATCTTCCCTGACCGGGGCACGAACCCGTGTCCCCTGCATCGGCAGGCGGACTCTCAACCACTGCGCCACCAGGGAAGCCCAGCTTCTTTCTTAACAAGCCCGCGTCAGCTGAACTTGAGCTAGGCCTGCTGGGGGCTGGACGGGTTCCAAGAAGCCAGTGCTTTTTCCCAAGAAATGTAGCTGCTTAACTACAACACCTGTGGTGTTTGCATTATACAACCCCAAACTTCCTTGGACCTCTAAAGGAAATTGTCAGTGCTAGCCTTTTTATGTCACTTGTTCCGCTATAAGACTCTGTCTCACTTGTCTTGGGGCTGGAAGAACATGTTCTGATTCTGCAGACTCTCAATCCGACAACTGTTGGAATATTGGCTGTATAATTTAAGAAGTCTTCGGCAGATCTAAGTCAAACAGAACTTTGGGAGGCCAATTCCTTCACCACTTCCAGAGCGGGGAGGAAGTACATTAGCAGTCAGCGGCCTGTGATGTGTTAGATGATTTTAGGTGGAACTCACATGAATTAGAGCCCTTTTCATTTTAATGGTTATACAGCTATTTGAATGACTATTTGAATGACTATTTGAATGACTATTTGAATGACTATTTGAATGACTATTTGGTAAAATATATTTCACATCTGCAACCCATGGTTTCCTGGATAGTATTGCTTAAGACAAGGTTAGGTTTAAAAAAAGGGTTAGTTTTAAGTCATTGGAAAGAACAAGATGCAGTAAAGAATAGTATAGGTGGGATATCAATAAGGTAAAATGAGTGAAGGAAGGGAGTATACAGCGGGTGCGGAGATTGCAAATATTGTGATGGGGTTATGGGAGCGACTCAAGTTTGGGGAACGCTAGCTGAGTGGATTAGAGAGGGTGGCATTCATACCTGGGTTTGGATCTCTGCTGCACCGCTTACTGGCCTGGTAACCTCAGGCCAGTCACCTGATGCATCAGTTTCCCCATCCGATGGCACAGAGGGGATCATCCCTGTGGAGCTCTGGGCATGGAGGGAGAGCTGATATGGACTGGAAGTGGCTATCCAGTCAGAGTTGCCTCCAGCGGCATCCAGATTGGAAGTCGGATCCAAACTCCAGTTGCCCAAGAGAGGGGGCAGTGTGGGCTGGCTGAGTTCCAGGGCTCTGAGCAGGAGGGGTCCCGTAGAACGTTTGAGTCTAGGGAGCAATCCTGAGAGGCAGCGTCCTGCAGTTCTGAGGCTGGAACGGGGCCAGGAGAAGAAACTGAGTAATTCAGGAAGCTTTGGTTTGATTTTTTAAAGCTCCTACTATGTGCCAGGTGCCTCCCTTGGATTTTTATCACTCCTGAAGCAACCCCATGGGAAAAGTGATATTATTCCCATTTTACACATGAGGGTTCTGAGGCTCAGAGAGGTGAAGTAACTTGACCAAGATCTTATAGCTAGAAGAGGTGGAGGGAGGGTTGGAAACCGTCACTGTCTTGCTCCAAAACCCTGCTCCTACCGCCCTCGGGATGGGTGTTTCTGAATCTGGATCCAGGGAGCAGCTGTGGTGATGGACAGACCTGGTGCAGGAGAAGAGACAGGAAATTGAACAGAAAATCCTCCACCTCTTTGTACATAAGGATCCCCTAAGTAAAGGCATCCCACAGGCTTATGCTCTTCACTTCACCTGTCTCTCTAGAAACGAGACACCAGGGATCATCATCTGATCTGCGGCTTTCACATTTCTCTGCAGCATAGGAGCCAGTAAAATTGTCCAAGTGCATCCTCTAGAGACCACGGGGTGGGGTGGGGTGGGTTGGGGGATGCAATCACATGGAATTAAAAAGCAGTTTGAACATGAAATTACCCCCCAGGGCCTGGAAGCTACACAAGGAAGAAGATATAATTTGACATTCCTTGGAAATTGATACTCTCACTTCCCAGTAGATCTGAATTTGTGGGACAGTCTCCTGGGCTACGTCTCTCTCACCATGGTTGTGATAACTGCCGATTGCCCTTATTCACACAAGGCTCACATTTGCACATGGACTTTCCCTTGAAAACAGGCCTGGGTTAGTTTGGCATTTGGATCTACCGTGTTTCACTGGGTGTCTGTCTGAACTTTGTGCCTTAACTCCTTCCCAGGCCTACACTCTGCACAGGCAGAGACCAGGGTGATAATAATAAGAGTTAACACTAATCGTTATAGCAGTTACCACGTGTCAGGTCTTGTTCTAAGCACTTCACATGTCTTCAATTATTTAATCCTCAGCACAACCCTTTGAGGCAGGTACAATTAGCCTCATTTTAGATGTAAAGCACAGAGAGGTTAGGTGACTTGCCCAAAGACACACAGCTCAGCTGTGAGAGAAGCAGGGTTAGGACAAGTCTGCCTTCTTAACACTTCGCCACACTGAGTTTCCCATGAGTTCCTTGGACACACACCCGGTATCTCCTGAGTAGACAGACATCGATCACTGAGTTTATGACACTTGAGAGTTCTCATTTATTTTCCTATTTTTCTCCACTGCAAGGTCTTCGAAGCTGGGGCCTGGGCTTACTCAGCTCTGCATCCCCAGGACCCAGCATGGCACTTGGCACATAGAGAGTGTTCGATAATGTTGTTTTTGCAAAAAAAGGATTTGAATTTGAAGTTCACTTTCAGGGAAATTCATAGCAGTGGGTGGCAAGAGGTCAGGAAGAAGCCGTCTGAAGAGCGAAGAGCCCACAGAGGCAGCTGGCCGGTGAAACGCGGGGCAGGATGACCCAGCTCCTTGCTCAGCGCTGAACATTCGTGTTTAGCTGAGGTGGACTCGTGAGTCTGGAGGGAGTGATGCTTGGTGTTTACCTCGAGGTGCTCTGAGCACAGCGTTAGCCAGCTCTCCTGAACAATGGTAGGGAGTATGATGTGAGTGAGGCGGTGTGGCGTCATGGTAGAGCAGCCTGGGCTTGAACTCTGGCTCCAGCTCTGATTTTCTTTAAACCTCATAATCCTCATCTGTAAAATGGGTTTGTTATGAGGAGTAAATGAGAAAAAAGAAACGCGATAAATGCTGAGCACAGTAACAGGCCCATGAGTCTTCGATAAATGTTTGCTTGATACATCTTAATTTTCAAAATCACTCCCCTCGCTAGCACCTGCTGGACCCTCCTACAGCCCGGCAAGCCCCTGTTTTATAGAGGGGGAAACTGAGTCGAGGGAGCACAAAAATGATTGCCTTAGGTTCCAGCGTTAGAAAAGGTTGAGCAAGAGTAGCCCCAGGGGGCTTCCCTGCTGGCGCAGTGTTTGAGAGTCCGCCTGCCGATGCAGGGGACACGGGTTCGTGCCCCGGTCCGGGAAGATCCTGCATGCCACGGGGCGGCTGGGCCCGTGAGCCATGGCCGCTGAGCCTGCGTGTCCGGAGCCTGCGCGGTAAGAGGCCCGCGTACCGCAAAAAAAAAAAAAAAAAAAGAGTAGCCCCAGGGCTCCTGACTCGTAACCCAGTACCCTGCATCACCCGCCGCCTTCTTATCACTGGGAAAGCTCAGGCTTTTCTTACAAATTTTTAAATTAAAAAAAAAAATTATTGACGTGAAATTCACGTACCATGAAAGTGACCATTTTAAGCCGAACGATTCAGTGGCATTCAGTTCATTGAAAATCTCGTGCAATCCCCTATCCCGTTCTAAAATGTTTCCGTCACTCCATAGTAAAACCCCTCACCCATTAAGCCGTTTCTCTCCATTCTCCTCTTCCTCTACCTCCTCCATCTGCCTTCTCTCTCAACAGACTTACATATTTTGAATGTTTCATATCAATGGAATCCTACAATGTGTAACTTCTGTGGATGGAACCTTTCTTTCACGTAGCATGATGTTTTAGAGGTTCATCCATGTGGTAACATGTGTCAGTACCTCATTCCTTTTTGTGGCTGAGTAGTATTCCATGGGGTGGATATACACAGTTTGTCATCCATTCATCTGCTGACGGGCATTGGGTTGTTTCCACCCTTCGGTTGTTTTGAATAGTGCTGCCATGAGCACGCATGTACATAGACTTGTTTGACTATCTATTTTCAAATCTTTTGGGTTTATCCCACTTTCTTTAAATTGTAAAGGAACAAGCAGATGCGTGTTGCACAGTCATTTCTTAATATTACTAAACCAGAAGGCATTTATAATTCAAGAATTTGGTTAATATCTGTCTCATCGTCCAAAAGAACAGACTTCCTGCTCTACAAATGTGGTTTAAATACCTCCACTTCCCTGGTTCGCGTTTTAAACGCATGTGCAAGTGCGCGCACACACACACACACACACACACACACACACACACACACACACACACCTGAGCCTTCTCACGCTGTAGTCACCACTTTTGCGCTGGTTGCTGTCCGGCTGGGAGATAGAGTTTCTGTTGATGTTATTGACATAATCTGATGTTTGGGTTCATAACTGTCTCTATTAGGTACTCAGCACTACTCCAAGGATGTGAGAAAAGAGAGGCGGGGAGAATAGCCTTGGAGATGGACTCAGAAATACAAGCACAATTAATCTTCCAGGGACAAACTCCTTGATGGCATGTACCATATTTTATGCTTTTTGAAAAAACATTTTCTTTAGCTTTAGGTGTAAAGTTGGGGCTCTGCAACTATTTGTTCAGTGAGTGAACCAGAGCACTATTTTGATGTGCTGACAAGCTCCTTAATGAAGAGAGCTGTGGGTGAAGTGAGGAACCCCCAGAAGGAGAATAGAAGGGTCAGCTCCCTTCCTGGGATGACAGCGGTCATGGTTAACCCCGTGCTCGGCCTGTTTCTCCTGCTGCACCTGGTGGAAACGCCCCTCTCAGTGATTCATCCGAACAAGCCTCGCGGATCGCCACCAGATGGGCCTCCAGGCTGGGCATTTCCTGTCCTCCATGGCAAGGCGGGCCTAGCCAGGGCAAAGAGCATGTACTTTGCAGATCTGTAGGTCCGGGTTCAAATTCCCAAAGTGACCACTTCCTGGCTGTGTGACCTTGGACAAATGGCTCTACCTCTCTGAGGTTACAGTAACCATGAAATGAGTTTGAGCTCGTAATGAACTTAGCAAGGTGCCTGGTGCACAGTAGGGACGCAGGTCTGTGCTCCTCATTACTGTGCCCTTTCCTTCCTTCCTCCAGGCTCCAGACATTTTCTGTTTCTGGTGTATGATAGAAGCTATGACTCCTCTGGTCTCCTGGAGGGCAGTCCAGGGGGATGATAAACAAGCAGACAGAATCATGGAGGGTGTACTGTGTGCTGGCAGAACACAGGGTGGGAGCAGCAAATTCTGCTGCGGGGCCTGGACCCACCTTTCCAGGAGTGACTCCCTTTCTGACTAATGGATGGTGAACAGCAGTCTGCCTGGTGGGGAAGGCGGGGTGGCATTCATTCCCGCGAGGGCCCAGCCTGGCCGGAGGCAGGGAGGTATTTCAGAACAAGGCGAGCAGAGTGCTCTGAGGTTAGGCCGCTCAAGGTCTCCAGGTGCATGGGTGTGTTTAAGGTGAGATCTGATAATGCCTTTTTTCTTTTTTAAAAAATCTTTATTGGAGTATAATTGCTTTCCATTGTCGTTGTGTTAGTTTCTGCTGTATAACAAAGTGAATCGGCTATACCTATGCTTATATCCCCATATCCCCTCCCCCTTGCGGCTCCCTCCCACCCCCCCATCCCACCCCTCTAGGTGGTTGATAAAGCCTTTTTACATGAAGCTTAAGGTGGGTTGGAAGTTAGGGTTGGAATTTAGGGTCTATCTTTGGTGTGGGAGGAGCAGTTACTGTGGTTGTTCCCTACAGAACTAGCCAACCCCAGCTCAAAGAGGGAACTCAAAAAGGGAGCCCAAGCGGAAATGGGGGCTCAGCAGATGACAGGATGACCTCTCCAGCTGCCCGCCCACCCCACCCCTGAAGGATGCGGGGCATCACGATCATTAAGGCAACGTGCCAGGCTCATGAAATAGCTTCACTGGGCTGGAGGAGGGGCTGGTAGATTCCTCGCCAAAGCGGGTATCCGAGGAAGGTGAGGGGATGCCTCCAGCGGCCCCCAGCCCAGTGATGCTGTTGCTTTGGGCACCAGTGGGCCTCTTGGGTTCCCAGGAATGCCAGGACCTAGCAGTGCGCACGCACGCACGCACACACACACGCACCATGCACAAAAGGGCACAAATTACTTGTTTTGCTCTGTGACAGAGATAAATGCTCTGTGTGTAATTAGTGAAATGACAGAGCACAGCCACGTCTCTCTGTGACGCTCCCCAGCACTGGGCCTGCCCTTGCGGACGCTCCCATACTCTTCACCTGGCGGGAGCCTTCTGTCGCTCGGTGCTCAGCTCCCGGTCTCGCTCAGAGCGGCCCTGAAGCTTTGATGTCTCCGAGTCCCAGATTTTTTCCAGCCGCTCCTGGTCTCAGCAGCCTGGCTCTTCCTGCTTCTGCAAGACAGGGGCTCAGCCAGGCTGCTTCTAGAGAAATGACCCTATGCAGAGAAAGGCCAGCTTGAATGCCCTGTGGACAAGGACCTGCAGCCACGACTTGGGGACAGACACAAAGAGGGTGGAGCAGATTCAGGCCCGATCCTGGTTCCGCCACCTCGGACTCCTCGTGGGATCATGGGCAACTTCTGAAACCTCCCAAACCTCAATGTCCACAGGGGAGAGTGGAGCTCCTGACACAGGCTTGCGTCTGTGGTGGGGATGATGCCCTGCAGGGCCTGCCACAGCCCAAGCACTCCACGCCCAGGGGTATGAGCACAGGGTGAGTAAATTGGAGACAGGCTTAACGTTTCTCACGTCTGGGACAGGCTGCCAGAGGGCTCTTGAAGTTCCCGCTCATCAGGTGCTGCTGGGAGGGAGACCTCTAAGAACTGGCTTTGCACCTTTCCTTGCCGTGTGACCTTGAACAAGACAGTGGGTCTCTCTGAACGCAGCTAAAAAAGAAGGACTCCCAGTGCCAAGGGCCCCAGATGCATCCGCCGCAAATGTACGTCAAGTGCGGTTATCTTGTCTTATTTTGAAAGAGGCACAAAGCCTGATGCCGAGAAGCCCAGAAAGTAGTGTGTGGGCCAGAGGGCAGTCGGCACTGCCAGACCAGCATGAAGGCCCGAGCTGGACTGGGCAGACCCCTTCTGGGTCCTCCAGATCCATCAGCCTGGCTCTGCACACCTGGACAAGCACACCCAAACTTGGAGGAAAGTCTGAGCAGCACAGGGACCAAGATGTGACAAGAATCAAGGGTACAGAGACCATGGGGACGGGTCCTTGGCGGTAGATCCTTCAGAGATCCTGGAGCTCTATAAAGCAGTAAAACTACTTTTTCAAAGGGAGCCCAAAATAGGAAACAGACAAAAGCAAACGAGTCCTGGGGAGGTTTAATTCTTCTTTGTTGGTGGAAAATGCCTCATTGTTTGGGGCATGTCCGCAGAGCACCAGGGTGGGGAACCCAGACTTCATTTCCTTTACCAATAAAATTACCAAAAAAAAAAAAAAAAAAGTCAGGACTGACATCTGCATCTGGTTGACAACCTCTTCCTGTCGCAGAATAAGGATGTTGAAAGAAGACAGCTACCACCTCCCAGCACGGTTATTTCACAGAGGAAAGATTTGCTCCCTCTCTACCCCAATTAGGAAGGACAGGACTTTATCTTCCTGAAACCTCACTGCCCCGTCTGGAGTTTGCTCATTGGCTGATTTGAAACCTGCAGCGGCAAAGCAGCCGGTGGGAACCGTTTCCGGAGGGTTTCCAGCCCCATGGTTTGAAGAGTGTTGACCTGTCTGTATGCCTCACTTTACAGATGTGGAAACTGAGGCCCTGAAAACAAGACAGTTCCTTCCCTGGATGACATTTCCTAAGTGTCTGTTCCATGCAATGCACCACTCCCGGGTTAGTGCTGGGGCTTCGGAGACCAGTTCCAGGAGGAATGGATCCCACAGGAAGGCTCCATCCTTCATTCACTCATTCATCAGTAGCTTCTCGAGCCACTGCAATAGACCAGCTAACACAGAGCCATTAGGTACCACCTAACGGGGTTTAAAGTCTGACGGAACAGACAGATGAAAGGAAAACTAAAGCAAGCAAAGAAATAAGATGATTCTAGGGAGTGAAAGTGATACACAGATAAAGGAACGGGATAATGGCAGAGAGTGATGGTGGGGGGTCTGGTGTTTCCCTCTGATGAGCGGATATTTGTGTGAAGACCTGAAGCCTGAGAAGAACCTGGCAGAGGAATATTCCAGACAGAGGAAATGGCAAGAGCCATAGTTCTGAGGTGGAAATGGGCTTGGCGTGGGGGAACAGCAGCACGAAGGTTCCAGAGTGGCAGCTGGAGGTGGTGAGTCAGGAGTGGAGAGGAGAGAGGGAGTGAGAGCAGGTGCAGAGGCTCTGAGGAGGTGGGGAAAGCACGAGACCTGAGTTATTGTTGTGCCTTCCTGTGTGACCTGGGGCAAGTCCGTTGCTCACTCTGGGCCTCTGCTCTGTAAAACAAGACTGCTGGACTAGACCAAGGATGAGAAATAGGTTTTACTCTTAGTGCCAATTCAGACCAGTGATAGCAGCTGCCAGTGCACTGGGCTGAAAGGATTCTGAGGACTCTTCTGGGCTGATCAGCAAAAAGTACTGTAATTGATTAGTGATGTCTACCATGGGTGGGCATTAGAAGGTGGTTGCATGCGTGCCACACTTTTGCCGTTCCTGCCTCACCTGTGACTGAATTGGCAGGAAACTGCTTTGGGTATGTTTGTGCACGTACCCGTCTTCAGCATCTGTTCATTTTCCCCTCTGGTCCATCGGAGTATTGAGTACTTGTGCAATCACCTTGGCACAGACTCACATCAGAGAATAGTATTAGCTAATGCGTTACACTGCCTTAGAGCTTACACGGGGCCCTGGTGCTCATAACCCATGAAGTCTTCATAGCAGCCCTGGGGGCAGGTCTTAGGTCTTTTCTCCTTATGCCGGGTTTTGAGGCCCAGAGAACTGATTTCTGGTCCTGCATCTGGAACGAGGCCTGGAATGGAACCCATCTCACTGCAAACACCATGCTCTTTCTGCTGTAACAGCTGCCTTCTCAGAGAAGGGGAGGGCCCTGCACACATTTGGAGACTGTGTCCTGACAGAGAATCACACGGGGAGTGAGACCACGGGAATAGACGCTGACTGCCTGCTCCTCCTGTCCCCTCCTGCTCTCTGCAAGCCTGCTGCCTCCCAGTCAAGGTGAATGTAGACTTACTCAAAGGAGCTGGCTCCCCGGCTGCCTGCTGTCTGGGTACAGGAGGTAGGGTGGCCCAGCAAGAACCTGGCAACTTTCTCTTCTGACTGCTGTCTGCTCTCCCTCTTCCTCCGTTTCACCTGGGTCTGTCCCTGCCAAGGAAGTGTGAGGGCATGATAAATCAGAATGCCCAGCCCTGGGTGAGGGTAACCTTTAGGGCAGGGGATCCTGTGGCCAGCTGGGCTCTGGTCCCAGAGCTGTGGTTAGCAGCCCAGATGCAGTCTGATGGGGCTACTCTAACTAAGGAAAGTGTGAGGCTGGAGGGGTGGGCGTTGGGGTCTGCTTGGTGACACCCCCTTGGGGGCACCTTGTGGGCATCGCTGCCTCACCTTGCTGGGGGGGCAGCTTGAGGGTGTGCCCCAGAGGGCCGTCCTGGGTTTCAGCCCTGACTGAGCACCGTGAGCTTGAATGAGTCACTTAACCTCTCTTTCTCATAGTAAAATGGGAGTTACATTCGTTATCACCAAAATAACGCCACGTAACAAAAGACCCCAAAGCTCAGTGGCATCATTTATTCTCATGTTCAAGGACCGTGGGTTGACTGCACCTTGGCTGGGCTGGCCTGGACTCCAGGCTCTGGCTGCAGATTGGGTTTGAGTCTGTGGCACGTGTCTCTCGTCCTCCTTGGACCAGCAGCTGCAGGGGCCTGTGGTCTGCTCTATGCATGTTTATTCTGCAGGCCAGGCTGGAGGCGCAGTGGCTACTGAGACATGTTCTTTTCATAGCATTTGACCAGCACCCAAGAGGGCCCTCCCAGCCAGGCAGGGACAGCCGTGCCTCTGCTCTGACATCCTGTTGGTCAAAGCAAGTCACCCATTCAGGCCCAAAGTCAAGGGGTGGGAGGTCACTGCCCACGTGAGGCCGTGGCAAGGGTGTGGATGAGTAATTCTTTTACGGGGGAGGCAAGACTTGGGAACTCTAACTCCAGCCACCACCAAGGTACAGAAGGACTGACATACCACCGCCTGCTCACCTTGCACCCGCTATGGTTCAGGTACCATGCAAAGTGCCTCAGGTGCATCCCCTGTGTGGCGGCTATTCCCCAGCCTGTCTCCTTCACAGATGGGGAAATGAGGCCCTAGGAGCTGACGTCTCACCAGGCCACCCTTCCCTGTGTCCAAACCCTCAGTCTCTGTGGTCCACGCACTTCCCCCAGTGTGCATTCGCTTTACGTCTACCCTGACAAGCGTCCCCAGAGGTACCTGTGGTTATTCCTGCTTTGTAGATGGGCTGTCTGAGGCCAGAGAAGGGAGTCCCATAGCTGAGATCACCCATCCATCCAGGAAGCCGGAGAGTCTGTCCGCAGACCTCTGATTCTTTCCACGCTGAGTGCTAGTATCTGTTCCTTTTAGCCTTAAATATTTATTAGGCTAGGAGGGCAGGGAGCACTAACCTGCAAGTCAGGATATCCAGATTTTGGCTCTGGTTAGGTGTGAGATGCAGGCAAGTCTCTGTTGTTTGGCTTGGCCGCTGCGGAACAGACGGTGAATGACAGGAAAGCCCATTTCCCTCCACGAGCCCTGCCCCTGGAGAGGACGCTATTCCCATACATCCTCCAGGACGCAGCTCTCCTGGGCCCTGACCCTGACCTTCCTCTGCCCTGGGCTCTGAGGCCAGGGAGAGCCTGGGGCCCGAGGGCCAGAGGATTTCCTGGCTCGGCCGCACCAGCTGGCCAGAGAGCACGCAGCAGGCCCCCCACCTGGGGTCCTCGCCAGGGTTCTCTGTTTCCAACTCATCAGGGTGGGAGGGGAGGGTGGCACGGGGTTTTGAGGGGTGACTGGTCCAGTGTGCTGCGTTTGTCCGAGAGCTGGCTGGGACTCAAGAGGCCTAGGCCTGAGTCCTGGCCCTGCCACTAAAAAGCACATGGCCTGATTTTCCTGAGCCTCAGTTTCCTCATCTGCCATGTGGCCGAGCATCTGTCACAGCACCCCTGACCCTGATATTCTAGAGACGGGCCTGCTAGGCCCCTCGTGAGCACGCGCTGCAGGCCTTTGCCTCTCTGAACAGGGAGATTCATCTCAGACCCAGGTTTTATGGACTGTGTAGCACATTCACTGGTATGTAAGCTTCTGGTTTCTAGATGTGAATCTGGCTCTGAGGATGGAATCAACTTGCTCTGAATGTCCTTCCTTCAAAGTTGCCTTAAGACTGGCCCTATCCTGGGTGGTTTGGGCTGGTCTTGCCATAGGCAGGGTTCTGGACAAGAGAACCCTGCCGCTTCCTTTAGGCTTCTGGTCTGTGCACCTGTGTGGGAATTTGCACCCTGACCAGCATCTTAGTGCTAATTAGAGAGCTGGGAGGAGCTGGTAGTTACAAGGAGTGGGGTTGGGGTATCTTGATTTCTGGAGTTGGAGGCTGGGGCTGCATTTCATGCTAATCACAGGGGCCCAGGGAACCCAGCTGTGTGTGTGTGTGTGTGTGTGTGTGTGTGTGTGTGTGTGAGGTTCTTTAAAACTGCTAATTGTCAGGGTGAAAATATTTTCACACATTTGCTCTCCAGGAGAACGTTATTACTGAGCCCACTGGCAGCCTCGCTGAAGTCAAACGGCGGCCACAGTCAACATGGAAATCCTAATTAATAGATGCTCAGACGCTGCTCTCGGGCACCGCAGCGGAAGTAATTATCATGATTTAATTGACTTTTCTCCCCTCTGTTATGCACTCTGCTTGTTTTTTCCATTTTCTTGAGCTGGGAAGGATTTTTTTTTTTTTGAAAAAACCTTCTCTCTCTCTTTTTTTCCCTTTTATACAAACTGTCTCCACACCAGTACTCTATTTGTCAAATCCTATTACAGTAAATATTGTGACAGCGCAAATCTCTATATTACAGAAAAGTCCAGTGCCTGAGCCAATGGCTCACTTATTAGGAGCGTGTTGGTTTTGTAAAGGTGCAGTCAGACCCAGTGAAGGCGTCTGGCAAGCAGAAGCGGAGTCAGTTTTCTCAGAGCTGCTGGTTTCAGCAAGCTCCTTGGGACGGCAGGGGACAGACAGACATGTGCCCTAGAGCCACTCAAGGCAGGTTGCTGTCAGGACACATCCAGAGTTCAGAGCAATCCAAGGGACAGAAATGGGCCACTTCCAAGCTCCGAGAGCTAGTAAAACATCTGAAGAATTCTAAGCTGTGGTCAGGCCCTTCAGGGCAGCTGTATGCTCTCTCAGCTTTGATTAGCAGGGTCTGCTAATTTGGACTCTGACCCTGGTGAGTGGACCCTGTGTTCTCATGGGTTTCACTCTAATGGCCAGTGCCCTCAGAGCCTCCCTGGGCAAGCCTGAACGCCTTCCCCATCAGGCCATGCCTCAGGCTGCCAAAGGTCAAAGGGTGGGCCACCCTGGCACAGGTGTCCTCCCTGGTCCCATCATCTGTGGCAAGTGGGTGGGGGTCTGTGGTCTGCTGTCCACTCCTCAGGAGCTAGGGGCAGAACCTTTTGTGAATAGATGGGATTGTGGGAGCTGCCAAGGTAGCCCTCGAGAGCTTGACTGCTTGGGTTCGAACCCTGGTTCAGCCACTTACTTGCTGTGCATCCTTGGGCAAAGTACTTAAACTTGCTGCATCTTGGTATCCTCATCTATAAAATGATAGCCCTACTTCACAGGGTTGTCATGAAAGATAAATGACTTCAATCTGTGAAGCACTGGATAAGCGCTCAATAAAACGTTCACGTAACAGTAGGGACAGGTGGACGGGGTGGCAACTCCCAATGTCTAATCAGCAAGTGAGAAAATCCTAGAGTCACAGACCTTGAGGATGGCAGGGAGCCCGAGTATCCCTCTAGGTTAGCTCTCTCATCATTACACAAGGGGAAGCTGAAGCACAGAGAGGAGATGTAACCTTTTAATAATTTCATAATTAGTTAAATAATTTTAACTGATATGATATTGGGCTATTTGGCATGGAGCTAAAATTAAGACCAAGACATTTCCTTAGGTCTCATTGGGGGTGCTTAAGAGTGCTTGACTTTTATTAGACCATTACAGATAATAAAAGAAAAGAGAAGAGAAGATGAACCTGGGATTGTTCAATTTCTTCACTTTGTCTCCATTTGGGAATTCTGAGTTAGGCTCATAATAAGGTTTTAATTTTTTGAAGGAGGTGCATCATCTTCATTGATCTTCTTTTTCAGATGATTCCTGTGTGTTGGGTCAATGGGCAAGCTGTCACCAATCAGCTATGTTATTTTAGACACGTAGCTTTTCTGAGCCTCTGTTTCCTCATCTGAAAAATGTGGACACATTACCCTACCTGGACTGAAAGCTTCTCAAGGACAAGGATGGTTTCTTATTGACCGCTTCTTCTACTTCTAGGATATTGTCTAACACATATAGGTGTGGACAGGAATTTCTAGAAATGAGCTGAATGATCTCTTGAGGTGTAGTGAGGGTCAGAAGGAGTCAGCTTTGTAGGTTGTGTGGGCAGCTGTGCTCCTGAAAGTGAGGCCATTTGATGCAGGAACTAAGGTTCTAAGAAGTCAAGATACTCCAGACCTTGGTGGGCCTAGAGAAAGGATGACCTTTACTGGTCTGTTTCTTAGGATGGTTGGGGATGCAGGCCAGACTGGAGGGAGTTGAGAAGTGAGTGGAAGATGTAGAAATGGCGATGAGAGGTGTAGACAACTCCTGTGAGAAGTATGACTGTGAAAGGCAGAAAAGAGAGGGTCATCGCTGTGCCTGGGGGGGAGGTAAAGCAATGGGTTTACCAGAGGACTTTCACCTGTTGGTGAGATGGGGCCAGGTATAGGAAGCTCTGTAAATGTCTCCTGAATTAAATGAACTCTTAGCTGAGCCTTTGGGGTTGCCAGGGTCTTTCCCAGCATTCTCAATAGTGGTTGTGGAGGAGATGGTTGTAATAAATGAGAACCCAAGGCTAGCATATTGGTTAAGGCAGTGCTGAGTGCTGTAAGAAGTAGAAAGCTTGAATCTCAGTGCTTTAACACAATGCAAATTTATTTCTCACTCAGCAACAGTTCATTGAAAGTGGAGGGCAGCTTTCCATACAGAATTTAGGGCCCCTATTTCCTTCTGTCTTCAACATGTGGCTTCCAAGGTCACCATGGAAGGAGGAAGAAAAGGTAAAGAGTGTTCATCTGCTTCCTCATCACATTGGCCTAGGAGAGCTCACATTACTCCCACTCCCATTGGTGGAAATGAGTCACATGGCCACATAGGTGCAAAGGAGGCTGGGAAATGTAGTTCCTGGTTGAGCAGCCCTTTTCCAGCCATAGTTCTTCACTCTGGAAGGGAAGCATGAGTGTTTGGAGCACAAATCTCTCTGCCCAGGAATTACAACCCCTTTCAGCTATCTGAGGAGCACTTTCCCGCAGCCTGAGTAGACACAATCTATCTAACTGAGAAAATGTTAGACCCCAAATGAAGACCAGGCCCTGCTCCTGAGGGCAAAAGAGAGATAAGTCATTGATCTGGGCCTCAGTTTGCCCACTTGTATAATATTAAGTCCTGCCAGACCAAGTTAAGGGGATTAAGGGAGTTAAGGGTTGGCAGGGGCTGCGTTTGAGAGCTTGATCTTTCACCCACTAGCTGGATGGCATTGGGCAGGTTTCTAAACGTTCTGAGTCGTTGTAAAATCCTCCCTGAGCTGCCATGAGGATTAGCAGGACACTCCCGGCATATAGTTGCCCTCAGTAAATGTGAGCTGCTACTATTCATGTCATCTCTCCTTCATTACATCACCAGAAATGAAAGGTCTTGACTCAGGTTTAAGGGCAAAATGAATAGAATTGATATTGCCGGGAGATATTTTTGCCTTCATCATGTTCCATCCCTCTCTGTGACAATAAGAGGAGCTCTTTGAAGTCAAGTAGCTGGAGCGGGGGAAGAAGGGGAGAAGGAGAAAGGAGTCAGCCACTGGGAGCTGGGTCTCTCCGTCCCGCTCACACTGGAAGACCAGGATCGATGAATGAGGCTTATTTCTCGCTCGTCTCTAACAGCTACTGGAGTTCTGCTCTCCGGCAGCTGCTGTAAATCAGTTAGAAGACAAGGCTTGGTCCTGAATCCCACCCATCAGCCCCTACCTCCTGTTTTCTGGATCTTCCCTCAGTGAAAAACCTGCCTCCCCACCACAGTCGAAGATTTGGAGTTAAGGCCTTTGAGTTTCTTTGAGCTAAGTGGCGTTCTAAGGAATCCAGAGGCTCCTGGTGCGTTTGCATGCCCTCCTGCATGGATTTGCCCCTCTGCTAGGGAGAGATGGATTGGTGCACTTCCCCACCCCTGCCATTCCATGCCCCTCCTGGCGGTCATTATTTAGCGTACTATTGGGTACTTATTTGGCATGGTATCTTTTGTTTTGCATATTCCCTGCTTTAGCTAATCATTTGCCTTCTTAGGGGCCTCCATCCACCAGCCAGCTAGGGATGCGGGCAGGAACAGGGGATGTGGAGGCCTCCTTGTTTCTGAGGAAACCAAGCTGTGAGGGGGAGGGTCCCTGGGAAAGATCCGAAAGTAATGTGTCTCCAGGAGGGGAATGGGCCATTCTGCTTTACCTTGTACCTCGCCCCCGTCAGGGCCACTCAGTGACCTCCAAACAAAGCCAGGCCCTTGGCCTGGGGCTGTGGGAAGCCAAGCAGGGACAATGGGAGGAAGGAGAAAGCAGGGAGATAAAGCCCAGGGCCCTGGGGTCTATGCCTGAGATTCCGGAGGCTGGCTTCTCTCACCCCAGTGAGAGGAGGCTGCAGTGTAAACACGGCTGGGCTTCCTGTGGTTACAGGGCCAGTACCCTTTTTACTGTGCTGTGATTGTTGAAATTATTATTCCATTTCAGGAGAAGCCTGAGCAAGGACAGACTGCCTGTCTGATGCTTCCACAGGGACACTGCCATCATTCATTCATTCATTCATGCCACAGACATTTATCGGTACCAAAGGCTTTGCTTGGTACTGGGAATAGGAAAATCAACATCCACCCACCCCTGTCCTCAGTAAACTCTTCTCTGGTCCTGGAGACAGACACCAAACAGATCCTCATGGGTCAGTGTGGCCAGTTGAACAGTAGGAGTGCACCCAGGGTTCAGAATGAACCTGAGAATGAAGCAATGCACTGCCGTTTGGGGAGCGCTCACTGGTCAGGGCTCTGCTGGGAGGCGAGGGGTGTTCTCACCCAGGCAGTCTTCATGCTTCCTGAGTGCCAAAGGTGGTCAGAGAGTTCCCTTTTTTGATCTCTATCTGACTCCAAACCAAAGGACTCTTAGAAGGCAATCAGTTAGGAGGCTGACCTTCCAGCACCTTCCACGTGTCAGAACCCATTGTGGGAACTTTTACAGATTATTACCCCAGTGACGCTTTAATCCTCAGGACACCCTACGAGATAGGGCTGACTTTTATCCCATTTCACAGATAAGGGGACTGAGGCCCAGCCAGGTTAAGTCACTGGCCCAGTTCACATCACTGAGGAGGAGGGCAGCTGGGTGGGAGCCCAGGTCTGTGGGACTCCAGGGCCCTCACACTTCTCACTGGGTCTCGCCGCCTTTTGTAAACCTAGCCCCCTCAGGCTCCTGCAGAGGCTGAGCCCTGCCCAGGACAAGGCTAGTCTTGCCTGACTTGATGCACCCCAGAGGAGTCCCCTTCTGTGGGGGACCTCCTGACGGACCCGAGCTGGGAACAGGAGTCAGGGTCTGGCTGTCCTTAAAGGTTTCTGGCGTGTCTCTGGACCAGCCCTCGAGCCTGATAGAAATGTGTCGAGGTGGGTTGTCTGTGGGTTTCCGTATCACCTGGGGCCTATATTCTTTTACAAGGCCATTTCTTGGATTCTCAGCTCCCCCACTTTATACACAGAGACCCTGGGGGGCTTGTTTTTCCATCAGGATGTTTAGAGGCGGGTGATTTCTCAGCATGTCTCACAACACACGCAGGGCACGGTGGCCTCGGAAATCAGGCTGTGTGTCCTCACTCTGCTCCTCCCCTGACTGTGGGGCCTTGACCCGGGAGCTTCTGGCCTCCGTTTCCCATCATTAAAATGGAACAATGATAAAATCTCCCTTAAAGGGCTGGAGGAAAGACGGTGGGAGCTAGGGGATATAAAATACTCTTTACATCCCAAAGTTAGAGGGATACAGTAGAAAGAAGGGCTTTCCTGGAACAGGGGAAGAGAAAAAAAGCTTGTGTCCGCCAGTCCATGAACTGCAGGCATTTTTCGATTGTCCCTGTGTCTTCTGCCTGCAAATGTCACCAATATTAGCACCTCAGCTTCTGGGCGCCAGACACTGTGCACAGGGCTTTACCTGCCTCATCTCCTCTCACTAGGTGGAGAGATGAGGAAACTGATACACAGAGTGGTTATGTAACTTGCCCAAGGTCACACAGCTGACAAGTGGTAGAGCCAGGACTGAAACCAGAAATCTGACTCTGAAGCCAGAGCCCCTCATCCCGTGGGTCTGCCTCTCAACATCTGGGTGGCCTGTGGCTAGACACACACAGGTGCTTGTGTTCTGACCAGGGCATGAGTCAGCCGTGGTGTGGGGAGTTGCACTGGGAGTCCAGGGGAAGGGCATGGCTTTACTCTCTGCATAATGTCATTTCTCCTGTCTGCCTTCTTGAAAAAGGCAGTTGGGATACACCATGCCTCTCCCAGCATTCTGTGCTCCCGCCGCACTTAGAATAAAATCCCTGCTCCCGTGATGGTCCGCCCCCGTCCTCCTCCCAGGTCATCTCTCCACGCCCTTCCCCTCACCCACCCCACCCCATCCCCACCAGCCTCATCTCAGTTCTTAGAAGAGTGTGAGCCTGTTCTTGCCTCAGGGGCTCCACAGAGGCTGTTCCCTCTGTTTAGAGCACTTGTCCAGCCCCTCTCATTCTTCAGTGTTCAGCCTCCGTGGGGAGCCCTCCTTCCTCTTCTCTCTCATTGCACTCTATTTATTGCCTTTGTGGCACATGTATCTCTAACTGGATTTACAGATTGATTTGAATTTAATGATAGTGATTTGACTTAATAATAGTGTGCAGGTGCCATGGAGGCAGTGACATGTCCATTTGTTGTTCAAACGCATCCCAGGGTCACGCCTGCCGCTTGGCATAAACGTATTGCTCAGTTTTTACTTGCTGATTGGAGAGGGAAGGGCTGGGCCAGTTTAGACAGACAGGAAAGGGATGGGAAAATATTTATGGAGCATCAATTAGGTACCAGCCATAGTCTGGCCACATTCATTCATCTTCTTTGACTTTAGGAGGAAAAATCATTTGTACTTTACAAGTGAGGAAACTGAGACAAAGGACGCTTAGGCCAGGGATCACTCAAATTTTTACATGGGCCAAACAGCAAACACAAATAAGTGAGTTGGTTGAGTGACAAATGAACAAACAAGCCAGGAGCCCAGGCTCAATGATAATGGGCATTTAAACCATGACTTGATTGTCTGGGAGACACTAGGGAGCGGTGGGGACTGCGGTAAACCTCAACACGCACTCCATCTGAGGAAAGAAGCTACTTTATGGCGCATCAGTTAGGTACCAGCCATAGTACTGGAGCTGATGAATGGTGTTACACTTTTTTGTTCATTGCTTTCAAGGTCCTTCACCTAGGCCTTTACCAGCCCCAAGAACCCCAGAACTTGGCTTTGCAACAAGCAAGCCCACATATCCACACCTGACCATCACTGTGCTTATTCACAAGCCTGTTCACCGCTCCCTGGTCCTGCTGGAGAAGTTTGGGTCATCAGAGTGTCTGGGTCGTTCATTACTCACCCATTGATTCATTCACAAATGTATGTTTTATAAATTTAACTAGAGTTGATTTACAATATTGTGTTAGTTTCAGGTGTACAGCCTCAGATTCTTTTCCATTATAGGTTATTACAAGATATTGAATATGGTTCCCTGTGCTCTACAGTAAATCCCTGTTGTTTATCTATTTTATCTATTTTATATATAATGTGTATTTGTTAATTCCCATATTCCTAATTTATCCCTCCTCCCCTTTTCCCATTGATAACCATAAGTTTCTTTCCTATGTCTGTGAGCCTGTTTCTGTTTTGTAAATAAGTTGATTTGTATTTTTTTTTAGATTCCACCTGTACGTCATATCACATATTTGTCTTTCTCTGTCTGACTTACTTCACTTAGTGTGATAGTCTCTAGGTCCATCCGTGTTGCTGCATATGACATTACTCTTTTTTATGGCTGAGTAATAGTCCATTGTATACATATACCACATCTTCTTTATCCATTCCTCTGTTGATGGACACTTAGGTTGCTTCCACGTCTTGGCTATTACACAAACGTATGTTGACGTCCACTCTGTGCCGGGCAATATTCTCCATGCTAGGGAAACAGTGAACAAAGTCTCCATCCCCCTGGAACTCTCCTTCAGGGAGTCACTGGTGGGGTAGGGAGGTGCCCAAGACAGAGTGGTCCAGGAAGCCCTCTCGGACAAGGTGACATTTGAGCAAAGACCTAAATGAAATAAGGGAGCAAACTGAGCAAAGATCCAGGACCAGAGATTCTGAGCAGAGGGAGGACCAGTGACCAGATGCCCAGATGCCCTGAGTGGAGCAGCCTGGGGTGTTCAAGGAATAGTGAGGGGCCATTGATCAAAGGGGCTGGGGAGGCGACGAGGGGAGGAATCCCTCACTCCCTTTACTGCGCTGGGTGGACGCCGGCTCCTGTCCGGGCTCTTGACTAGTGTCACATGTCACTCATTTGATTCCCCACCTTATGAAATAGGCATTATGAGACTCACTTCTTCACATGAGGGATGTGAGCACACAGAGGTTAAGTAACTTACCCCAAGTTGACATCCATCCTGAGTGGCCAGCGCGTGGGATTCAAACCCACTGCCTCTGAGTCTCTTCCTTTTCACAAGCGCGTTTTCCGCATCTTGCCAGCGTCTGTACGTCTAGCAGCCAGCACAAGTCCTAGCAGAGTCCATGTTGTGAGGGAACGAGTGAATGATTCTTCTTTTTGTTTGGGGTACGCGGGCCTCTCACTGTCGTGGCCTCTCCCGTTGCGGAGCACAGGCTCCGGACGCGCAGGCTCAGCGGCCATGGCTCACGGGCCCAGCCGCTCCACGGCATGTGGGATCTTCGCGGACTGGGGCACGAACCCGTGTCCCCTGCATCGGCAGGCGGACTCTCAACCACTGCGCCACCAGGGAAACCCCGAGTGAGTGATTCTTGTTGTACGTTTTCCTCTCAGTGGAGAGGAAACTTCATTTTTCTCCTCAGCTCCCCTCTCTTCTTTTTTCTTCCAGCTCCCTTGCTCCCTTCTGCTCCTTCTGTCCCTCCCCAGCCCAGCTTCCATTTCCACTTCTCAACCCAGGGCCCTCAACTTCCACGTCTGGAGTCAGATCCTCCCCCAGTCTGGAAAGAATCTTCCCCACTCTGAGCTGCTTTTCTCCACGTTGACAGCTGAAACCTAAGCCCGGAACAAGCCTACCATCTCCCCCTCAAACCACCACTGCCCCCAGAGAGCTGTTTCTCTGTGGCATCCTCGTTCTCCCAAGGACCGCAGGGAGGAGCCTCCCATCCCCCCAGCCTCCTCCTCTGGCCCCACAGCCCAGGGCTTTTGGTCTGCCGTGGCCAGGCCTCCCAGAGCTGCCCCTCCTCGCCATCCCGGTGCCCTGGAGCCCGGCGTGCCTGCTCTCCCCAGTCCTGCAACAGCGTGTCTGTTCATTCAGTGGACAGTCCCCTCACCAGCTTCCCCGCTCACTCACTCGTCCAAAGAAACCTCCCAGTGCCAGTCTTCACTGCCATTTTCAAGGCCTTCTACAGAGGATGGGCCTGGATGTCCTGGATAGCTGTGGGACTTTATTTGCCAACAATGCCCCTTTGACATCTACCAAGTGAGGCTATTCACTAATACCTCTCTGCACTCCCATTCTGTGCCTGTGCCCGCACAGTCCCCTCCACCAGGAAAGCCCTTCCTCCCTTCTCTGCCCGCCTAAAGCTTCTGCATCTGGAAGACACTTCCTCCAGGGGGCCTGCCGCTACTGCTCCAGCCGAAGCACTTCCTCCCAACTCGGAGCTCCGCAGCACACTGTCTGCCCCTTACCGTCCACTTCTGTGCCTGGCTGTTCATGACTCAGGGCACAGGGCGGGGACCTGGGTGCAAATCCTAGCTTTCCTTCCTGTTGGCTGAGTGACCTTGGGCAAGTAGCCTAACGTCTCTGATCCTATTCTGTCATCTGTAAAGTGGAATAATAAGATTACCTTGGTGGATTCATTTAATGATTAGAGACTAAGTGAGGCCCCCAGCTCCATGCTGGCATGCCGCACATGGTGGCTGTGAGAAAATTACTTCTCCTTTGCCTCTAGCTGCCCTGATGCCAAGGGTGTTACCTTCCACCTCCTCCAGGAAGCCCTCCTTGGCCTCCCAGGCTTAGTCCTTCCTTCCTTTTATACCCCTAGCACTTCATTAATGACCACTTTTCCCCCCTTAGAGCAGTTATTGAATGATTTTGTCGTTTATGCTAGATTCAGCTTATGAGGGTGAATGACATAATCTTACGTCGAGGAGCTGTTGGGTGAGTCCACCGCAGATCCTCGTAAAGCCAGGAGGGTGGCCAGCAGGGAAGAGGAACCAGGAGCAGGCAGACCACCCTGCCGGGCAGAGAAGGTGCTGTGTGCACCTAATCCACACTTTGCCTCCGCCTTCATTTTTCCTTCTTAAAAGTCGCCTGGGTCTCTGGGATCTGGGGACTTGCAGGGGAATAAAGACACCCCCGCATTCCGGATCATCTGCTATTAAGTGCTCGCTCCCATCTAGAAGAGGAGGATGCTTTGCCCGTAACCTGCCCAGATAGAGCCTGCTGGGCAGGTAAATAACACACAGAAAAGGAATGTATGACGACAGCTGGGAGATCATTAATTACTGCCCCCCTCTGCCCCGCCACAGGGAGCCCAGGGATCAGCCTTTTGTTTCCAAGGTTTAAACCCAGGCAGGAACTGTGAGGTCTCCGAGACCAGGAGCAAAAAGGGACCTATCTATGATTTTCTTTTCTTTCTTTCAAAAAGACTCATGGGGAGATGAGGGGGGGGGGGGGGGCATTGAGGCACTGAACAGTCAGTCATTAGCTTCTTTCAAGCCTTGTACCTCGGCCGCTCTGGCACAAGGACCTGCCAGCTCCCATGGCCCCCTAGAGCCTCTCCGCTCTGCTGAAGAAACAAATCCCTGCCTTAGCTGGGCTTTGCATTGGCTCGGAGGGAGACAGCCTCAAGGGTTCCTTCTCTGGCAGGGGGGGAAGCAGCCCCAGGGAAAGGCCCGACAGATTGGGCTTCAGATCACACTGTGTGCCTGAGTTGGCAAATGCTGAATCTATTTTGTTTTTATTATTGTTTTACTTTGATGAAACCCAAGACTCCACAAGGGGTTCTCACCCGTTGTCCTTTACTAGATGCATCTCCCTGGCACCCGTTCCTCCATTTTCTTACGTCTTCAAGGAGTTGGGGAAGTCATCACACAGAGAGGAGGTGAGGCAAGCAGGCTTGGTGTCAGGCTGACGTGGGTTCAAATCCCACTCGGCTACTTAACGCTGTAACTTGGGCATATTGCTAAATTTCTCTGGCCTCAGTTTCCTCATCTGAAAAATGGGAATCATCACAGCACTCACCTCAAAGGGTTGCTGTTAAATGAGATGACATACGTATCATAGTCTGGATGCTGCAGAAGTAGACTCCAAGATGAGCATTTGTGGGTAAGGGATTTATTAAGGAAGAAACCAGAAAAAACCAGTAAGAAGTTGGGGGAGCAGAGCAGGGAAGGAGAGGAAGCCAAGAAAAGGAGAGATGTCAGGCGCCGTCCTGTAGAGGCTGTTCCAGCCTGACCCTGCCAGGAATTCTGGGGTGTAAGTTACATCTCTGGGTTTGTCTCAGCTTGCGACAAGAGAGCTGGGCTCTCATCCTCCCACGCCCTCAGACATTGGCTGAGGGCCACCCCGAGCGTGGGGGAGGGATGTAAGCTCCCAGACACTTCTGGCTCCCTGTACATGGGGACAGAGGGTTCCAGCAGCCCAAGGGCAACCTTCTCATGAGAGTGGCAGGTGCAGGCCTTCAGAGGAAGAAGCACACAAAAGGGGGGCCTCGGAGGATCCCTGACAGCTGCTGTATATGGAGCTGTTACCTAGCACGTAGTGGGTGTGCAGCTTGTGGTATCTGGGGTCAGAGTCCCTGGACAATTCATGAAGATGAGGGTCACAGAGAGGTTAGGACCTTGACCTATAGACGAACAGCCCATCCATGCAGGGGCTGGAGTCAGTAAATCCTTTGGCAGATGTCATAGTCCTTTGGAGTGCTAAGCTGAGATCTTATTCTCATCACCTAAGAGTCCTTCTGTGCCTTCCCTGGGGGTTTGGACTACTCCCAGGGGCCGATTCTGCTGGGAAAGTGATCTGTAGCCCAGCTCTGATCCTGTCTCACTGGGTGGGTGGGGGCACCAAGATGTGTCCACTCCACTGTTGATGAGCTTTTGGGAGGAGTGGTAGGCGGAATAATGGCCTCCCAAAGATGTCCATGTCCTAATGCCTGGAACCTATGAATATATTTTCTCACATGGCTAAAGGGCCTTTGTAGACATGATTAAGTGAAGGGTCTTGAGTTGGGGAAATCATCCTGGGAGATCTGGGTGGGGCCACTCTAATCACATGGGTCCTTAAAAGAGGCAAAGGGAGGTTTGACTACAGAAAAGGAGTGTCAGGGTGACGCAGCCTGAGAAAGATGAGGCTGGTCTTGGCTGACCTTGAAGACAGATGGGACCATGAGGCAAGGAACACAGGCAGCGTCTAGAATCTGGAAAAGGCAAAGAGAAGGCTTCTCGCTAGTGTTTCTGGAAGGAACACAGTCCTGCTAACACCTTGATTTTTGCCCAGTGCGTCCCATTTAAAAGGACTTCTGGCTTCCAGAACTGTAAGATAATAATTGTGTGTTGCTTTAAGTCCCTACATCTGTGATAATTCATTACAGCAGCCAGAGGAGACCGTATTAGGTGGTGTGATGTGTCAGCCTGGCGTAGTACCCAGTTACAGAAGCAAACACCAATCGAGGCGCTGCCCTGAAGGTGTTTTGTAACTGTGGCTACCGTCTGCAATCTGTTGACTTTAGGTATGTAGGAGGGCCTTATCCAATCAGTTGAAAGGCTGTATGAGCAAAAACTGAGGTTTCCCAGGAAAGAAAGAATTCTGCCTCAAGACCTCATTGACTCCTGTCTGAGTTTCCAGCTCAGACTCCTACTGGTTCTGTTTCTCTGGAGAACTGACGGGTACAGACGGCTTCCAGTGTTTTAGGCTATTACGGACAGTGCTGCTATGAGCACTGTGGTGGACACACACAGACGTTTCTGCTCATTCACCTCCATGGGGGAGCTGCCCTGTGGTTCAGAGCATTAGCGCCTTGGACCCCGGTCTCCCAGCTCCCATCCTGCCCCCCCTCCGTGACGGCTGCTTCCTGGCCTCCTGCAAGGGGAAGCCACTTCCCAGACACCCTCTGGGACAAGGCCAAATAAATGAGCCTGTGTCCGCCTATTTCCCTCTCCCGAGTTTCTCTCTCAGGCTCTTCGTTCCCTTTTCCTGGGGCCTCTGGTCCATCTCTCTCCCTCCCACGGGGCCTCCGGCTTGTCCTTGCATCTCTGTCCCCCCTGCACATCCTCTCTCGAATCCAAATCCCTCTGCCACTCTTCCCCTCTCATCCAGCCTGCCTCCTCTCTACTCCCTCTCTCCTCACCCCCCGGAGTCTCTCTGCCCCAGGGGTCTCTTTCTGCCAACTCCTCCCCCCACCACCTGTCTTCTCTCTGCTTCACTAATCTTGTCTAATTGCTTTCTGGAGCCAAGATTGGCACCATCAGAGCTGAGCCTGCAATGGGGAATAGGAGGTGACAGAGTGATGCTCCCAGATGCTCAAGGACCATTTAGGGGTTAGGAGGGCCTTTGGCCAATGGGGAGTAGCCGGAGGGCAGGGTGGGCCAGTGACTCTCCATCTAAGGAGGTGGAGGTGAGCTCGATTTTTTGATTCCCTAGGGCTCCCCAGGCAGGAAGGCCTTCCTGGGGCCCAGAGCTGGGCTCTTAACAGCCCGGGTGGGGGGTGGAGAGGAGAAGATGCAAGTTCCAAGGCATGAAGTAACATGCATGCCTGAGGGCACCCAGCTCTGAGCTGGGTTGGAGCAGGATTCCAATCCAGGACAGGCTGGCTCCGGAAGGTCCTCTTTCCCCTTGTTGGCCGCCTCCTGACGGGGCAGGCACAGACTCTGATGGGCAAAGCAAACCTCAGGCTCTTTCTGTTTCAACATCAGTGCAGCTGCACGCTGCTTGCCGGTGTGCAAAGCATCCCACCTTAATTATCCTGCTTGATCATGACACAGCTTGCAGTGCAGGCAGGAGATCTTAGCTCCACTTTACAGACAAGAAAAGCACGGCCTGGAGAGATGGAATCGCATGGTCGCAAGTGGCACAGAGCCATCTGTCTCCAAGCTCAGGGCTTCTGGTATGTGACCGTGGGCACAGCTCTTCACTGCTCTGAGCCTGTCACCCAACTAATCCTATCTCTGAGGGTTGTAGTGAGAATTAAATGACACAAGGATGCAGAGAGCCTGGCATCGTCACAGTACCTGCTGGGTTCTCTATACACGAGCATTTTCTTTCTTTGGGAAATTCTTACATGAGCTTCTGAGGGCGGCTAGAGCTCTGTAGTGCTGCCTGAGAGGATGAAAAACTGCACAGATATTTATTGAGTGTCTACTGTGTATATGTCAGAGGGTTCAATGGTGACAGACAGAGTGGCTGCCCACATGGAACTTACACTCCAGCGCAGAGGACAGAAAATAAGGAAGCCACGAATTCATCTAATGAGCGCATGTTGTCATCATTGGTATGAAAGTGAAAAAGAAAACACAAGAAGGTGGACTGCTTATCTGGTCAGGGAAGGCCTTTGAGAAGGGGACCTCTGAGCCAGTGCCCTAAAGCAGGCAAAGGCTGGCCATGCACAACTGGGGAGAGGGTTCCAGGTTAAGAGGGCAAGGGGCGCAAAGGCCCTGGAGCAGGAATGGATTTGAGTGTTGCAGGATGGAGGGAAGAGCATTATGGCTGAGACCCAGTGAGAGGTGAGGGAGCGGTTCCAGCCAAGGCCGGGGAGGTTGGCAGGGACCTGACCATGAGGATCTGGTCATGGGTCTGGACTTTATTCTAAGTTGAATAAGAATAAGCCGTATATAAGGTTTTAAGCGGGGAGGGACATGATGTAATTTTGACCTTAAGAAGTAAGCAATTTATAAGCTCATAAACAGTTCTAGTTGAAAGGATTGCTAAATATGATCTAGTCCACCCTTGTAAGGTGCAGTGAGGAAACTGAGGTCCCAAAGGCGAGAAGAGGTATCCAATGTCACCCAGCACATCAGGGCAGAAGCAGCCCTTGAACCCAGGACCGCAGACTCCAGCTTCAGTGCTCCTTCCTTTAAAAGGCCAGCAGAAGCCCCAGGCCAGGCACCGCCTCTGTCTCCTTCAAGGATCATCCCTGCACTGCTCTGGCCGATAGCCTGAGGGACCACACCAGAATCTGTGCCTTCCCAGGTCAAACCAGTGGCCATCCCTTTCCCATGATGACTTTTGTTCCATGGCCACCATCTTAGATCCCTTGACACCAAAAAATACATGTGGGCCAGGTTTGAGTTTTAAACCACACCCTTGCCATAGTAATTGCAATTCTGCCTGGATATACTTGACCCCATGCAAAGAGACATCTGCTAGCAATTCTGGGAATGCAGTTAGCATTTTTGCTCTGTGATGCACAGAGCATTTCTCGTGCATGACCATGTTTCTCCCTCTTGGAGGGGAGTCCTGGCAGCACGACCCTCTTTTTGCAGATGGGGTGATGAGGCCAGGAGTGGCTGACTGACTTACACAAAGTCAGAGAGGGAGAGGGAGCAAGAGAAGGGGCCTCTCTTGGCAAGTGAAAGGGAAGAGAAAGAATAAAATGAGCACAGCATCTCCGAATTCCAGCATTAGAACCTAAGAATCATTCTCCAGGCTCTGAGGATCATAAACTGATAGGGCTCATAGGCCTTAGAGATGGCTTGGTCCAATTGATCCTCTGGTCATTTATTTAAAAATCCTATTTGGGAATAATATATATACAGTAAAATACATACGTCTCCAATATATAGCTTAATGATTTGTTTTGTATACCAAGTAACCACCATGCAGATGTAAATATAGGTGAAGCCTGGCCATGCAGAACTGGGGAGAGGAGGGTTCCAGATTGAGAAGGCAAGACGTGCAAAGGCCCTGGGGTAGGAATGGATTCAAGTGTTGCAGGATGGAGGGAAGAGCATTATGGCTGGGGCCTAGTGAGAGATGAGGGAGTGGTTCTAGCCAAGGCCGGGGAGGCTGGCAGGGACCCATGCCATCAGCTCAGAAGGCTCTCCTGTGTCCCATCCCAGTTGATACTCTCCTTTCCTCACCCCCTTCAACCCCCAGGTAACTGCTGTTCTGGCTTCAATCACCATCAGGCTGTTGTTCTTGTTCTAGAACTTTATATAAATGGAATCGTATAGCATGAACTCCTCCAGACCTGGCTTCTTTCACTCAACATGATGATTTTATGATCCTTCCATGCATGTTGTTGCACATGACAGCAGTTCTTTTCTTTTTTAGTTGCTGTGTAATATTCCATCGTGTGAATATATATATATATATATATATATATATATATATATATATGAACTGATTTATCCATTTTTCTGTGGATGGACATCGAGTTGTTTCCCATTTGGAGTACTTATAAATAAAGCTGCAACAAACATTGTGGTCCAGGCCATTTTGTGGGCATATGCAGGCATTTCTCTTGGGTGTGTAACTGGGAGTGGAAATACTGAATGGTCATGGGTTTGACTTTAATAGAGAGTGCCAAAGAGGATGGTTGTACCATTTGATGGTCGTAGCAGTGCATGAATGTTCTAGTCTGTCCATCTCCTCACCCACGCTTGGTGTCAGCCCTCTGTTCAGTCCTAGTCAACTGGTGATTCTGTATCTCATTATGGTTTTTATTTGCATTTCCCTGGTGAGTAATGATGCTGAGCACCTTTTCATATACTTGTCAGCTACTTGGATATCTTCTTTTGGGAAGTATCTTTTCAAAACTTTCGCCCAATTTCAACTGGGTTGTTTTCTTACTTTCTTATTGATCTGTAGGCATTCTTTACATATTCTGGATACGAGTGCTTTGTAATACATATGTGTTGTAATACATATTTTGTAATACATACTTTGTAATACATACTTTGTAATACATATTACATACATATGTAATACATATGTCTGAGGTTTGTTTTTCACTCTCTAAACGGTCTGAGGATAGTTTGAGAAGGAAGAGAATAAATACTTATTGAGAGCTTCCTTTGTGCCAATCCAGGTGCTCTGCAAGTCTGGCTCACCTTAGCTGACACTCATCACCGCTCAGGGAGGGAAGCATCATCACCCTCCACCTCTCCATGCCCCCACACCACCTGACAGTAAGGGATTTAAAGAGCTGGCCCATGATCCCAGGGTTGGCAAGTGGCTGGGCTGGATTTCTCTGGTCCCGAAGCTCCCTCTCTCTGCTTTGGGTGCCAGTTGAAGAGGTAGTGGTCCCCCCCAACCCCCCACCCCTGTTCTTGGCCTGTCTTACCATCAACGGCCAAGTAGAGAGCAAGATCTGGGAAGTGCATGTGTCTTTGCCTTCCCCGGAGTGAGGGCTTCCTAACTTAGCCGCCTTGTTTTGTTTGAAGTGAAGTTCTTGGCATCTTTAACTAATTCACATTCCATTGCAGATTCGAAAGAGCTTCCAAAAGCGTCTTGAAAAGATTGGCACTGTCTGGTGTTTGGGATTATTCTTAATGCCAATACCTTAAATGTATATAATTCCTTTCGTTTAGAAAGTGCTTCCATGATGAATGTCTTATTGCATCCTCATTAGATAAGCATGACGACAGTTATTAGAGAGATCGTGTTCAGTAGGCTTTTACGGAGGCCAGAACTTCTGATTTGTCCTGATCTGCAGAACCTGGGGCTGGAGGTGCCTCGTGGAGCAAAATGTCGGGACTCAGTCAGGGCCTGGCTGGTCCCAGGAGCCTCAGACATTTAACAGAAACAGCAGACTTTGGGTGTGTGCGTGCTGGGGGCCAGCACGGCCAAGAGGAAACAGAGTTGCATTTATTATAAACTGTGAACCAAGACAGGCTTCCTGCCCAGCAGGAGAACAGGTAGGAAAGTGGCTGCTTGTCCGGGAGTTTGTCTCTCCCCTCGCATTCCGCAGTCGTTTGAGGAGTGCCACTGGGAGCAGGGCCTGGGCCAGGGAAGCAGAGATAAGCCCGCGGGTCTCAGCGCTTCAGGAGTGAACCTGGCCGTTCACAAGCACCAGTGGTTGAGCGCTCACTGCCTGCCAAGCCCAGAGTGGAGAGCTCCGCGGGCATTCGTGTTATTTAACCCTCACCAGGACCTGTGAGTGTGATGACCCCCTCAGGCTTGGTGGGGAGCGAGGGAGAGCCCTGTGCACTGCTAACTCTGGCAGGAGGCGTGGGGCAAAGCTGACTGGGCAGGGCACGGGGCCGGGGGTCTCCAAGTGGAGAGGACTCCGAGGAGATCGGGAAGGCTTTGGGGAGGGGGGTGGCTTTTAACCAAGGCCCCTGAAGAATGCGTAGGATTTCGAGAGCAGAAATGAGGAGAGGGGGTCTTGCTGGCCAAGGCATCAACAGAGGCAGAGGCCAGAGATGGGAAAGCACAGGACAGGCAGCAGAGGATGGTGGCCAAGGGCATGCCCTGCCGTCAGCAAGACCCAAGTGTGAACCTGGGCTGCCCCACTTACCTGCTCTTTGACCTTCCATGCATGACATCACCTCCCCCTCACCAGCCTCCCCCAGATGTTTTAAAAAATTGAGGTGACATTCACATGACAGAAAATTAACCGTTTTAAAGTAACAATTCAGTGGCATTCAATACAGAGTGTTGTGCAACCATCACTTCTATCTAGTTCCAGAACCTTTTCTTTACCCCAAAAGGAAACCCCACACACGTCAAGGCCCCTCTCCACGGCGCCTGGCAACCACTAATTTGCTTTCTGTCTATATCGGTTTACCTATTCCAGACATTTTATATGGTTAGAATTATACTCTATGTGGCCTTCTGTGCCTGGCTTCTCTCCCTTAGCATAATGTTTTGGAGGTTTATCCATTTTGTAGCATGCATCAGTACTCCATTCCTTTTTCTGAGTGAATAATATCTCATTGAAAGCCTATATTACGTTCACCTGTGTACTCATGTAAATATTGACGGACATTTGGGCTGTTTCCACCTTTTGGCTACCGTGAATAGTGCTGCTATGAGCAGTCGGATACAGGTGTCTGTTTAGACCTGGCTTCGGTTATTTGGGGCATAGACCCAGGAGTGGAATTTCTGGGTCATGTGGTCATTCTATGTTGGACTTGTTGGGGAAGCGTCCCCTTCTTGAACCTCAGTTTCTACATCTGTAGAATGGCGATGATAATGATAGCTTTCTCATACAGGGTAGATGAGACAAGGTTTTTGAGGATTAAATGAAGTCCAACGCCCAAGGTAGCGAGGGCTCAAGGTACCTTGGGAGAGGCCCTGATACAGAGGGCTGAAGGTTTTTGGGCGGGAAGGATGAGGGGGCAGGGGTCCTTGTGCCTGGCTGGGCTCGGCTCTGCCCCGAGCAGTGGGCTGTTGGAGGCCTTCTGCCTTTTACTCACCAAGGATAGGGCAGAGGGAGCAGATGGCTGGTGCTCTGGGAACCAGGCCCCCTTCCTGCCTTTGGATCCAGGGAGGCTAGCCTTCCCTGGCCCCGCTGTGCCGCCCTCACCCAGGGGGCCGGCTGTCGGATTCACCCCTGGAGCGCGGGCCACTGCCTGCCCTTCCCCCTCCCCTCCTTCTTTCAGAGCCTGCCATGGAGCTGTTCAGGCTTGCAAGCAGCAGGGGTTCAGAAACTAAATTAACAGGTAAAAATTCCCATTCTCTGCCTGTTACCCGCCTGGCTGAGCTGCGTGATCTGTGACATACAGGAACTGGGGGGAGGGGGACCGGGGAGGAGCCAGGTCCGGGAGAATCACTTAAGAGCGAGAGACCCCCGGGCCTGTGATGTGGAAGAATGGCGCCAGGGAAGCAGTCTCCGGTGAGACTCCACACTCCCTCTCCACTTCCAGAACTGCCTCCCCCAGGCTGTGGGCCCTGAGTCACAGGGCCCAGGAGGTGGCAGAGGGGGACAGCGAGCTTTGCCCTGGGCATGGCCCTAACCACGGGGCCTCCCTGCTCTCCATCTCTGCAGATGTATCCAGGTCCCCTTTGTTAGTGGGAGGCAGGCCCTGGGGCCCAGCAGTCAGGCAGAACTGAGGTCTAACCCAAGTGCAGCCACGTAGGAGTTGCAAGTGACCTTGGGCAAGCTATAACCCCCCTGAGCCTCAGCTCCATCTATATGATTGGAGCTAAAAAACCCTCTTGGCTGGCTTGTCGCTGGTGTTCAGTGATATCAGGAGGGGAAGGGGGTTGCGCAGCATGTCATAAGATTGGGGGGGCGGTCGGTGGTCATGGTTGAAGGGACCGTGTCAGGGTCAGTCGGTGTCTCAGATTTGACTCCTGCCAGACGCTGACTCTCGAGAAGGCAGGAACCGCGTCTGTCTCCTTTGTGTCCGAGGTCCGGCTCTCTGAAAGCAGAACCTGAGCCGGGATGGTTGTGCAAGTGAATTATTGAGGAAGGATTCTCGGGACCAGAGAAAGGAGCTGGATGAGGCAGAGGAAGAAGCTAAGCAAGGACGGGGTTCAGGGGCGCTCTAGCCTCAGCCGGATCCCAGGGGAGCTCTGGAGAGCGAATGACGTTGCAGAGTTTGTGCCCAGCACCCTCTGTCCGGGGCTATGGGCTATGCCTGGGGGTGGGGCAGGGGTGCAGCCTCCCAGGCATCTCTGGGTGATGTGAATCCAAACAGCAGGGCCAGCAATCCCCCCCCAGAGAAGGGGCAGGTGGAGACTTCTGCATCCAGCGCACCTGCGCGGTCGAGGGAGGGGTGCGCCCTCCAGGCGCGGACGCACACAGCCTAATCCCTTACTTTGGAATTAGGAAGAAAACTACTCCGGCTGTGGCACCTGACGGACTTAGGTGTGAAGCCCCTTTCTACCGCTTACTAGAATCATCCACCTCCCTGGGTCTCCATTTAGAGACCCCCCCTCCCACATAGGATCCAGAGGAGGACACACAGACGCCATGGAGACAGCGGCTCCACCGTAGCCCCTGAGCACCTTTTGGGTGGGTGGAGTCAGGCTTTCTGCTCTCACCGTCTGCATGGAAACCATCCCGGGACGGGTCTCTCCTGCCTGGCCTGGCCTGGCCTGGCCCGTGAGAGCTCCTTCCCTCCTACAGATGGGAGGTGGACTAGTGATCTCTAATAACCCCTGTCCCCAGGGCCAGGAATGAGAAACACAGCCGGATCCTTCAGCGTCGGGGTCAGCCAAGGCCTGGGATTTCCCCAGAGGTGTTTGTCCCCAAACGATTGATTTATTCTCATTGTTATTTAGCGAGTGATACATGGATACATTCCCCTTATTTAAAAAAAAGGACACATTTCAGGAAAGGTTAGAAGCCCTAATGCCAGGTACCTTTCCCCACGTCTCTGAGGAGTCGCCACGGTTTGTCCAGAAAACTGATGTTAAGTCCACAGCCATGTTTGCATGTGGCCGAGGTGTGGTCAGGAAAGCTCCCCTTCTTGCCGGGGCTGCCAGGGGTCTGGGAGGGACCCACAGAGCAGTGAGGGAGCTGCGGCTGGGGTTTCCCCCAGATGTAGATGGAGCTGTAATTGTAATACTAATAAAAGCTTCCACTTACTGAGGCCTACTCCACCCAGACACCATGCTGGGCAATCTCCTTGTGTCTTCTTGTTTAACTTTATGAGTGAGAAGTGTCATGTCCCCATTTTACAGGTGAGGAAACTGAGGCTTAGAAGGGTTCACATAAGGTGTCCAATAGCATAATGAATGGTGGGCCCAGCATTTGAATTCAGCCTCAGTCACCGATGAGGCTGCAGGAGCCCCTGATTCTTGTTTCCGTCGGTACCGGCCTGGCTTTCTCCCAGGTACAGGGCATGTCATCCCGGGGACTCAGGCCCTTCAGATTCTTCCTCACCTCACTTTTGCCCATCTGCGGGGACTTAGCCCCCTTCCTTTCACTTGAGCATTGAAAATCATTGAATACCTCACCTCATTTTGTAGAGGAGAAAGTAGAAGCCCAGAGAGGGCACATGACCTAAATGGGGCACACAGCAAAGCTGTCCCAGAGCTGTGACTCCGTGTTCTTGATCTTTCGACCTTATTGCTTTAAGCCAACACCAGACTTTGCTGTGAGTGTGGGTGTGTGTGGGTGTGTGTGGGGCTGGGTGTGTGTGTGAAGAGCCACAATGTGTCGGGAAGGGGGCACAGGAGGCCCATGGGGAGAGGAAGGAAACATCTCTGCTCGGCCGCTTTCATCATATACAGCTGAGCACGGGCCAGCAGAGCCTGGCTGGCTCTGAGTAGAAGCAACTGCATCCTGGCTTTGTGCGCCCCTCTCCACATCTACCTGGAGAGTCACGCTTCCTGTTTGTCATCTGGGTTAGTGCTGCATCCGCGGAGGTTGGTGGCCGGAGCACTTGCCCTGTGGCCTTGCCCTGCGGCTGCGCAGGGAACCTTATGTAAATTCTTATCTCTCAGGCAACAGAAATAGATCCAATGTCCCCTGGAAAAGTTTCCATCAGCCTCCCGGGAGGGGGCTTCGGAGCTCCAAAGACCAAGGCTTGAACTTCAGACAAAGAAGGAAAACCCTGGACCTGAAGTGGCCCCCATCAGCCCCTCCATGAATTTCCTTTGACTCCTCGCTAGCCCAAGCTCCGTCTCAGCACCCGTGACCCACCTCTCCTCTCCCGTTTCACGCCTCCGCCAGGGCACAGCCTGCTTGCTCTTCCCTCCACCTGTCGTGCAAGTTGAGGCCCTTGAGCCACTGCCTTGGCCGTGCCCTCTGCTTGGAAAGCCTTTCCTCCCCTTTGCCTTCTCCTTGGACTTGAGTCTGCTCACCTAGGAGCTCTCCCGCATCTTCAGCCGTGCTGCCATCCATTCATCTAGTGTCCAGTGGCCGGCAAGTTGAGGCTTTGGGGGTACAGCAGTGAGTGGTTTAGAACATTCCCCAGCCTCTGCCCGCTTCCAGCTACTTGTGAACAGCACCTTCCACTTGGCCTCACTGCAAAGACAGGGAGTCCCTCCACCCTCCCGCGGCACCTAACACAGAGATTTATACAGGAGGCACTCAATCAGTGTTTGCTGAATGAATAAGCGAATGACAAAAGTCACTTTCCTACCTTCCATTTTAATGTTCTGCAGGGCCTTCTCCAGCCGTTGGTCTAGCACTACATGCCATGTTCTGCTTCAGTCATTGAGTTTCTATGTTCCCAGGGGTTATTAATTCTTCTTATTATTAATAATAAAAGAGCTAACTTTGGTCTGGCTCTTCCTGTGTGCCAGGTGCTGATCAAAGTGTGCGTTACCTCCTCACGAGAACGCTATCGTTAGGAGCTACGATTAGCCCCGTTTTACAACTAAGAACCAAGGCTCAGAGAAGTTCAGGAATTTTCCCAAAGTCACACAGCTAGTCAGAGGTGAGAGGATTCTATCACCAACGGTCTGATTTCAGAGCCCAATGTTTTACGTTTATCAAGTAAATGAATGACTCATACTACTTGATATTTTTGTAACTGAAGGAGTTAAGTCACACAGGTAGCTACCTAGGCCCTACTTGTACAAACGAAAGTGTGCACACCATGTACACATGCACACACAAGCACCCTCCCCCTTGGCTCTCTCTGTGTGCCATCTGTGCTGGAGTTTGTCACCGTGTCCCTTACACTCATCTCTCGAGCAGACCACACACTGGCCCCTGCATCTGAGGGTCCTTATATAGCCTCTTTGCTCAGCTGGACCTGTGGTTTCTGGGCCCTAAAAGATGGATTGTTCTTAAATGCAGCTGGTTTGGGAAAGATTTTTGTCGGGGGGAGAGGGGAGGGGAAAAGTGGAGGGGAAATAAACAGTGAGGGATAAACCCCAACTTCCGGGATAAACCTCAAGGCCAGGTGCATAAAAGGCACTGGGACGTCCCAGCTTGGGGGGTGTGTATGCTTCTCAAGTCTAGCAAGACATTCATTCATTCCTTCCTCCATCATCGAAAGCTTAGGGCTCATGAACTTAAGAAATGAAGGTGGAATTTGGGGCATTAGTGATCTTCCAGCGGAGGCAGGTGGACCTTGCTGCATAGACAATGGTGAGCTACAGAAGGTTGTTGAGCGGGAGAGTGGCATAGTCCAAGCTCTGCTCCGTGAGGATCTGTCTCTCCACCCAGTGGAGGATGGAACGGGGTGTGGGGAGCATCGGGGAGATTGTGTGGAGGCTAATGGCTGTGGGCCAGGTGAGAGAGGATGAAGGCTTCCTGGATTAGGGAAGTGGAGCCCATGGAGGTGGCAGGTAGAGGGGAGGGGACAATGTAAGGAGGTGTTTCCAGGTAGATGGGACCGAGCTCTCTATCTGAGGGGTAGAGAGTGGAATCCAAAAACCTGAACATTTGGGAGACTCTGTGATTAGGAGGATTCCTGGAGGGGCCATTTCTGCGTAAATAATAACAGTGATAGTTATAATAAGTATTACTGGAGTCTGACTGTGTGCAAGGCAGTGGCTAAGTATTTTACGCATTCTGTCATATTAAATACTCACAAGAAACCCCTGAGGTAATTACTGTTCTCGTCTCCATCTTGCACCTGGGGAAACTGAGGCACAGTTAACTTGACAGAGATGACACAGCCAGGAACTGGTAGAGCTTGGATCCAACTCCAGGCAGCTAGCTGCCTGCAGACCATCCCCAGGTAACCCCTGCCTGCCGCTGCCTCTCCATCCGCAGGCCAGTAGGAGGCCGGCTTCATTTCTGGAAAGGGCATGCATTTCCAAGCTGGAGAGCTGAGAGGAGAGGACTGGGGGCGATTTAGAGTCACATGAAAGCGGTGAGAGGGCAGAAGTGGCACCTTGGGGAGGAGGCCGGCAGCCCGCCTGGGCTCCCCGTTCTGTGTGGTGGGGACATCAGCCCAGAAGATTAATGAGAGGACAGGGGAGGGAGAAAAGGAAGAAAAGGAAAGAAGAAAAATTGCTGCCCATCATACCTGTCCTTCGGCAAGGCCGGGTAATTAGCAAACCCTCGGCACTAAAATATTTCTTTTAGGTGTAATTGCAAAGTAATTATGTGGTATGGGTTGTGTATTAATCGTGTTGATTAATAACACTCAGGTAGTAATTAAACATCTGCTTCACAATCGAGTGTAGGCTGAAGCTTAACATACACGCATGCGTGCCTGTGCCACGTGCAAAGCTCCTTCATCCGTGTGTGCGTGGGGGGGGGGGGGGGGGAGAGAGAGAGAGAGGGGGAGAGGGAGAGAGAGACAGGGAGAGAGAGAGCACGAGCCTGGCTGAGTTGAGACCCCTCCCTTCCCCACTGTACAATGAGGCCTTTGTGCCTCCAGCCCCACCTGGAACACAGGGAGGAGCTGACATGGGCCTGGGCTGTCCCAGCCTGCAGCCCCTCTTAGAACAGAACCCAGTGCTCCCAGTGTGTCTCTCTCCTGGCTGAGCTGCCTGGCAAGCAGGTTGCGAACAGGGCTCAAGGGTTCTATACGCAGCAATGTGCTAGAGCGTCTTAGAACTTTGCTATCAGTGTTAGACCGCTGGGCTTTGAGGGTCCTTTCTTGGGCAGATTACTTTTCCCCAGAGCGGGGAGAAAGTTCTTATTATAGGAATCACCTGGGCTAACGCCCGGGGAACATCCCTGCACATCCCTTAGGGCTGGATTTATTGATCTGATCACAGATGCTGCAGGGACCCGAGCAGGATGCCAACCTGGGTGCCTGGAGCTCAGGTTCTAGCTTGGATCCTACCCTTACTTGCTGTGTGATCTTGGGCAAGTAGCTCTCCTTCTCTGTCCCTTGGGTTCCAGGCCTATAAAACAAAGAAAACTGAGCTTAAGGTCTTAGTCTCCAAGGGCTCTTTCCAGATCTGCTGTACTCAGATTCTAATTTGGTTTGTACTAATTAGGGATCAGAGACAATTTAAATTCAATACATATGATCCTTAGTGAGTAAACAATTGGAAATAATTCCTTTCTTTATGACTTCTCAAAGGCTCATTCATGAGCCATGAGAACCCAAGCTAAAATCAGTAGCTTTTATTTGCAGACAGAGAAATTGCAGATTCTTGGAGCTGCTGGGCATTGCAATTCATTCTTGTATTTTAAGATTTCATGTTTATATTTATGGACTGCCATTAGGTAACGTGGATGCATCCTGAAGGTTGATTTTTTTAATTAACTCATTTTACTTATTAGTTCACATATATAGCTTGGGTTTAATAAGCATACGGCACAAAAGTCATCAAACAGCCCTTCTCTTTAGCAATACTTTAAAATCAAGACTCTTTTCTGAGTCATCCCACGTTTATTTGCTCATAATTTGCTTCTCTTACGATTTGAGGCCCAGTGACTGCCAATTCCAGCCACTTGTTTGACTTTGAACTTCAGCGTCCTCACTTGTAATACGGGAAGGTCACCACTAATTAATAAAAGCAACAAATGCTTACATTGTAGGAAGCAGACATTCAACAATCACTTACTATGTTGAGCGCTTCTCGTATATTATCTGGTTGAATCTCACATCTCTTTGAAGCAGTTTTATTTTTTTCCCTTTATAGGGGAGGAAACTAGGCCCAGAGAGGTAAACTGGCATGCCTGAGAGCACACGGTGACAGTGGCAGAGCCGGGATGCAAATCCACCATGTCTAAATCCAGTCATCATCCCACATCTGCGTCCCCTGCCCACAACCTGCCGGTTTCATATGCCCCCTACCTTCCCCACCCCTCCAGCATCCCTTTATCCAGCCCCACCATCAGGCCCTGCCCATCCTCCTTCCATCCTCTCATCATTTGTTTCCACTTGCCTGGGCTCCTTGCTGCTTTTCAACCACCTGAAGCACACCTCTGCTCTATGACCTTCAGTGGCTCCCCTTTTTCTATGGATAGAGTTCATCAACCTCGGCCCAGGATTCAAGGACCTTAATCATCCAGCTCCTTCCGATTTCATTTCCCATTCTATCCCTACAGGCAGCCTTGCCTCCTGGTCCTGAATACTCACCTCACACTTGGACACCTCTGTGCCTTTGCTCACCCTGGTCCCTTTGTTCACAGTGCCCTCCTCTCATCCCCATACATTCAAATCTGCCTCCTCCTCCAGGAAGCCTTCCCTGGGGCCCAAGCAGGAAGGGGTCCTTCCCTCCTCTGAACTGAAAGCAATGTGATGAGTCCTCCTAAGCCACCTTGAACTATGGAGACAAGGACATTGTCACTCTTCCCCATAACAGGAGCTCCTTTGAAGGCAGAGTTGGTGCCTCTCTCATCCCTGGCACCCCCGGAGGCCCCAGTACACAGCAGGTGTTCAGTTAATGCTCACCAAATGAGTGAATGCTCCCATTCCTTGAGGTCTCCAGGAAACAGAACTCCTTGTGTCTTCTCTGTGGCATTCAGGGCCAGCCCAGTGCAAACCTGGGGAGAGAGTTTGTCCAAGTTCTGTCGACTTCCAACAGCTCTGCCCCGCTCTGTTCCTGCATGCTTCCTTCTGTCTTCCTAGAATGATCACATTCCTTCTTAGTCAGCGACTCGAACGTGAAACCATGAAACCTCTCTCCTCCCATCAAAACTTACCTGTCTTGGGCCCTATTTACTCAGCTTACTGCTACATGAATGGCCTTCTGGTTTCTGGTAAATGAAATCCAGCTGTGATGTTAATAGTGAATCATGGTGAAGAAAAGTAGACACGCAGGGGCCGAGCACACTCCGTATCTGAGCCTGAGGACCCTTTGCTTTATAGATGGGAGACTGAGGCCCAGGGGAGGGGCGAGGGGGACTTACGTAAAGGCGTTGGCTGGATTCCCAGTCATGGCTCTCTAGGGAACTCTACTAATTCCTGGGTTATCTTGGCCACCGGGATTCGAACTACAGCCCTGTCTGTGGGCACGGCACTTTATAGAATGCATGCCCTTCCCCTTAGATAGTCATCTTAGCAGCTCTGTGAGGGTTCACTGCGGCTCAGAGAGGCCGGTCGCATGCCCTGATCACACAGCCAGTGGCTAGTGGCTGGAGTACAGGTCTGGCTGGTCCCCAGCGGGTGCAAGGTGCACTCACTTGCCGGCTTCCCTGCCCGCTGACAGCAGCCCCGGGTGTATACCAGGCTCAGTCTACAGGATCTGTTCCCGACTGGGACAGGCATCCCGAGGGACCACGCAGGAGACTAAGTCAAGGAAGAGGCCGAGGGCAGGGTATGCTGCTCTCCTGGGCAGCAGTCAGGGGAGTATGGGATCCGCAGACAAGCGACGCAGGCCAGGCCCACACAGCAGGACCATGAGCACAGGCCCAGCTCACAGCCCACAGAGCAGGGCTGCCTGGGTCACCATGGGATGGCCAGGGCCTTCTGCCTGCCCATTCCCCTGCCCCACTGGCCACTCGGCCACATCCTCCCCATTCGGCGTTTCTGGGCCCGGACTCAGGGCAGCAGCTTCGCTCAGCAGTGAGCCAGCCACATTTACAACGTACGCACGTTCACATGCTAAACTCTCCCACCCCTCCCCCGCAGACGTGGGCGTTGCCCACCCTTGCATATCGCGTGAGCTCGTTTGCATGCCTTTATGACACAAACGCTCCTGAATTTCTCTCATGCTCCTTCTATCTTAAACAGTCTAGACAGTGGCGCCCCACAGCATCAAGAACTTCTGCTCTTAAATCAACTACGGGGTTCAAATCCAATCGGTGCTACTTAACAACCATGTGTCTGCTCAATACTTAACCTTTCTGAGCCTCAGTTTCTCATCCATAAAATGGGAATGCTAGCAGTGTTAGGATTAAATGGGAAAATGCGTGGAAAGCACTGACCACAGGCCTCTTCCATCTCATTTCCCAGCTGCCTGTCGGGCAGCCTTGGCTCCAGGTGCCCCCCCCGCAACTGGGTATCCCCATGCCTTTGCTCACCCAGGCCCCCTGCCCAGAGCGCCCTGCTCTTGTCTCCACACACACACATCTGCCCCCTCCTCCAGGAAGCCTTAACGTGCCTGCGGGTGTCATCAGTGCTGGTGGCATAAGGACACTGGAAGAGAAGGAGCTTTACATTGGCATCTCTGCCTGTGAGTTGGGGGATTCAGAGCTGACTCGGAGACGTTGTCGGGACCGATGCTGTATCCAGCGCCCCCTTTCACAGAGGGAGAAACTAAGGCCCCACAAAGGGGAGGTTGAGCCTGAGCGCTCACAGAGAGTTAGTGCCGTGTTGGGGCTGGAACCCAGAAGGCCTGCCTGCGGATCCGTGGGGTTCAATGCTGCCACCTCCTCCTAGGAGACGAAGCACCCCCCCACTGCCATGTTAATTGAGGGGGTGGTCTGCTTCTCTCAGCAGGTTTGAGGGAGCGTGGGCTGGGGTGGAAATGAAAGGTGGAAGCTGGGGGTCCCCCTGGTGAGCTTCCTCATCAGCTGTATGTGTGAAGAGGAGGCCCAGAGAGGCTGAGACACATCTATCATCTGGACGGGGGCCGAAGCAGGGACCACAGGCAGCCATGGCGAGCCCAGGAGAAAGGCTCAGCCCCATAGCGTGCTGCTAGAAGAACGGTCTCCATCGTCACCTCTTTCCTGCAGCCATTTATTTATTTCTTCATCATACCCTTATTGGGAAAAGCTGAGAACGCCACGCCTCCCGGGGAATCGCCCCCCACCTTCCGCCCCTCCCCAGTTCTCACGCGCTGGCTGCCGTCTGGTGACATTAGCTCACCAGCGTGCAGAGTGCTAATGACATTTTCATTTTGCTGGCTGGTGAAATGTGGGCTGGGGTGTGGGGAGCCCGTGGGCAGGTGGGGAGTTGCAGCTGCGGGGAGAGGTAGGTATGCTGGGTTGGGGACCCACCCCGGTGCGTGAAGGCAGAGACGGGGATGGACAGCGGGAGCAGCGGGCATGAGTCACTGGTGGCCTTGAGAGAGTTTTGTCTAAAGACTTGCCGAGGGCACAAAGGGGCTCCCCCTGCAGCGCTCACGATACCCTCCCTTGTGTCGCCTCCCTAACATTTATTGAGTGATGGCTGTGAGCCAAATGCTCTGCTGGGGCTTCACAGACTTAGGAGTGTCATTTTCACTCCCTGCAATCCTCAACGAGAGATGCTGTTACTATCCCTGTTTCACAGAGGAGGAGACTGATGCTCTGAGAGGACACCTGACTTCCCCAGGGTCTCTCTCTCCTGGAAAGAGTTTGCCCCAACAAGTGACCGAGGCCCACCTGCCTCCAAGCCCAGGCTCCCGGCCACCGCGGGCACCGCCTCCCATACCTTGTCTGGGCTTGGACGAAGTCAGGAAACAATTCTCCATTCTGGCCTGTGACCAGCATTCACCTGTCAGGCAGGCAGTAGACCCTGTGCCCAGGCTGCTCCAGGGGTGCAAGTCTGTCAACAACAAAGGAGGGTGTGGCCCGGGAGAGAGCACCTGGCCATGATGAGTCAGGAGGGACCTGGGGTTTAGGCCTCACTCTGACACCAACTTGCTCTGTGACTTGGAGCGAGTCACTGCCCCTCTCTGGGTGTCGGTCTCCTCACTGATAAAATGAGGGCATTGGTCTGGCTGGCTGGAGCATCTCAGGAATGCATTTTCACACGAGGAAGAATCTCTCCACCAATGCGCGTGAACTCTCAGAGTTTCCTCCCACTCAGACATATAAAATTTTGTTTCACATCAAAGCAAATCGGGAAACATTTGTCAAGCCTCCCGCTCTGCAAAGGGCACCATGCTAGACACAGTGGGTGTGACACTTGCGTATTTTTATTCAGGACATACACACACAGGCACATACGTATCTTTGTGTCTTGGAATTTTTTGCAGGCAAGTTCAGCTGGGACCTAGATGATGCCTCCCCAGTCCTGATGCCCAAGCCCAGGCTCCTTCCGGCTGCCCCTTCACACTCTCTCCTCAGGGCCCGGAGCACATTTCAAAAAAAAAGATGAGACCTCAGGCAGTGTGAGCGATGGCGTCCCCCCCACGAGGCAGTCACAGCTGATTCTGCTTGTCTTGACAGGTGGGCATCTCCTGGACAGCCCCGAGCTTGCAGGGACCAGACCTTCCGACCCCATCATCCAAGCTACGTGAACCCTTTGAATTTGAACTTCTAAAAACGTGGGCACAACCTTTTTCCAGACTTCTCGACGCAGGCTACCCAGGTAAGGGAGCTCAGGTGTTCAGCACGGGGTTTTATGCTGCTTTTGCTGTTTTTGTTGTTGCTGATAGCAGCCATCAGAGGACGCCCTATCATTCTTTATCGCCCTGTCCTGTTTTATTTCCTTCATTAGCAGGAGAACCCAGTGGTTAAGGCTTTAAAGTCCAACAGGCCTGGGTTCAAATCCTGAACCTCCAGTTACTAGCTGTGTGACCTTGGGCAGGTTTCTCAACCTTTCAGTGACGCTGCTTCCACCCCGGTCAAACAAGGAAGCAACAGCACCCACCTCTTGGGTTTGTGGTGAAGATAAAATGAGGTAATATATGATGAGCGCTTAGAACAGGACACATAGTAAGCTCAGGGTGCAGTGAGCATTAGCTGTTACTAATAGTATTCCTGTACTCATGACAATCCGTAGTTAATTCATCCTCACGTTGATAGGCTGCCTCCTGCACCAGAGTGTGGACTCCAGAGGACAGGAGTTTGTCTGTTTTGTTCTTAGTTGCACCCCCAGATCCCAGCAGAGTGAACTGGTTATTATTTGCTGAATGAATGAATGAGTGAGTGAAGCTGTTTTACCTACATTATGCAGAATCCTCAGGACAGTCCTTGAAAGGCCTTGCATTTGTTAGGATAAGCATTTGGTTGCATGTGAACAAAAATGCAAAATAAAAATGAGACAGGTTGATTTTTCTCTAAGGAAAATTCTGAGCTAAGGGGATTCTTTGATACCAAAACATTAGGGGACTAAGTTCCTTTTGTCCAGAGGCTCTAACCATCGCTTGTCTACATGACCCACGATGGCCCATGCCAGTCTCTCCACTCTGGTCAGCAAGAAGGGGGAAATCAGAAAAGGACAGGGTGCTCCTTCCTTTAAGAGGGTGCATACATCACTTCCTGTCAGGTCCCATTGGCCAGAATGTAGTCATGTGGCATGCCTAGCTGCAAGGGAGGCTGGGAGATAGAGTCTTTATTCTGGGGGACCATCTGCCCAATTGTAATTCTCTTATGAAGAAAGGAGGGGCAGTGGATACTGGGCCACACTCTGCCTTGTCAGAGAAGATGAAACCGCCACACGTTTTTCATCCTCCCTCCCTTCTTCCTCACCCCCAGTCACCAGTGATCTTTGTACTGCCTCCTTTTTTTTTGCCTTTTCCAGAATGTCATATAATTGGAATCGTACAGTAGGTAGCCTTTTCAGACTGGCTTCTTTCACTTAGTAATATGTATTTAAAGTTCCTCCAGGTCTTTTCATGGCTTGAAAGCTCATTCCTTTTTATTGCTAAATAATGTCCCATTGGATGTCTCACAGTTTTTTTGTCCATTCATCTATTGAAGGAAATCTTGGTTATTTCCAGTTTTGGGTGATTATGAATAAAACTGCTATAAACATTTATGTGCAGGTTTTTGTGTGGACATAGGTTTTCAATCAGTTGGGTAAATATTTAGGAGCATGATTGCTGAATTGTATGGTGAGGGTATATTTAGCTGTTTAAGGAACTGCCAAGCTGTCTTCCAAAGTGGCTGCACCATTTTGCATCCGTACCAGCAACAAGTGAGAGTTCCTTTTGTGCCATCTCCTCACCACCAGCTGGTGCTGTAAGTTTTGTAGATTTTTGTCCTTCTGTCAGGTATGTAGTGATATGATCCCCACTTTAAAGTTGAGGATCCTGGGCTTCACTGGTGGCGCAGTGGTTGAGAGTCCGCCTGCCGATGCAGGGGACGTGGGTTCGTGCCCCGGTCCGGGAAGATCCCACATGCCGCGGAGCGACTGGGCCCGTGAGCCATGGCCGCTGAGCCTGCGCGTCCGGAGCCTGTGCTCCGCAACGGGAGAGGCCACAGCAGTGAGAGGCCCGTGTACCGCAAAAACAAACAAACAAAAAGATATACAAATGGCCAAACTGCTTAAAAACCCTTTGACAATGACTAGCGTAGTCCAGCGTCCTCATTTGACAAACTGGGAAGGGAGGTCCAGCAAGGGGAAGTGACTTGCCCAGGACCACACAGTTAGCAGGTATCAGAGCCAGGACCAAGCTCAGACCCTGCCCAGCAGGCACTGGTACTGCATTCCTGGATCACTCCAATCAGGCACGTTCTCTATTGTGAGCTTAAATCTGTGCTATGGGGAATTCCCTTGTGGTCCAGTGGTTAGAACTCTGCACTTTCACTGCTGAGGGTCCAGGTTTGATCCCTGGTCAGGGAAGTAAGATCCCACAAGCCACTTGGTACAGCTCCCCAAAACCCAAAACAAACAAAAAAACCCCCAAAACAACAAACACACACACACACACACAAACCCAAAAAACAAAGCAAAACTGTGCTGTGGAGAGAATGTGGCTGATTCCAATCCTGATGGAAGACAGCCTCATGGTTCCTAGACATTACATGCTCAGGCTGTCACTCCACCTTTTACTTCCATCCTCCATGTTAACCTCAGCCAGGGTCCTGTGGACCTGGGCAGGGAGACAGCTGCCTCTTGGCTTTTGTTAGCAGGTCTTAAACTTTGTTCTGCTTAAGAATCATCTAGGGGGCTTCCCTGGTGTCACAGTGGTTGAGAGTCCACCTGCCTATGCAGGGGACACAGGTTCGTGCCCCAGTCTGGGAAGATCCCACATGCCGCAGAGCGGCTGGGCCCGTGAGCCATGGCCGCTGAGCCTGCGCGTCCGGAGCCTGTGCTCCGCAACGGGAGAGGCCACAACAGTGAGAGGCCCGCGTACCGCAAAAAAAAAAAAAAAAAAGTTGAGGATCCTGAGACTTAGAGAGGGCAGCTTGCCCAAGGTGATACAGCAGGTAAGAGATCCAGGAACTTTCCCCACCTGCTTGACAACTGAGCCCAGTCACACCCCACAGCCTCTGCCCATAGCAGGTCTCTCTGAGGCCATGGACCAAAGCCATGGGGTAACTCTTCCCACTGCAATCTCAGGAGTGTCTGGATTCCAGACACTATGTAGTGTCTTTTTCTCCCAGCAGAACTGAAGTCCAGTGAGCAGGACAAGGAGGGGTGGGGGCAGAGTGAGTGAATTTGAGCCCAGATTGGAGGGGTCCCACTAGATCAGTCAAAACAGAGCCCTAGGCGGGGCCAGACGGCTGGGAAGGCTAGGGTATAGGCTGCTGGCCTGTGCCCAGTCCTTGGGTCTGAGGGGAAGGCTAGAGCTGCTGTCCAGGTCAGAGGAACCAATGACGGGCCAGATGTGAAGGTTGGCTGCAGGGGGAGACAGGGTGAGGGTGGTGGGGTGCGATGGGGTTATGAGAGGCCAGCCAAAGGCTGAACTGAGGTCAGATGCTGCATTGTTTGGAAGCCAGCACTCAACTCAAACCTGATTAAGCAAGAAGACAGGCAATTTATTCGTTTTTTATTGGTTTCCAGTATAGTGGCAACTGGGGGCCTGTTTATTGGTGTCCAAGTTCAGATAATGCCCAGGTCTGTGCCCTCTGCTTCTCTCCTCGTGGGTTTCAGTCCCCAGTAAGCACTCCCCACGTGGCAGTGGGGCAGTGGCCAGCAGCTCCAGACTGACATCCTGCTCATTGCAAATCCAGTGAAAGGAGAGCTGCTTTTTCCCAGGAGTTCCTACAAAAGTCCCAGAGTTGAAGCTTATTTGCTGGCCTTGGGTCACATGACCATCTCTGACCAATCATTGAAACCAGAAGGAGAGACTATGCTGATTGACCAGACTTGGTCAGCGTTGAGGGGTCTGTGTTTGCGGCTGTGTGTATGGGTGGGAGGATTCAGCCTGAAAGTGTCAGAGGGCTGGTACCCCAAAGGGAAAACCAGGTGCTATTTTCAGAAGAAGGAGGAAGGAATGTTGAGCAGACAAAACAACAGGTGCTCCATGTCGGAGCCATGGCAGGGGGTAAGGGGGCTGATTTGTCCTGAATGGGTCCTTCCTGTGGCTTGCACCTCGGTTTCAGTGGATCTGGTATCTGAAAGCCTGATTTACACACACACACACACACACACACACACACACACACACACACACACACACACACAATGTATCTGCAGGCTTTCCAAAAGCATTGCCCCAGGAAGTCCTTCCCATAGTGAGTCCTCGTGTTCCCTAGTGGCCACGCCACTGTTTCAGTCACTGCTTATCTGGCCGCTTTGGGTTGTCCTTCACTTGCTGGGAGGACCTTTTGCTTTCTTTACACCCCACCCTCACCCCCACTCCCTCATCGCTGGGGAAAGTTCCTTGAGCCACTTTAGCACTTATTTGCCCTAAATGGCCTCCCCTCAGCCACTGCCTTCCTGGGGCCTCTCCGAGGGAAGGACAAGGAGAGGAGGCCGTCACTGGTCAAGCAGGAGCGGCCCCAAGAGTCCGCTGGTTTGCAGGCCTGCCTCATAGCCCCAGCTGACATCCACCGGGAAAGCTCTGTTATGCATTTAGGGTACGGTGTATGATTTCATTTGAAAAAAGATTACTTTGCAGGAAAAAAATGGAAAACCGCAGTGTATGATGCTGCCTCCCAGGCAACTGTGGCCAAGCGCTTTTTAAGATCTGTCCTTTGTTGATTTCGGTCAACCACAAACCTCTTGGCCCTGCACCCATGTCTCTCTCTCTCTCTCTCTCTCCCCGTCTCTCTAGCCTGCGAATTCTGCAGCTCTGACTCAGCATGTAGACCAACTCAGCGTTCAGCACCACCCTGCCTTATATGGGATGCTCACTGCTCTTGGGTCAATACGTATTAATTTATGTCTTCAGCCGTTGGCTATTGAGCTTGTACTGTGTGCCAGGCACTGTTTATTTGCTGGGGATTGGGAGTGGGCAAAGCCAAATGGTCGCTGCCCTCTGGGATCCCTGCTGTCTCCCTGTGAGATCCACTGAGGGCAGGACCCTTCCTCTGGGTGTCTTGCCCCCCACCCCTCATCCAATGCCAAACCATAGCCGGACTTGCTGGATGTTCACCACTTAATTATTTTCCACACTATTTTTTAAAGCCCCCACTTATGACTGATGCTACAGAGATACTAGAATGATTTGGTCCTCACCCTCTAGGACTTAGAGTTTAAGATGCAGCTGGTGATGGGTCCTGGAGAGGGAGGGAAGGCCACAGGTTGAGATCTGTATGCAAACCCAGTCAGGGGTGTGCACGAGTCAACAAAAAGAATAGGCCAACCTCTCCACTCCCAGCCCCTCTCTGTTCATTCAGCAGCTCCTCCGAGCACCGCTGAGAGCCCCTCAAGGAGCCAGCCTGTTATAAGGGAGACAGACATGAAAGTAAATCCTGTCATTCAAGGTAGAGAATGGGAGGGTTCAGAGCAGAAATATAAAGGAAGGCTTGGAGGTTCCAAGACCAGATCAAGAGGTCACTTTGGGGTGGTGACAGTGGTGGGAAATCAGGGAAAGCAGTGTATTTGAGCTGGGCTTTGAAAAGTGAGTAGGACATGGGACAGGCGAGGATGCTGGGGGAGGGCATCCCAGGAGGAAGAAACAGTGAGAGCAAAGGCCTGGAGATGGGAGCCCTGGAGCTTGGAAGACTGTGCCAGGCAGGAAGTGAGATGAAGGCAGTCAGCCTCTTCCATGCAGTCCTCCAGGCTTGGCCACACAGGCCTGTGGCCATCTTCAAGGCTGCCTTAAATCACAGGCTAGGTTTGGAGCTGAGTGGCTCTTCTGTTTTCCCTTTAAGCCCAGGAGAGGGAGTTTTGGAGGGGCCCTTTAGAAAAGACGGTGCTGCACAGGGACCAAGAATAATTAATCCTCCCATCTCGAGGTTCTTTACAGAACTTAGAAATCATTTTCATTTACAGTGTTGCAAGCAGGAGGCCTAGTGGCAGACCCTGGGCTGGAAGTAGGGGCACTCAAATTCTTGTCCCAGCTGTGTTACTGGTGACCTCAGCCTCCCTGAGCTGTAGTTTTTCCTTTGTAAAATGAGGGGTGAGGCCCCTTCCAGCTTTACACTTTTATTCCAAGTTAGACCTGGGTGCCGATCCCAACTCTGCTAGTACTACGGCCTTGGCCCTCTGAGCCTCAGTTTTCTCATCTGTAAGTTGGGGGTAATAGTACTCTGTGTCTCACAGGACTTACGTGAAGATTAAATGAAATAACTAAGTGAGATAACGTGCTTGACAGCACGCCTGCCCAGAGGGTCAGTACTTTGTGATAGCACTGAGGCTATTGGTGTTATTATTATTTATATTTTCATTTTCATAACTCTGTGGGAGGAGTCCTCAACAGAGTCTTTGTATAGGTGCCTGCAAGGCAGCCTAAGTCCATGTCCCCCAAAATTTGGTGGTGGGGCAGAGAGTCACACCCCTCCCATCTTCAAATGGGGGCAGAGCTGCCTTCCTCAAAACCACATTTCTTCATTCATTCATCAAACGTTTATTGAGCACTTGCCATGTGCCGGGGCCTCTGAAATGCACGTGGGATCCTATTGAATGGGGCACACAAGCTGCCTGCGCTCGGAGCAGCGTCCGCCTTCTGGCTGGCGCCATGGACACCGTTGGCCAAAGGAGCTCAGGGCCAGCAGGAGTGCACTGAAATCTGCAGACTGGAGCCCTGGGGAGAAGTCCCACCCTGCCTCCCATCGCTCCTGGGCCTTTGTATAACCCCTTCCTTTCCGTCTTGGGGCTAAGGGATGAAATGCCAGAGATCCCACCATATTTAGCAGGTCTCGCCTTGTCCCTGGACCAGCGAGATGGACTGGACTGCCAAGACCAGGACCTTATGCAAACGAAGGCATTCGAGAGAGGAAGCCCACCAGCGAGCATGGACTGCAGGGCTGTGTTTTATTCTCACCACCTGTAATGTTTGTTTGGATCCGGAATTGCAAAGGGTTTGGGGGTCTTTCTGGAGGATGCAAAGCTGGCAGATTGGAAGGTGCCGAGGGGTCCAATCTGCCTTGTGCTCACCTGGTCCTTTCCTGGTGGCCAAGGGCATCTCACCCGCTCTGGTCTTCCAGTGTCCAGCACAGAGCTGAGCATGCCAGGGTCTGTAGTCAGGGATTGGTGAAGGGTTAGACAGGTGGGCGGATTACAGTGGATCCACTGTCATACACTCTTTCCTAGCCTTGGTCCAAATTTCCAAGGTGGTTGGTGACGCCAGGCCCTGGGTTTGTTTTTCTGTGACAATTTGATTTGGACTCCTGTGCGAAACCAGTGGTTCTCAAGCGGTGGAGTAGATGCGAAACAAATGGCTTTTGGGCCTGTCAGTTTCTCCGTTTCAGTTTCAGGAGGCAGCATAGTGTGTGTCCTGATCTAAGGACGAGACCTTGCCGGCTGTCAGACTCACGAGAGATCAGACCCCCGCTCCAAGGCTGGGTGACCTTGGGCACGTTATTTAGTCTCGATCAAATTCTGTTTTCTCATCTAGAAAATGATGGCACTAATAGCTTCCAACCCATAGGGCTGTGATGAGCATTAGATTAGATAATGGGTGTTAAACCGTGGAGCAGCGCTCTGGGAACATGGCAAATGCTCAAGAAAAGATGATGATGATGTAGTTAATGACCCCTTAAGCTAATGGGCCATAAACTTCTCTCTTCCAAACAGATTTTTGCAGACTGCTTTGCATTTTTAAGACAAAAATTATTTTTGAAAGTTATTATTACAGAAGTAACGTGCTCCTTAAAAATTTCAATAATCGGAAAGGATTTAAATTTAAAAGCAAATGTCCCCCAACCCACCCTCTTCCATCTTCCAGCTCTTTCCCTCCACCTCCCCAGCAACGTTCTCTTTGAATGTGGAGCTTCCCAAGTCTGGAACTTTTCTCCTTTTTTTTCTCTTTAAAGAGCAGAAGACAGGTACACAGTCAGGAGGGGACAGTGGTCCTATTGGAGCCATGGCAGCCTGTGTGTCCTTGGCTCCGGTTTGCTCTGAGCCTTGAGGGTCTCCAGTGTTCTGTGTCCTGGAGGCCTGGGGCGGTGGCCTGAGGTGCCACATTCAGGCTAAGCTTGGAGTGAGAGGCTCGTAGACACCATGTCTGGCCATGTGCCCAGGCCCTCTCTTCTGCCACGGTGCCCCAGGGCTCAGTCCAGCCCAAGCTTCCGTGTTCCTGGTGAGACAACTGCTCGTCCCTAGCCACCTTCTGACAGCCTGCACTTCCCTGCCTGTGTCCTCTGCTGCCTTCCAGAGGATTCTGATGCAAGCTCAAGTTTGAGAACAACAGGCAGGTGGCTGGGGTCTAACACTGTGATGCAGCCACACGTAGAAGGAGTGAAGGAACCCACGCTGGAAGGGGGAGGTGCTGGGGAAGCCTTGGATTATGAATGACTTAAAGGTGGACAAAGAAATCTGTGTGTAACTTGGGGGAGGGGAGTGGATTCCTGGCAGAAGGATCAGCCCGTGCGAAGTCCCTGGGGCGTGGTAGAGCCAAAGTGTTCAGGGAGCTACAAGTGGTGCTGCTGGAGCGGAGTGAGAAGAGGGCATGGGGGAGGGAGGGCATCATCAATAGCCTTCTTGTGCTCTGAGTTTGGGCTTTTCCCCAGGAGCGCTGGGGAGCCATGGAAGGGTTTCTGCAGAGGAAAGAGAGTGGGGAGGATGGACGGTTGTGTGGGGCCCCTGGACCACAGCAAGTGACAGGCTGTCTTCTGGAGGGCAGGGCTGAGCCTGCAGTGGATGGAGAGAAGACCCTGGAATACCCTGAGTCAGGGAGGAGCCCTGCCCTGTTGCTAGAACATTAGGACCTTGAAAGGATGCTGTAACTGTCTTGTACTGCATTGAGTCTCTGCGTTCATGCCTTCCACCCCCAGAGACTCCAGTTACTGTTTCTGGGGTAGAGGAGGCTAAGGTGCCCCCTGCATGTCTGGGATCTAGGTCTGAAGTGGAGGCACCAACATAGGTAAGAGCAAACCGAGATTCCTTCTGAGGGTGGAGCAGGATGAAGGCTGGGAGGGGCCGGGAGGGGCCCTAAGGTGGATGACAATGGGGGTCAGGAGGGCCCCTGGCCTCCCCACCTCAGGGCTGGCTTGGGGAGCCCCCTGGAGAGGAGGGGACAGGGGAAGCCCCCAGACCAGCCCCCGCCTCAGAGGCCCCAGCCTCTCTCAGTCTTCCCAGGGCCAGGCAGGAACAAGAAAGGGAGCTGGGGCCTCTCGCAGGCCTGGGGCTCTTGTTTGGGAAGGGGCCTCTGATGAGCTCATCCTGTGGTGAATTAGAGCGGAGAGGATGCTGAGTCCTCGGGGAGGCCAGAACCAGGGAGAGGGAGAGCGGGGTCCCCCCGCGGGGCAGAGGTGGGGCAGGTGTGAATAGGCCGCTGGCTAGAGGGCCAGACAGGGTCCCATTCGCCCCGCTGAGCAGCAGCTCTGGGGTGGCAGCTCCTGCTTCCTGTGCCCCAGTCCCGGGGCTAGTTCAGGCTGAAGTGCAGTTGCCTGGAGCCCGGTGATGTTTCCCATGGCCTAGCCTGTGTGTATTCAAGTATCACGTCAGCCCCAAGCAGCAATCCGTGGTGGTGTGTGGCAAGCACTCAGAGGAGCTGTGGTTCCAGCGGAGGAGGTGCCAGCCAGCCCTGCCCACTAGGTCCCCTCCCTCCGGGGCTCAGAAATGGCTCAGGCTTTTCTACTTTCCCCTCAGTCCAGATTTAACTCTCAAGGAAAATGACCGGCAAGGATGTGTGGCCTCACAAACTAACTGGACTTGGGAGGGCTTTCAAGGTCATCTGTTTGGACTTCTTGAGAGTATTCGTTAAGCCTCTGCTTACATACCTCTAGCAATGGGGAGCTCACTACTAAGCAAGAGATCAACATTCATTCCAATCACTCTGTAAGTTTTTCTCCTCCTTTACATAGGCTCTGGGTTCAAATCTTACTTCTGCTACTTCCTGTGTGGCCTCAGACAAGTGACGTAGCTTCCAGAGCTCTGGTTTCCTTTCATGTTAAATGGGTTTGATAAATGCCCACCTCTCATTTACAAAGAAGTTTAAACCAGACAGCTTTACCGCCATGAGCAAGTCAGATCTTTCCACAGTGCATAGGCCTGGTGCCCAGACAGGGTTTCTCTGCTGATCTCCCGGCCCCATGGCCAGTCACATCACCAGGGTGAGTGTCCACCCCTCCCTGGCTCGTAGTAGGCGCTCAGCAGATGATTGGCTGCATCCCCTCCTCCCTCGAGTGGACCCACCGGTGCCTTACAAACAAGGTCAGGCCAAGTCCTTGGCTTTTATCTTAACTCAGAGACCCCGAACCACGAGGTGCCCTGAGCTGCCACCCAGTGCTGGTCACCAAAGGCTTCCAGGAGGCCGGTCTCCTGCAGGCCTCCTCCCTCATGCTCCCTCCCTCGGCCCCTCAGGCTTCTGCAGAATCCCACCTCCTCACATCGCCTGGGGTTCACTGCAGCTTTTAATGAGGTCGGCTGGTGGGTCTGTTCCATTTCCTCACATCTTACAGAGCAAAAGCTAACGAGGAAGTGCCAATGTGAAGCCGCAGGTGGAGGAGACTGGAGGCGACCTCAGGCCTCATGACCTCTGACCTCAACCCACTACTGCCATACTTCCCACGGGGTGTGGGCATCACCCTCAACCACGCCATTGGTTCCTCTGGAATCCTGCTTTATTGGTGGGTGTTTTGTTTTTGTTCTTAACAGCTTTAGAGAGGCAAAATTTATGCACCATAAAATTCTCTAACTTTAAGGGTATGATTCAATGATTTGTAGTAAATTTTCAAAGTTGTGCGACCATCACTACAATCTAGCTTGAGACTATTCCCATCACCCCCAAAAGAAACCTGGTTCCTATTTGCTATCAGTTCCCATTCCCACTCCCTGCCCCAGGCAACAACTAATCTACTCTTCTTGGTCTCTATAAATTTTGCCTTTTCTGGACATTTCATATAAAGGGAACCATGCACCATGTGTGGACTCCTGTTTTTATAGCCTGGTGAAGGTGGGCGGAGACTACGTCCACTCAGTGATGTGCCCATCTTCCCATAGCCAGCCAAGGCCAAGTTGCAAGTGTGCTTTTTTAGAGTTGGAAGAACTCATAAGGACACTGAGTGCAGTTTTTACTTCAGTGCAAGAAAGAAATCCTCTGTACCCAATCCCACACTATGACTCTCTGACATCTGCTTGAATATACCCAGTGTCAGGCAGCTCACTACTCCCCCAGAGACTGAAGGAAACTTGCATATCTTGATCATATGCTAAGTGCCAAGCTTGTTGATGTCTTTTGATCTTTGGTTCCATCCTCTGAGAGGAAATCATTTTACAGCTGAGGAAATTGCACCTCAGAGGGGTAGAGGCACTCACCCAAAGGTAGGAAGTAGGGGAAACCAGGATTTAAACCTTGGGCCTCTCAGATTTCAGAGAGATATGAGATACTTATCTTTGTATCAGGGTGAACTCTCTCCCTGTAACTGCCACCCATTGTTTCTAGTTTTGCCAGTAAGACTCACACAGACCACCAACCTGGACATGGGGAGGTGGGAGAGAGAGTTAAGGAAGACTTCTTGGAGGAGGTGATGTCTGAGCTAGGACTTGAAAAATGAGCAGGAATTAACAGGCAGAGCTGGGCGGGAAGAGTTTTTTCCAGGGACTGTTTTAACTGCCAGCCCTTCTAATATTTCACAGCTGCTTGAGGCTGGGGAGAACTGTTGAAAATATCTACTCTTGCTGTTCATTCTTTCCCAAACATCACCAGTAAGTGGTGGTCCAACAACAGTACTTGAATACCTTCAGGGCCGGGGAGCTTACCACCTGACCTGGGAACCTTTTCCATTGCAGAGTTGCTCTGGCTCTAGGCCAGGCTGAAGATGGCCTCCCAGTAGCCACAATCGCTTGCAGCCACACAGGATGTGGTCAGTCCGTCTTCCCACCACCAGCCTACAGGATGCTGAGCATAGCAGGCAGGTCTTGGAAGCAGCCTAAGCGTCTTGACTGAGATGCGCCAAGTTCCTCCATCCGTTCTCCTTGATGTAGACTGTCCGCTGCTCAGGCCTGGCCACTCACCTCTGGGATGCCCAGCGCATGCCCTTGAACTTGGAGGCAGTTTCAAGTAGTGGTTGAGTGTGGACTCAGTAGCCAACACCTGGTTCATATCCCAGCTCTGCCACTCCCCCAGGTGTGACCTTGGGACAAGTGCCTTAAGTTCACCGTGCCTCACTGTTCATGTGTCAAATAGGATTAAGAATGATATTACACCTTCTTAGTCAGCTAGAGCTGCCCTAACAAAATAGCACAGGCTAGGGGCTTAAACAGCAGACATTTATCTTCTCACAGTTTTAGAGTCAAGGCGTCCAAGATCAAGGTGCCAGTGAATTTGATTTCTGGTGAGGCCTCTCTTCCTGGTTTGCAGACAACCACCTTCTCACTGTGTCCTCACATGGCCTTTGCTCTGTGTGTGCACACCAGGGAGAGAGAGAGAGAGAGAGAGAGAGAGAGAGATCTCGTGCTCTACCTCTTCTTATAGAGACACCAATCCTATTGGATGAGAGGCCCACCCATATGACCTCATTTAACCTTATTCACCTCCCTAAAGGCCATATCTCCAAATACAGTCACACTGAGTCACAACTTCAACATATGAATTTGTGGGGACACAATTCAGTGCATAGCAAGCACCAACCTCAGAGGGTTGCTATGAGATTGAGTAAATGTATAAAGCATTAAGAGCAGTGCCTGGAATGTGGTAAGAGCTACATTAGTGGATGCTATTATTGCCACATTTAGCATTAAATTCAGGGGTGGGAGAAACCCCTGTCCATCCTTGCTGCAAGTCTAGACACTGTGAAAACCTAACGAGGGACTTCCCTGGTGGCACAGTGTTAAGAATCCGCCTGCCAATGCAGGGGACACGGGTTTGAGCCCTGGTCCGGGAAGATCCCACATGCTGCAGAGCAACTAAGCCTGTGCGCCACAACTACTGAGCCTGCGAGCCACAACTACTGAGCCCGCGTGCCACAACTACTGAAGCCCGCGTGCCTAGAGCCAGTGCTTCACAACAAGAGAAGCCCACACACCACAACGAAGAGTAGCCCCTGCTCGCCGCAACTGGAGAAAGCCTGCACGCAGCAACGAAGACCCAATGTAGCCAAAAATAAATAAATTAATTAATTAAAAAAAAAAACCCTAATGAGTACACACATATAGTAATAGCAGATATTTATGTTCAACCATAAAGAAGAAGGAAATCTCACCATTGCAACAGTATGGAGGAACCTTGAAAGCATTATGCTAAGTGAAATAAATCAGACAGAAAGACAAATACTGTATGATCTCAGTTATTTGGGGAATCTAGTGGAGCTGAACTCATGAAGTAGAGATCAGATTGGTGCTGACGGGTCGAGGAAATGAGGAGATGTTGGTCAAGGATACAAACTTCCAGCTAGAAGATTAATGAATTCAGCAGATGTAATGCACAGCACGGTGACGATTTAAACACACTGTATTGTATACTTGAAGGTTGCTAAGCGAGTAGATCTTAAATATTCTCACCTTAAAAAAGGGAAAAAAACCCAGCATCTATTTATATCATGCTTACTATACGAGGCTTTCTATGTAAGTGCTTTACATAGCTGATTTAACCCTCACACCAGCCGTATGAGACAGATATTCTTGGTATCCCAGTTGTGCCGTTGAAGACTGAGGCACAGAGGGGTGAAGTGACTTGCCCCAGGTCAAACAGCTGTCAGGCGCCTAGTAAATTAATAGCATACAGTTATTTACTCAAGTAATATTCATTAAGGGCCATCTGACTGTGCTGGGAGCTCAACTCCTGCCCTCCAGGAGTTCACAGGCTGGTGGAGGAGACAGACCCGTGGGCAGGTAGTGGCAGTACCGAGTGCTGAGTGCTCTAATGGGGCGAACCCAGGGAGCTGTCATGGAGCTCAAGACATGACATCCGTGCTGTGGCATCTAGCAAGGCCCAGGGAGACACCAGGGAGGGCTTCCTGGAGAAAGAAACATTTAAGCTGAGATCAGGAAGAAGGTAGGAGAACAGCCTGAATGAGGAGCTGAGAGTGAGAGTGTGCAGTTGTGGGCTGTTGGAAGCTTCATAGGCTGATAATGTCCATTCTAAGATTTTCCAGCGGTCCTGTGACAGCACAGGGGTTCTTTGGTGGCCCAGGGTCTCTGACATCACAGGGTTTCTACATGGCCTAGACTTCCTGGAGCAGCCCAGCCCCCCGTGGCAACCTAGGGGTTCCATGCCAGTTCAGGGAATCATACGGTGGCCCAGAATTTTTTCTGGCATGCAAGGGACCTGCGTGATCTTGGTGCACAACGACAGCCCAGGGATCTGGAAACTCCCAGGGGCACTGTGGCAGCTTCTGAGGGTCCCAGGCATTTTCTGGGGTTTTGTGACAATCCCGGGTTTCGCGTGGCAGCTCCAGGGTCCTGTAGCCTTGTTCTTTATGGCTTCAGAAAGAAGAATATGCAGACTCATAGTAGGCAAGTCCTTTGGGGAAAAGGAAACAGCCTGGAAGGGTCTATACCTGGAGGCGCATTTGCAAGACTTAACCAGGCAGCAAGGAGATGTGGCTGGAAGTCCTCTCCCTCCGGAAGCCTGGGGGAGCCAAGGAGTCTGGATTCCTTATGGTTTATTTCCTTCTGGAAAGCTGAAAATTAGCCACTCAGGGAGGTCTGCGGGGAGCACTGTCCTTACTTGCAGGCCTGTGACTTGGAGAGGACCAAGGATGCACCTGTTGCCTGGATACGGAGGTACCGCTCCTCAGAGCCCTCCGAGCAGGTGCATCGTGCAGGGGCCGGAGGTTGCGGTTGCCCACGAGGGGGCTGGTACACCTCCACTTACAGACACCAGCATTAGCCCCTCAATGGGCTCCGGTGAGCTGAGCCTTCCCAGACCGGCATCGCTGGGTTAATCCCAGCCCCACTCACTGCTCCAGGTCAGCTGGGGGACCTGTCTGGGCCTCAGAGCCATGCCTGCAGAATAGGGATGACGCTCCCGCCTGTTTCCCCGGGGGGTGCGGCATCGAGTGGGATGGGGGAGAGCCTTGTATGAAAGCATGAGAACACGTTCCTGCTTCACCACGGGCACTGTGCGCTCCTGGGTGAACTCCTTCATACCACAGGGCCCTCAGTTTCCTCATCTGTAAAACGGGGGTGGGCCTAGCACAGCGTAGGAAACGCAATAGTTTCTCAACCAATGCTAGGTCTACCCCAACTCCTTCACCTCCAACAGAGACTGCAGCCAGGTATCCTGGGTGTGGGGAAGAGGGTGGTTCTCAAGCAGAAGAGACCATCCGGCCCCAGGAAAGTCAATGGTTTTTGTGCCTTTGCCTCTGAGCAAAACCTCCTTTCTTTTTAACCCTGGGCAGAGCCAACATGAGAGCTACCTTTGTCAGGCACCGGGCTGAGAGTTGGACACTCATGATCTCATGTAGTCCACCCTACAATACTATGAGATAGTCTTAGTGACCCCATTTTACAGACAAGCAAACTGAGGCACAGAGAAGGCAGCTAAGTTGCCCCAGGTCACCTGACAAGAACAGAGCAAGCATTCGTACCCAGGTTTGTCTTGATCGCAAAGCCGGGACACTAATCACCTCTCTTCCCAGGTATCCTAGAAACAGCCAGGGGAGAAAGAGAAAAATGATGAGATGGGAACCAACTGGAGAACTAGTTGAACACTTGGTGCCTGGGTGGGTACATTGTTTGTCCTTCAGGTCTAGGGCTGGCCTGGCTGGGTTTGACCCGGGCTGGCTCCATGAACCATTTGAGGATCCCCAGCCCTCAACAGACTGGATCTCTCTCCTCTAAGTGGCCCATTTTTAGAGAAACTGATGGTGGAGGATGTCAGAGACTCTGGTCTGAACAAGAACCAGTTCTGCCTGCACTTCAAAGGTCTTCTTCTTGGCAGGAGGGAAACAGACATCTCGTAACTGGGAGAGAAGGAGGGGTCTGGCGGCCCAATGACCCATTTTGCTTTTCCAGCCAAGTGGGACTTGGCATCACACAGGAGGGCAGGATTCATTTCCCCCACCCCCACTGTAGCTAGATCTGCCCAGGGGCTGGGGTCTCAGGCCCCATGCAGAAGGGGGACCCCCTCGGGAACCAGCCCCTTTGCCCTAGCCTACATTCTCCCCCGCGGGGCCCCCCAGCCAACAGCCAGCCTCTCTGATGCCACTGCCTAATACCAGACCACTTATCAGGCTTTTCCAGGGGACCGGTGTCCCCAAGCAGAGCTCCAAGCCTGCAATTAGGAAAGCAGCAATGGGCTTAACTTTCTCTGGACCGTGGGCTTTTCAGTGGGGAGATAAACTTGGTCTGGATTAAGCTGGAGGATAAAAAATATTTACTCTGTCTAGGAGCGAATCTGGACCCTGGGGCTTCCGGGGGGTCAGGGTGGCCAGGGGGTCTGCCCGCTCCTGCCAGGTCCCCAGCCGTCTCGCCTCCCTACCCACCGTCAGCCGAGCTGGTTCCACAGCCCAGGTCCCCCCAGCGCTCGCTCTCATTATGGAAGGAAAATAAGAAGAAGCTATAATGTTCAGTGCGTTATTATCTGCAGAGCAGCTGACCTGTGCAATTATCTCCTCCAATCCATATGACTACCTCGGGAGTCGGGCTTACTGACCTCTAAATAGATCTAGACTCAAGTCCCAGCTCAGTCACTTTCTAGTTCTTGACCTTGGGGAAGTGGTTTCATTCCCTGTGAGCCTCAATTTTTCACCTGTAAAATGGGAGGGACAATAGGCGCCTCAGAGTGTGGTCATGATGAGCCATGGTGTATATAAGATACCTAACCAGGCCCCTGTTCCCAGCAGTGCTTAATAAACGGTAGTTTGTTTTAGGAAATAGTAGTATTTCTGGTAATATAAGCCTCAAATAGGTGAAATCAGAGCTTTTGTTCAGTGGCAAAGCTGAGATTCAGACTCAAGGCAACAAAGTCCTGGCCCCGTGTGAGCCCGGCCTTCAACCGACCAGCCAGGGAGGGGCCCAGGGCAGGAGCCGGGTGGGCAGGGAGGCCCTGATCGGGGTGGCCTTTCAGACGCAGCCTCAGGGTCCAGAGCGGGAGGAAAGGCCCCAGTGCTTCCTGTCCCCCGTCCCCTTGGTGGAAAAACAACTGGACCATTCTCCGCTTCTACTCCCCGTGTTTCACTGCTTTGTGACCCTGGAGGCTGGGAGAAGAGCACCCTGGCTCATTCCTGAGAACAAAGACGAGGTCAAGGCCATCTCTCCTACAGGGCAGGCTCTGGCTCCAGGGAAGGAGGGGGGAACTGAGAATCAACTAGTGCCTGCACCGACCTCCCCCTCCCCCACTGCCCATGCTGTAAAAGGAGCCCTTCTGGGTTCTAGTGCAAACTTTACTACCGGTGACCTAGCTGTGAGGCCTGTGGAGGCCCCTGCCCCTCTCTGAGCCTCATCCTCTCATCTCCAAAATGAGGGTCTCAGAAATAAACAGAACGTTAGCAGATGCAAACACATATATATAGGATGGATAAGCAATAAGGTCCTACGTATAGCACAGGGAACTATATTCAATATCTTGTGATAAGCCATAATGGGTAAGTATATGAAATAGAATATATATATATATATGTATAAATAACTGAGTCACTTTGCTGTGCAGCAGAAATTAACACAACATTGTAAGTTAACTATACTTCAATAAAATTAAAAAAAAAAAAAAGAAAGAAACAGAAGGGACCACTGCCTATGCTGGAGAAATCGGGGAAGGTTTCACGGCTGAGGCGACATCAAGCGGGGCATTGAAGGGTGAGAAGAAGTTCTCCAGGCAGAGAAGAAAAGAAAAGGTATTCCAGGCCCAGGTTGCAATACTCACAAAGACCCAGCAGCTTCAGAGTGTGAGGTTTAAATGGCCCTTTTGCAATGATTTGTTTTAATTATATGAATAATACATGTTCCTAGTAAGAAAAAAAAACACCTGAATATAAGGAATAAAAGAAAAAAAATCACCAGTAGGCAGTTAATATTTGATACCGTTTTTAGCCCTTTTTAATACGATTAAGAAAGGGGCCTCTAAGCTCCCTAATATATGGAGAATCTCAGATTCTAGGCAGACAGGGAAGAACAAAGAACTGTCTTCTGGAAGTGGAGCCAGGCCCCGAGCGCTGGACAGACGGACAGCGTTTCCTGGGAGTGGGGACTGGGGAGATCACACCAGTGGAGACAGACGCACAGGCAGACACTCGGGGAAGCGGGACAGCGCCGCGGCCCCGCACAGCTCAGCGCCTGCAGCGGGACTGCCAGGGCCGAGGAGGGGAGACCAGGGCAGGGTCTTTCTGAGCATGAATGAGGCTTGTGGGAAGGGCCAGCACTGCTGCTTCTGGGAAGCCCCTGCGCCTGTCAGCTGGCAAAAGTGGCCGTCCGCCGCCAAGCAGCTGAGGGGCTCCCCGTAATGGTTTAACTGGTTTCCTAAGCTGTCTGGCTGCAGGCTACGGCAGGCTGGGGAGGGGCCCAATGACGCTGTGAAGTCACTGCTGTGATCTTGCCAGCATGATCACATGGTTTAAATATGGTTCATCTTAATGGACAGGGGCTACGAGGGGAGTGGGCAGGGGCAGGGTGGGCGTCCAGGACAGCCAGCCTGAGCTGGCAGCAGTGGGTCAGCATCGGCGTGGGGTGGTCTGTCCACTCCTCGGCCTCCAGGTCCAAGGCCAAACTTGAGGTCCCTTCCTGTGTAGCTCCACATCTTCCGTGGACTCCTGCCTCATTTCTCCCAGCCCCCAACACCAGCGAATTTTCCCCAGAGGCCTTACTCGGGCCCCCCTCACCTACGTGATGGAGTTAAAACAGCCCACGATGGAGGCCCTGCCCACCTGCCTCTGTCATCCTGGGCAGTCTGGGCATCTGGGGTCCCTGGGGGAATCCCAGAGCCTTGTGGATGGAGCAGGGGGACACAGTGACCACCGGAACCATCGTCACCTTGGCTGTGAAAACAGGACAGGGTGTTCCATTTCCTTCATGGCCCCTGTGAAGTCTGTTAACAATAATTATGAAGTTATGGAGAATTCCCAGTCCTCCTAATCAGTGTTAATACGGGCTGGGTGAGCTAGTCATGGGAAAAGAGACGTCTTTGTTTGCGCTCTCGAAATTGGACCACTGCTCCTGCCTTTAGGTGTGATTCAGCTGTGTTCTATCCTCTCCCCCCATCTCTTAGTCCTACACCCGGCATCGTGAACGTACGCACGGTGTACATGCCCGCTGACCATCATATTCACTGTGTGCACACGCATATACACGTACACATACGCACACACACAGCAGCGCAACAGACTACAAGTCTTTGGATGCTGGATTAAGACATCATTTTGCAAAGCAAACACCAAAAACCAAAGAGCATTTCAGCCATGTTCCTGGCCCTCTTTGGCGATACCATTGGAAGCCCCCTCTCCCATTGCCGTACCCTGACCTCAGAGACCCCCTTGCGCGGGCCTCCCCAAATTAGACCGTGTTAACAAACCATTCGTGTTCCAGTTAGCATGGCAAGTGAACCTGGCTGGCTGAGCAGGGAATAACGCTCTCCTCTTGCTGTTAACAGGCCGAGGCACATTTCCCTAGGAGGGAGGCTCCCCCACCCCGTCTGTTGGAATAATGAGATCTGTGCAAGGCTCTCTGCCATCTGAGTCTGAGGCCATCCTGGAGGAGGTTCCCTTTGGACCAAGCAGGAGGGAGGCAATGAGTGAGGTGATGAAACTAATATTTATTGTGCAGTATTGGCTGTTGAGCCTATGCTAGGATCTTCTACCTAGGATGGTGCTTTTTCAACTGAGTTGTGGGTACTCACAAGGCCTGGGGTACTCCTCCCCAAGCCAGGGGGTACACAGAATCTCAGGATTAGCCCTGCGTGTCCTAATGGAACATCAATACACTCAAAGATTTGGAAGATTAATACCTTATTTTTATATTAAAACAACTGTGGATATACTTTGCAATCAAATGAAAAAATATATAGAGAAATGGCATGAATAAGTGAGGTGAAACAGGAGATTTCCAGGCAATTATGCTCTCCCACTTTCTCCTCTGGGCTGGGCCCCCAGATTTCCAGATGAGTGGGGAAAACAGAATTCCTTCCATAGCCACTGCAGGAACTGAGGAGGGAGAGTTTGTGAGGTTCTAAGCCATAGCATAATGCTGTGTGACGTTGGGCAAGCCACTACACCTCTCTGATCCTCCCATCCCTGAGCAGCACAGTGGAAATGGTAATAACACCTCCTCAGGGCCAGCTTCACAGGTATGCAACCTGGGCAGTGGCACAGAGCCTTGCACCTGGTTTAATGCTCTGCCGCTGCCATCTTGAAAGTCTTAATAACTTTTGAATAAGAGACGCCTCATTTTTACTGGGCCCCACAAACTCTGTAGCTGGTCCTTCATCTTCTGATAGCGTTTTAGCAAGAGTTAAATCAGAAATGTGTGAAAGAGGCCCGTGCAGAGATTGATTCCTCCCTCCCTCTCTTCCTTCTTTCCTTCCTTCCCCAAACGTCCACTGAGCACTCACTCTGTGGCAGGTACTGTACGAGATGCTGGGATTCAGCAATGAACCAGGCATTCAAGGGAAGGAGGCGGAAGAAAAATAACCGGAAGAGAACTTTGTTGGAGATAAGTGTCAACAACAAGGGGATAGACGTGACTGGGGAGAGGGACTATATTAGGTTGTTGGGGAGCAGGGCTGGGGGTGGTCAGGGAATATCTCCCTGAGGAATTTGATCAGAGACCTGAATGAAGTGAAGGAATATGCTGTGTGGAATATCAGAGGGAGAGAGAGTCCCAGGCAGAAGGACCAGCAGGTGCAAAGGCCCTGAGGTAGACGTGCTCTTACCATGTGGAAGAGATCAGTGTGGCTAGAGCTGGCTGGAGTGGGGTGAGGGAGGAGGCGGGTGGTCAGAGATGAGCTCAGCAAAGTGTGGGGGGCCCCGTAAGCTGTTGTGAGGATGCGATGGGGGTAAGTAAATGGCTGGGGGGTAGACGATTCCTTCAACCAGAGCTGGTTGTTTCTGGTCCCCCGTGGTTAGTTAGTACCTGGAGGCCAGAATGACAGCGGGAAGGATGAAGGTGTCCCATTATCCTCTGGAAACCCAGAGACAAGTTGTCTCTGGGCAGGAATGAGTGGCAGCCCCTCTGCTGTTGGTGAGGGATGACTCTTAGCTCTCTTCTTCCTCTGACTGGACAAGAGCTGTCCTGGTCCCAGGGCTGGGAGGCTCCATCTCCGGCAAGCTGTGTGCGATCAAAAGGCCAACCCAGGGCTTCCCTGGTGGCGCAGTGGTTGAGAGTCCACCTGCCGAGGCAGGGGACGCGGGTTCGTGCCCTGGTCCGGGAAGATCCCACATGCCACGGAGCAACTAAGCCCGTGAGCCGTGGCCGCTGAGCCTGCGCGTCCAGAGCCTGTGCTCCGCAGCGGGAGAGGCCACAACGGTGAGAGGCCCGCATACCGCAAAAAAAAGAGGCCAATCCAAAGGCACCCCGACGGTACCTGTGCCAGAAGAGCCCCCAAGGCGGCCACCGCAATGCATCTTCATAAACTTTGTCCCCTTCCTCCAAATGAACTCCAAGATATGTAGCATGAACACCAGAGAGTGGGGCAGCCAGGCAGCCTCAGTCTCAGGTCCGGAGGACAGAGCTGGAAGCTGTCCTGTGCTGGCTAGTGGTTATGCAGAGACCCCTGCTCCCTGCCAGTGGCCTCAAGGCAGAGGACCACAGCTTCCCTTCCTCCAAGCTTTGTGACCCTGGGGAAGGGGTGTCCCCTCTCTGGGACCCCATCTCATCTGTAAATAGGGATACTAATAGTGACATGAGGATTAAATGAGAGGGCAGCCGAAGCACACAGAACGTGGGAAGTGTTCCCTCCCTGGGACTTTTTGGGAGTTGGGGCCCAACGCGAGTGTCACCTCTGAGACTGCAGCTGGCCACAGCCCCCCTGAGAAGTGAACAGAAGAGGGCGAAACCATCTGAAGCCAGCACATAACGCTGAAGCCCCTCAGAATATGCTGTGACTGGGGGCAGGTCCTCAGAGCTCTCATCTTTAACATGAAAGAGACGGACTCTAGGACCTCGGGGGCCCCTCAAGCCTTGACGTTCTCTAAGATGGGAAAGTGATGGAGTCCTCCGTGACAGCCCATCCACCAGGACACCACTCCACTCTGGTTGGGGGCAGCAGACTGCAGGCCCCACATACACCTGGTGGCCCTAGAGGGACGGGCCTGCAGGCTGGAGGCTCTGGCCATCAGTCCTTCTGCAACAGGCCTAGGGCTCCTGCTACTGCAGATGGGAGAGGGGGAAGTGTCAGGCTGTTGTTACAAGCCTAGACTCTGGAGCAGCCCTGCTGCTTTCTAGCTGTGTGGCCTTGAGCAAGTGACTTAACCTCTCTGAGCCTCAGTTGTCACAGCTGAAAAATGGGGGTAATAAAAGCATCTACCACATAGGGTTGCAAAAGCCAGTGAGAACCGTGTGTGGCCCATGCAGCTCTGTAGACGTGCAACACATTCTTATTGTTTGTTCTCTCCCGGTGAACTGGTTCCACAGATGAGGGCGGGGTCCCTCCTTCCCAGGTCCTGGCTTCTCAGACCCCTGCCACCCCCTGAACCTCTGCCACTGCCCCTGAGGGCCAGTCCTCTCCAGGAGCAGCTGGGCAGGTATAACCTTGTGACAAGGACAAGACATCCTGGGAAGAAAGGGTTTCTTTGATCATCACTGATGAAGTCGGGCAAAGGATCCCTAAGGCCATATTTTGGAGGGAAAGGGGACCTTAAAATGGTGTGAGGTAACTGAAACGTAGCAGAGAGAAGGGCACAGCCCTGGGCTTTAGAATGCATACAGGTCAGCCCTAATCCTAAATCCTTCAGGGTCTCCATCCTAGTTTTCTCCTCCATGAACCAAGGATATTATACCTTGCAAAGTTGTCAGAAACCTTCAGTGGGATGTATGTGAAAATATATATTCTCCACCCAGGACCCAGCAATGTGAGTGGGCCTTCACAGAGGCCCCGCTGTATGCCAGGCCCTGTTCTAAGCATACTCCATATTTCATTCATCCCAGTTGACTGGGAGGCACTGGTTGCCCCAGGGCACAGCTAGGAGGTGGCTTATCCCCACCCCCATTGCCTCACGGGGGTAATGGATCCAGGATTTTCTTTGGGCTTATCTCTTACTGGAACATTTACCTTGGAAAGTCCAATATGAGGCCTCTACAGAAAATGTTTCCCACAGGATCTGCTCTCCAATAACATTTACTGTTCAGAATTACACCCAGGAAGAGACAATTGCTGGAGTAATGGCCTGAAGCAAAATACAGAACTGTCTGGCCAGCACTCACCTCAGCTCCGGGTGCAGCCCTGCTGCCTAGGCCCGCCTGGATGCGACCCAGGTCTGCACAGCGGGCAGGGACCTGGTGGCTCTGGAGTCACCTTCGAGGAGCTCGGAGGTGCTTGCTCAAGGTCACATGAGCGCCCGGGGATAGGCTCAGACTGGAGCCCAGGATGGCCTCATCCTAAAGCCTGCTCTGTACACCCACCCCGCTCCCCATCCCTGTGGGGTCCCTGGGAAACCCCAACCTTGCCCCTTGAACTTGCTGAGTCTTCCTCTTAATTATTGGGCTGCCAGGGGGAAATGAAACACCTGCTACGTTCTTCCTTTTCTCAGCAAGGTGGCTCCCCCAAGATCCCTCTGCCCCAGCAGGGCGCCGGCAGTCCTGAGGCTGCCTTGGGCAAGCAGGCTTTGTACAATGGTTCACACGTGCAGATCCTCTAAAGTAAACGTGGCCACTGCCCGCTGGGGGTCACACTCCCAGGGTAGTGCTAGGGGATCTACGTCCAGGCCCCCGACGAGGTGGGGTTTAAGAGAAAATGTTTCCAGCCTCCATAAGCTGGTAGCCTTCCACCCCTGCAGGAAGTGGTCACAGTAGTGTGTGTGTATGTCTGTGTGTGTGTGTCTGTGTGTGTGCACACATGTGCACGTGCACTCAGAGAGGGAAGAGAGCGCAGACAGAGTTGAGACTTGGAGATGGAGAGGCAGAGGGGAAGCCCGGCACTCAGGACCCGAGACAGAGAGAGGGGGCTTAGTCCAGCCACAGAGCCAGCTGGTAGCCGTGAAGTCCAAAACTGAATCCAGATCCCTGGACCTTTTATCCTTATATCCTCTGAGGTTGCAGAAAAAGTACCAATTTGCCTGATTGGAGCCTGGCCTGAAGTCCCCTCTGAGCACCCCATCCCTGACAAAATAGGGGACACACAGGCAAGTGGCACCATTGATCTGTGTGGTCTGCAGGGCAGCTGAAGCGCGTGTGAGTGGCTGTGTGGCCTCCTTCACCGCCACGCTCCGACACACCCCACGCACCCTGAGATCGGCGTTCACAAGGGGCGAGACCACCTGCCCTCCGCCCCCAGTGTCCTTGTCTCATCGGGGCCTTCTTAAGCCCCGACCCCTTTATTTTGCCGACATTTAGCTCTGGAGGCTACAGACTGGGCTGTATTTACATTTTTAAATGAGGAGGTCTGCTCCTCAAATATTCAGGCCACCGTTTCCATTTCTAAAAGGACGGTAAGGAGTACTCTCGACCCAAAGCGGAGCCAACGACACCCAGGTGTTTGCTCAGCGTTGGTGCTGGGAGCCACGAAACTGTGGATGAGCAAAAGGCGTGGCTTCCAAATAAACAACAAAAGCTTCCACTTCTAGAGCTTTCCGTGGAGCACAGTCCCATCCACGTTCACAGGACCTGCAAGATCGCACGTTTGTTGAGGCTTAGAGGGGCCGAGGCCACAGAGGTAGCGAGTCGGGGAGACAGTTCCACCCAGCCATTCTGATGCCTCTGGCCACTCTGCAAGCTGCCTCTGCAGAGAAGCCCCGGAGGCCGGCGGGTGGCAAGTAACTTGCTCGACGTCATTTGGTTAGTTAGCAGCAGGGCAAGTTCCAGACCCTGAGCCCCCAGTTCCCACTGCAACACTCCTTTCTAGTGGGTTTCCTAATTCTGGAGAGCTCCGTGGTTTGCCCCACAAACTTCGGGACATCTTGGACACCCTCTAAGCCCAGATGCTGGAACTACCTGCCTGGGTTCAAATGCTAGTCTAATAGCTGTATGACTCAGGGCAAGTTAATTGACTTCTCTGGGCCTCGGTTTCCTCATCTGTAAAATGAGCATACTAATTGTACCCACTTCATAGATTATTGTGAATTAAAGGTTAATAGATAGGAAGCATTTAGAATGGTGCCTGACACACAGTAAGCACTCTGTAAGTGTTAACTCTGATCATCACCACCATAGCCACCCTGCGCCCGTCCCCAGGGATGCAGAAGCCATGACTGGCTCAGATCCACCCAAACTGCCCACCAGACTCCCTGCCCCTTCTAACTGCTATTGGGCCTCAGCAGAGAAGAGAAGAGGCCTTCCAGGCACAGCAGACTAATCCAAGGGCACATCCTCGGCTTGTAATGTGCTCTGCATGGGTCATCAGTCATCCACTAGAGCCTCAGAGAGGGGCCAAGCCTGCAGCAGGCAGGCTGCCCAGGGCTGCCCAGACACTACTGGCCCATTAGATGAACAAGGTGGGGCTTTCTGCCCCATTCTACAGATGGAGAAACAAAGGCCTGGAGAAGTTTTATTTTTTATTATTAGTTATTATTTTGTCAGAAGGAAATAGAAATTCTCTCCTGGGGCCCTGTAAGGTCCAAATACTTGCTTATCCCTGCGGCTTCCTGGTGGGATTGCCAGCATCCTTCCTGGCCTGTAAGTCACCGATGTTTGGTGGCGCTGGTGAACAGGCTTCTGTGGAAGGATGAAGCACTCCCTTTGTCTGAGCCCGGTTCCTGTGTCTGTCTAAGCCCAGCCCTTTCCCTACCCCCACCCCTGCCCACACCTTTCTTGAGGGCTCCTAGGAGCAGCTGGGATGATATTTTATGGGGAGGAAAGAAAACAGGTCTCTCTGACTCCTGCCTGTTCGTCTACTCAGGCCCCGGCCCCGGATCTTCCTTTTGATTCATTTCCTCTCAGGATCTTCTCAAGCCAGGCAGGACTCTCAGTCATGGTCTCTCTGCTTTTCCATTGTTTTTCCTCCTTAACTCGAGCTCCAAATAGCTGTCGTCATTCCGGTTATGGCAAGGGGTTGTGGCCTCCCTAATTCGGGCCAGGTGACTAGAATGAATTGCAGTTGCCCTGGGAAGACCCAGTGTCTCTAATATTTACTACCAAGCAAATGTAAGTGGGGCAGTGCGCCCTGTGGGCGTAAGGCTCGGGGCGTGGCTTGGTTCTGCTCTGGGGACAGTTCCTGGTCCCTGGGGAGTCGAGGGAGCCTGCCATGGGGTGGAGGATGCTCTGAGAAGGAGAGGACAGCCTCACCAGTCTGCTCTCAGCACGGGAAAACTCCTTTCTGGGGAGGGAGGATGCGGTCGCCTCTGCGTGGGGCAACTCCGGGATCACCCAACTCTGAGACGCCCCCATCCCCCATGCTGCACCAGGGCATCACTCAGGCAGGAGGGATGTGAGCCAGGGCCAGTGCCGTCCCCTCGCTGAACAATGACAGGCTGAGATCCAAGGAGGCTCACTGCAGACAGGAGAAGACAAAGTGAAATCCATGGGACATTGATAGCACCTGGTGTAGTTCAAAGAGCCGTGAAATCAGCAGCACATACCTGGGTTGAAGCCCAGCTCCAATGGGAGCTGTGTCATCTCAGGCAATCTCCTTAACTTCTCTGGGCCCTACTCCCCATAAAATACTACATAGTCATCTCTGCTCTGCTTGCCTTGCTGGATGGCTATGGGGGTCAAGCAAGAGCATAGAAACAGGAGGGCTCTGGGAGCTGTAAGCAGAGTACCGATGTCAGGAGTTGCACTGTGATTAATGTAAAGCAGGAGGGAATTTGGTTAGATGCCAGGAAGAACTTCCCTACTTTAGGAGGAGACATCAGAATGAGGCTATGGGGATCGTCCTCCTTCCTGAAGATCTTTAAGAATAAGATCAGATCAGTGCGGCCGTTTCAAATAGTCTTGAGGTTGGCAGAGGCATTGGCCAAATGACTTTTGATGTCTTTTCTATCTCTCTCCTGACACTGTAGTCAGTTCCATCAGGCAGAAAGCGACCGGAGGCCACATCTGCGTGTGTGTGTGTGTGTGCCTGTGTAAGTACCTATGTGTGTACCTATATCTGCCTGGATGTCTGTACGAGTGTCTGTGTACTATATGTTTGTCTATGCATGTGTCTGTGTGTCTGCAAGGCTGTGTCTACATCGTTGTCCATGTGCCCACGTCTTGTGTGTAGAGCAAGTGGCTGAAGCCAAGAAAGCTCAAGGCGACTCATCTTTATTACTCAGCAGTTGGAAGGATTTCCTTTTGCCGCCCTATCCATCTTGGGAGGATGAGGACAAAGCACCAGGGTGAAAAAGGATTTTAAATTGGATCTTTATTTATTTGTTGTTGTTTTTGTTATACAACTTTCTAAATTTGGGCTAAGAACTAGATGAAGAATACCCGCTCTGGAGTGTCCTGCTGAGGCTGGAATACAGGCTTCCCCACTTCCCTGTGATCTTGGCGTCTGACTTCCCTTCTCGAGGCCTCAGTTTCCACATCTGTAAAATGGGGGCGCCTCCCTCACAGGGTAGTGGCGAAGATTAAGTGAATTAGAGCCTGTAAAGCCCTTAGCACAGTGCCTGATCCTTAGAAAGGACTTCATACATGCCCGCTGTTACAAGTATTAGCTAGCAGCGATGTTTCTGGCCTGGCTCCTGATAGATGTAGCTAAAAGAGCACTGGCTGTGGAGCCACCCGGCCTTGGGTTCAAGTTTGCCGCTCAGCAGCTGTGTGGCCTTGGGCAAGTCGCTTCACCTCTCTGATCCCGGTTTTCAGCTGTAAATTGGGAACAATAGTATGCCTCCTCATAGGATTATAGTGAGGCTCAAAGGAGAGAATGTAAGACCTTAGCATAGTGTCCGCCGCACTGTAGGCACTTAAGAGAAATAGTCCACCTGCAACAGAGATTCCCCTGGACCCTCTCCCCTCCCAATACCCCCGCAGTGGAATTCCGTGTCTCACCCACTGCCTGGGCTCCTGTTTTTATCCTTTCAGACACTAAGCACAGCAACAGAAGCCAGGAGCCCTAGGCACCCTTCTCTGATGGGGCTCATGGGGGAGGGGCTGCTCTGGCAGGAGCTGCCCAGGCTCCCCGCCCCCTTACCCCGGTTCAAACCTGTGCCCTTTCCCGCCCAGTTCCCAGGGCCCCTTAATACCCGCGAAGCCATTAAATATTTAAATTGCGCTGTGTGGCAGCCAGGTTGCCCCAGCAACAGCCCTGCATATTTTGGGATGGATTACCAAGTCTTTCAAAGGGTCTCCTGCTGCTCCAGCCCTAAGAAGGATGAACCGTGGGAAGCAAGAGCGAATGGGAGGGAGGGCTGGGGGCTTCTGCTTCCCAACCGGGGCTTATAGATGCAGTCACCGTGGGAAACAGCCAGAGGTCTCGAGGGTCAGAGAAAGGGCAGGCTTCTCCCCAGTTTTCAAGAGTCTGGACTCGAATCCAGGACTCGTGCCTGCCAGCCTGTTCTCTTCACCTGCTTCCGTCTTGTGGACCTGTTGTCTGGATGGGGGTCTGAACCCCAGTTCTGCTCTCAGCAGCTGGGCCACTGTGGGAAACTTGCTCACCTTCCCTGGGCCCCCGTGTACTCCCGGGTAACTTGGGGATAATTCACCCATTTCAGGTGATGTTGGAACAGTGCTCAGCACGGCTCCTGGCCCACGCAAAGCAGTAGCAGTTATTATATTGATAATATTCCATCCAGTATCCCCTGTGTTCCCTGAGGGGACTCAGAGGAAGTGGGAGACACAGCCCTGGCCACCAAAGGCTTATGTCTGGTGGAGAAGGTCTGCCAGCAATGGTAAGTGCTGAGAATACATCCAGTGTTCCCTGGCCCTGTCCCCTCCAATCCCGGTGCGAGTATACAGTGGCTGCGGCCGCTGACTCCACACTCACCTTTCCCAGGGGCCTGGCGTCGCCTGGGATGCGTTTTGAGGCCGGCCCTCAGGCGTGGCAGGGGGCACCCAGGCTAGGAGTCTGGAGAGTGCCGTCCAGCCCTGACTCTGCTGTGTGTCCTTGGCTCTGCTGCAAGTCCCTTCCCCTCTGGACGCCAGTCTCCTTGGCTGCAGGATGAGGGTGACTCTGAGTCACTTTCTCGGGCAGCCTCCCTTTCCGGCCAGCACAGATGCACCAGCAAACCATAAGGCTGGCCTGTTCCCCCCTCCACTTCATCCTGTGAGTGCCCCCTTAGGAAGTAAGCCCGAGGGGATGAAGCCAGTCCTGCAAGTTTCTTCTGATCTCCACCTGGACTCTGCTCTTCAGTTCGCAAAGCACCTCCTCTCCTATATTTCATTCCATCTCAAACCCCTGGGGGAAACAGAAAAGACTGCTGCCTCTCTCCCCAGCCCCAGGCTCTCTCCAGAGGCAGGAGGATTTCCAGGGAATTAAAATCTCCACTGCAGACAATCCAGACACGTGCTGGCTGGTCCCAGCAGGAGGCCAGTGGTGTGGAATCATCGTTCAGTTTTCTTCCCTTGGAGGGAAGGCAGAAGATGGGGAGGCTGGGCGGAGGCCCTGAGCCACGTGCTGGAGGCTGGGTCACGTCGGAGAACCTGGGCTCTGGCTGCCCGGGGTGATGGGGGAGGGACGCTGGGCATCTGACTGGCAGACAGCCATTGGCTGGTTCCATGATTACCCTCCTAGATTTGGGGAGCATGATTTTCAGCCTGCTTGGAGCCCTGGCCTTCCAGATAGACCTCAGGGGGGTTCTCACCTGAGGTCTTTGAACCTGACAGTGTAGACTCCCCCCCCACCCCCCAGGGATGGATCAGAAGGAAAGACCGACCGGTAGGCCTCTCCTTGAGCCCACAGAATCCAAATCTCAGGGCTGGAACCTGGAAGTTCGAGGGCTGAACAGACTCCCCAGGGGCTTCTCAGACTGGCTGGCTCCCTGGCCTCCACTTCCACCCAAGCTGCCTATGCCTGCCCTGGGCAGGAAGGTGGCCACGTGTGGCTATGGTCAGTTTAGGGTTCTGACACCCCTCCTCTTCCCTGCCCCTATGGTCCCCTTTGCTCCTGCTGTAAACTTTCTGCCCCTCTGCTGGGGGTGGGGGCTGAGGGGAAAGGGCATCCTCTTTCCCTTTCAGGGAGGGAGGGATGGAGATTGTGAGTGACAAACTGGATTGATGAGCCGCAAGTGGGGTGGGGTGTTACTGTCAGGGATGAGCTATGTCTAAGGCAGGAGTGCCTATCCCAGGGTCCGCGGATGACATGGAACTTGAGGAATTGGTGAACTTGGGGGAGAAGATTATATCTTTGCTTTCACTAACATCTAACTGAAATTGAGCATTTCCTCCAACTATGATCACAGGCAACAAGCCATAGCTCCATTAGCTGTACTTGTAATGTTGCCATCAATATATAGAAGCAGATACTTTCATAGCACCCCAAAACTGTTGCAGATTTCAATAGTTATCGAACCCATCACTGGATCTTGAATTTAATAGGTTGATAAAGAAGTATTTGCATTTTACAAATGTTTTTTAAATATTCTTGTAACCATATTTTAATATAATTGGTTTAATCCTATGTCTTTTATTTTATGTAGGGTTGGGGGAAAAGTGAGAGAACCTTGCTAAGAGCTCAGCTCTGGGATCAGGCCAGGGGACCCCTGCAGCCTGGCTGAGTGACCTGAGGCAGGCCGCTCATCGTCTCCGAGCCTGATTCAATCACAGGTCAGCGGGGAGCAGACCCACCTCCTGGGATTCTTGTGAGGTTCTGTATGCCGTTAGTTCAAGGTCAGGTATACAGTAAGAGCTAACTAGCTGCAGGCTCTGGTTAGCATAAAGACTAACAAAAGCTTCCAGGAGGCCCCCTGGAGAATAATGAGACAGACTCAGCCAGGTGAAGCAGAGGTGTTGCCTGAAGTCACCGCTTCCTGTGCCAGGCTGGGCGGAGAACCCACGTCGGGGAGAGGGCTGCCTGGAGGCTGGGGACACAGTGACATTTCCTAGCATGGGAGGAGCTGCAGACACAGTCTACTGGCAGATCCCCCAGACCCAGGTCCCCCGGGGCTGTGGGTTCCCCCCAAAGGCCAAGGGTGCTCACTAAATGGGGAATGAATGAAAGAACATAAAAAGGAAGTGTTTTCTGATATAAATTGCCACAGAATAACGGTTGGCTGGGAGGGAACTTGTTCTTTGCTGATCCAGAGAGGCCGTGGGGTGGACACTCTCTGGATCCCATGGAAGCAGCCAGGTTGCCCACCAGCTTTTGGTGGAAGGTGCAGAGCCTTCCCAGAGGCCTTTGCAAATGGACCATCTCAGTGCAAAGGCAGGAGGATGGAGCCATGGACCCATCCCAGGAAGTGTCGGGGATGAGCGCCTTCTGTGGCTTGAGTCCAGTCCAGGTCCATGGGGCAGGGGGCAAGGATTGTGGCAAGGGTCACTCTGGGGACCAGCAGCCCAGAGTCCCCGGGCCACACCTCTGGAGGATGGCCAGGGCAGAAGGATGGGAACCCTGCTTTGTCCCAGCAATTTCTCCAACCTTGGGCCAGGGATTTCATCTCTCTGAGCCTCAGTTTCCTCATGTATAAAACAAGAGTGCCTATCTCCTGGGGTGGTTGGGAGGATTCAATAAAATAATGTGTGTAAAATGCTTTCAGAAGTCAAAATAAATTAAGATGTTTGTCTTAGTGGGCTGCCTTGAGTGGTGGGAAGAGCAGTGGGCTTAAAATCAGGAGTTCCTGGTTCTGGCGCTGCTGTGTGACTTTGGGCCAGACCCTTCCACTCTCTGGCCCTCAGCATCCCCCAGTGTGGAAAAAAGAGAGTTGGAGTCAGCCCTCACTAAGGCTTCCTTCTTTGAAGATTCTCTGATGGCAGAGGAGAGGGCTTGCAGCAGGAACATGCAGTGCCCAGACCTGGTTCTGCTCACAGACTACAGACCGTGCTTTCCCAGACGCTGCAGCCACTCTGCTTCCAGTGTGGAGGCCGGGGAAGGCTGTCACTTAGGATCCGCTACATCCACCACAGGCTCTGCCCCCAGGAGCCTAATTAGATGTTATCCCCCATCAGCTGTGTCCATGTCCCCGTGTCCGTGCTATCACCAGGCGCGCCAGGATTTCGGGCCAATTGCTTGTTTATGAGACCGTGTATCTTGGGATGAGGCCCAGCAGGCACCGCCAGCTAGCAAATAAGTTCTCCCCCTGCCCCGCTCAGCTCGGAACCTGATGACAAGAATCATCGTTCTTCTGACAAGCCTCAGCGCCAAGTCCTGATGAAGGAACACTTGCGTCTTCGAGTCAGGCAAACCTGGGTCAGTTCTGGCTCTGGGGCCTTCCTAGCCCCTTGGAGACTTAGTTTCCTCTTCTGTAAAAGGGAACGATGGGTATTTACCTACTGATAATTTGCAGATCTCTTTGGAGGATCATTATAGGTAAATGCTCATAACACAATGGCTTGCAGTATTCACTGAGGCTCAGTAAATGTCGGTCCCCGCCCTGTCCTCCACACACAGGCCCCCCAGCTTCTAGGCTCCCCCTGCAGCCCCACCAGGCAGTCAGCGCTTGTTTCCCTTCCTGCCCAGCATGCCCTTGGTTGAGGGGTCTGCTCACACTCCTCTCTGAGCACCGGGTTATTAATTCTCAGTAGGCTCTAGTGAGTCCTTGAGGGAGGGAAGCCGCTGGTCTCCGTGCCTTGGACCCAGCCCAGTGCTGGCACTAGCAGGTGCCTGGCGTGCACAGGAAGGAAGGAACTGGACGTACAGCCGCTCAAGTGCTTTTTCCTACACCATCTCTCCATCCACGCAGTGACCCTGGGAGTTAGATCTGAGGATGCCCATCTCACAGATGGAGAGATGGAGGCGCAGGTGGTGAGGAAGCTGGCCCTCGTCTCACAGCTTGTTGGGGGCAGAGCCGGTACTGGTTGGGACCCAGGTGAGGCCGCTCCCCTGGGACCCCCTGAGGCTCTTCCCTGCACCACAGCGCCCTCACCTGGCCAGAGTGCAGACAGGACGTTTCTCGGCTCCCTCCAGCCCAGATCTACATTTGCTTCCTCCGATGGGGGCTTCTCCATCGCCCCTGTCCACCTGCCTTCTTTTCTCTCTCTCCAGAAAGCATGCCCGGGGCCTGGGGGCGGTGAAAGTAAAAGGAGTGATTTATGAACTGAGCTGTTCTTCTTAATCAGAGAACCCCTCCTGGGCCTGCTCTATGCAGATGGGACTGAGCCGCCATCTGGGGCAGTGGGATTGACAAGATTAATAAAGCTGTCTGGCCCAGGCAGGGGCCTGCAGAGGACAATGCAGCAGTGCTGCGTGACCTCACACCGTCTCTGCTCCTCTCTGGGCCTCAGGACTCCCATCTGTCAAGGGATGGCAGGATGGGGTCATCCCCCAAAGGCCTCCAGCTGGCATGGGGGAGGATGCTAGCCAGCTCGCTGGGACACTGCCTGGTCGCCTGATTCAGGGCAGAGCAGCACTGGGTTGGAAACTTTGGAGACTGGGGCATAGCACCCCCTCTTTCTGGCGTCCTCTCTCTTGTGCCATGTCCATGGATCAATGTCTTATCAGGTGCTCTGGTTTGGAGTCTAGCAGACTTAGGCCTGATTCATGGCCAGGTGGTCTTACTAACCATATGAATGAATCCAGGCCAGTTAATTATATTCACTGAGCCTCAGTCTCCTCATCTGTAAAATGGGATAATAATGATACCTACCTCCTAGGTGAAGCTCAAATAAGAGGATGCAGGAGAAATGCTTAGCAGAGTCTGGTGCATGGTAAATGCTCACTACTACTAGTTATGATTAGGCTCAATTATCACAAAATTGGAGCAACTAATTTGACTTTGGGGCCATTTAAAGGAAAGATATTTATATCCATCCTGACCAAGCCAGATGTCCATGGTCTGCCCCACGCCCGCCTCCACTGATAACCAGTGAACATGGTTTGGGCATCCACCTATTTTCAATATATGAGGATGCGGATAATAATAGCTCCCCACGGGAACAGTGTTTCCAAGTGTTTCCCAAGAGTTTTCACATCATATCACTTCATTTCATGAATTCTTACAACCACCTTTGGCTTCAAAACTGAGAATCACAGTTTTCATAGGAGCACCTAGCGTCTCAGGGAGAGTGGTGATTTTCTGAAGGTCTCCAGGGTGCTGGCCAAGGCAGGTGCCGTCCCAGACTGTGCAGAAGCAGTGCTGATGGCTGAGCAGGCAGGCATCTCCCAGGCCATCCTTTCCCAGCTTCCCCTTAGTGTAGATCTTCACTGGGTGAGAAAACAATCAGGGAGGGGGCATCCTGGTGAAGCGGAGGTGAAGAGACGCTGGAGATTCACACGGAGCTCAGCACCTCCTCCCCGCCCCCGGGTGAGTCTTCTGCATCACCCAGGCCTCTCATCCCAGCCTCAGTGTCCAGAGGAAGGTGGTTTGTGTCACACTCAAGATGACCACCAGCCTGAGATGCTGGGCAGAGGATGGTCCTTTTGGGGCACCAGGGCTGGGACGGGGCAGGGGAAGAACGGGGGTAAGAGAAAACTATGACCCCCTCCCTGCTTCCCTGAGCCCTGGGGCTGGGTGTGGGGTGCATCTCCTGAACTAGACATTGGGGCTTCCATTCCTTAGGCCACAGAAACCCGAGCTCTAGGAAGGACCCTGAGTTGGCTTCATCTTGCCCTGTGAGCCATCCCTGGATAGAGTTCCAGCCCAGAGCTCCTTGGGCCTTGCCTAGACCCCGGGGGCTTCTCCCCCAAGATGTCCACCCAGGTGGCAGTGTCCTGCCTGGTAGTGACAGTGTCCTCCCTTCTCCACACCCCCGGGGTCAATTTCAGGGGATCTGTCACTGTTCAGATGCAGCTGGGCTTCTGCCCTCTTCCCCACTCCTGGCCCCCAGCACAGTTTTTCTAACGTCTCGCCTGGAGTTTTAGAAAGAGCCTCGGATCTCAAGAGGATGCAGCCGCTTTGCCACAGTTAAGCCTCAGTTTCCTTCCATAAAATGGGGCAATAGTCCACCCTGCAGATCTGTCTTGAGGATTCACCATAATCATGTGAGTGAGTGCAGCCCTTTCCACGAAAGCTGGCTTTGATTCTGACTGCTGGGTGTGGATTCGTGGTCCATCACTTACTAGCTGTGTGATGATGGACAAGTCACTTCCTTCTCCAGGTCTCGGTTTCCCCATTGTAAAATGGAGGTGATGGTATGATATCTACTTCCTAGGGTTGTTCTTGGCATTTAATGAGCTCGTGCATGTAAGCATGTAGCCCAAAGCCATACAGCAGATACCGAGGCAGGCAGCTGAAGACTTGCCACGTGTGTCTGTTTAGGCTAAACGGGAGTGGGGTACCAGTTCCTGGAGCCTCAGAGAGCTCTCAGGAGGGCCTTCTCCTGCCTTTCCCCACCTCTGCCCATCCCCACATCTACACTCCCTCAAAACTTACTCCCCTGCACTGTCCCCTTCCCGGTGAAAACTCCCTAACTGCCCCCAGTGAAGTTACACCAGTGGAGTTACACCAGTGGACTTACACCAGTGGAGAGTTTGTCCTCCTTCCTGTGGGCCCCCAGCCCTATTATCATCCCTTCCCTTGCCTCCCCCAATCTCCTACCCCCACTGCCACCCAAGTGTTGAGTTCGTGCTTGTTTGTATCTCCACTTCCTAACACAGCACCCAGCGCAAAGTAGGAGTTGCTGAGCAGATGGGTGGATGGATGGATGGAGGGATGGAGGGAAGGATGGAGGGATAGAGGGAGGGAGGGAGAGGACTCTTTCACCTACCGCCCCTCATCCCCACCACTGATGATAATGGGAAGAAATCTGAACAGGTACCCAAGACGCAGAAATTCCCCCTTCCTGCCCATGGGAAGGCCCACTGCAGCCCAAGCTCCCCCAGACCTCAGGTTTTCCCTGGAAATGTCCTCTAGCCCAGTGTTTGAGCAGCAGCCGGCTATGGAATTCCCCACACATGTGACAGAACAGGCGTCTCCATCTGGGCCCGTTTGACTGCTGAAATCACACCCCCATTCCCACTGCTGGGAGCTGGCAGTGGAAAGGAGGAAAGGAGCCTTCTGGCAAATCCTTATGCAAAGCCTGAGGCACACTTTCCAGCATCAAATTTCTCTCCCCTGGGAGTCAGAGTTTCTGGGGCGGGTGTTTGATTTACGGCGCTCTGCCAGCACTCTCTCTGCTGCGGCATCAGTGCAGACGCCCAGGTGGCATCCAGGGGGCATCCAGTTGTATGGGCCACCACACCCACCCTCTTCTCCCCGTTCATCAGCCACATGCAGTAGCGTGTCAGCATAGCTGAAGCCCATGCCAGAAACCCCAAGTCTCTTGAAGATGTGGTTCCCCATGCGGCCCCAGCAAGGGCACCCGGGAGCTGCCATCTGGGCAGAAGGCGGGCATGGAGTGCGGGCCTCCCCAGCTGGAGTGCCCCAGGTGCTGAGAGCTTTTCATTAGCGCTAACGGGCCCAGATCAGCAAGGCACTGGCCCAGAACGTGCGTGTCCGAAGGGGGGTTGGGTGTTCATAAGCAGCTTCTTTTTTTTTTTTAGCGGTACGCGGGCCTCTCACCGTTGCAGCCTCTCCCACCGCGGAGCACAGGCTCCGGACGCGCAGGCTCAGCGGCCATGGCTCACGGGCCCAGCTGCTCCGCTGCATGAGGGATCTTCCCTGACCGGGACACGAACCCGCGTCCCCTGCATCGGCAGGCAGACTCTCAACCACTGCGCCACCAGGGAAGCCCCATAAGCAGCTTCTTGAATGGGGCTGCTCCTTATAGCCTTTCTAGAATAATTGAATATTCTCTCTTACAGGACAAGCTGGGCCAATAACAGAAATATACAGGAAACCCTCTGAACAAGAGACTGTCCCGCTGACATCAGAACTGCCCAGGTGACAAGTCAGCAATTGCTCCCCCCTTCCCCGTCCCTGTGCACCCCTGTGCCATCCCCTGATACCATCCTGTCTCCCCAGCAGACCTTTCTCAGTCTGTCTGTCTGTCCCTTCCCGTATCTCTTCTTCTGTCTCTTTCCCTGTCTCTCTCCTTCAGTCTTTCTCCATCTTTCCGACTTTGTCTGTTTCTCTGATTTGCTGAGTCTCTACTGTTCTGTGTCTGTTTTCTCTTTTCCCACTCTTCCTGCGTTTATTCATTCATTCAGACATAGGAATTGAGGACCCACATGTGCCAGGCACTGCTCTAGACACTAAGAATACGGCAGTGAACAAAGCAAGTCCATGCCTTTCTTTTTTTTTCTTTTTTTTTTTTTGCGGTACACGGGCCTCCCACTGTTGCGGCCTCTCCCGTTGCGGAGCACAGGCTCCGGACGCGCAGGCTCGGCGGCCATGGCTCACGGGCCCAGCCGCTCCACGGCACGTGGGATCTTCGCGGACGGGGCACGAACCCGTGTCCCCTGCATCGGCAGGCGGACTCTCAACCACTGCGCCACCAGGGAAGCCCAAGTCCATGCCTTTCTAAGCATACATTCTAACAAGGGAAGGTGTGTGCTACCAAAATAAATAAGTAAAATATAGAGTGTGGAGAGTAGCTACCGGGCAATGGCCTGGGCTTCAAGAAACAGGGCTCCAGGGCTTCCCTGGTGGCGCAGTGGTTGAGAGTCTGCCTGCCGATGCAGGGGACGCGGGTTTGCGCCCCGGTCCAGGAAGATCCCACATGCCGCAGAGCGGCTGGGCCCGTGAACCATGGCCGCTGAGCCTGCGCGTCCGGAGCCTGTGCTCCGCAACGGGAGAGGCCACAACAGTGAGAGGCCTGCATACCGCAAAAAAAAAAAAAAAAAAAAAAAAAGAAACACGTCTCCAGGCCCAGATCCCTAATTGGTTTTGTAACTTGGCCACTCTCCCCTTCCCTTTCACAGCCTTGGTTTTCCCATTTCCATGGTGAGGGTGTTGGGCCAGATCAGTGCTGCTCTACCTTTTCATGGCCAAGAACTTCTTTTATTGAAATGCTGGTGACATAAGTTATACAAGGGCTGGATTCTAAATCAGTGCTTACACAAACAGTAGTGTCACGTAAAAGTTCCCCTTAAAGCCCTTAAACACCTGGCTTTGTTATACATGAAACAGTCAGTGGCATCCGGGGGTCACGTTGAATGATAAAGCAGCCATCTGTAAGCACCAACCCTCAGAGGGCGGGGCGGGGGTGGGGGGGTTACTGTGAAGGGCACAGGTGTCTCGAGACCATGAGAGCCATGACAGCAAGTCCACGGCTCCCACCCAGGATCACCCTGGGGCAGGCGCCCACATGGAAGGGCAGCTGGACCCACAGCACCTGAACTGCTTTCCCAGCATGCTTTCCCTGCACCTGTGGGATTTGAATTCGCATGAGGGCAAGTTTGCCTGTGATGCTGACTCCTCCATTTCCTCTCTCTGGGCCTCAAGATTTAAAGGATTGGGGCTTCCCTGGTGGTGCAGTGGTTGGGAGTCCACCTGCCGATGCAGGGGACGCGGGTTCGTGCCCCAGTCCGGGAAGATCCCACATGCCGCGGAGCGGCTGGGCCCTTGAGCCATGGCCACTGAGCCTGCGCGTCCGGAGCCTGTGCTCCGCAACGGGAGAGGCCACAACAGTGAGAGGCCCGCGTACTGCAGAAAAAAAAAAAAAAAGATTTAAAGGATTTTATCGGTCAAACAGCACTGCCTTTACCAAGTCATCATTTACGAAGTATACCTTTCTCCCTAGTTCATTTACTGCCGAGTCATACATACCTAGCAGTTAGAGCTTCTGAACAACATGACAAATAGGGTTCCCACCCTGGAGTGGTTTAATGGCTCCAAAACCCAAGACACTTGCCCCTTGAGCCAGGCGGTGCGGAGGGGATGATTTGTGAGGTGTTACTTGAAATCCTGAAAATGGCTTTAGGAGATTGCTAGCCTCGGGGAACCCAGTATGAAAACCACTGACCACACTCCTCCTCCCTGAGCAGAAATCCTCCGGATCAGAGTCCTTCCCTCTCAGGGTCTGAGAAAGCAGGGCAAGGAGGGGAGGGGAGGAACCGCTGTGTGTCAGGCCTGGCGTGAGAAGCCCTACATACGTTATTTATCATTTAATCCTCAGTCCTCTGATTTCCTGAGCAGCTCAGCATTCCTGGCCCCATTCTGCAGACACGAAAGCAAAGGCCCAGAGAGCTTACGCGATTTGTCCACTGGCCCCGGGGCTAGAAGGAGGTGGAGCCAGGACCCGTGTGACCCTGCAGCCCCACTGTCACTGCCACCCTCCGCTCCGGGACCCTGTGGGCCCCGTGGAATGGGGAAACCTCAGTGGGCCTTTCACCCCTGGCCCCAGGGAGGGCATGGCCTTTCCATTTAGCAGAGATCCGCCCCCTCCGTCTCCTTCATAAGTGCCTTTCGAACATCTTTTTTGAGGAACAGCCAAGCCTTTGTACCTCCATGGTCTGCAGTTTCTTCTCAATCCGCCTTGCAGAGACTATGTTCTACTCTCCTTATAAGTAAATCAGGGCACTGCGTGGTGATGGGCTTAGCGTCCAAAAGGCTCCGTGGGTAGGTGGAGCCAACACCCAGATCCAGGCAGCGATTGGAGGTACCATGTGTCTGTCACTTTTGTCTGGCCAATTGGCCGTGGAGGTGTGTCCCCACATTCAGGAGCCCCTGTGGCTGGTGGAGCTGGCAGTAGTTGGTCTTTTGATTTTAGCCGGGCCGTGGGCGATGACGCAGGAGGCCGTCTCTCTGGCCACTGGGAAATAAAATGGCATAAGAGGTGTGAAGACGAGCCTGAATTTTGGAGGAAAATGGATGAATGGGGCGAGGGAATTAGCATTCATTGAAAATGATGATGTGGCTCCGGATTAAGACAGACATGGGTTCAAATCCTGGTTCAGGCACTTCTATGCTGTGTGACCTAAGACAAGTGATTCCATCTCTCTGAAGCTCAATTCCCTCGCCTGAACAAAGGGAAATGACATTACCTAAATCCGGGAGCCTTACGAGGATTCAATGAGACTGTGCATGTTCCTCCGCACATAGTAAGAACTCAGGGGCAGCCAGCTGCTACTCGCTGTTGCTGTTACCAGCTACCACACACCACGCTCTGTTCTCAGTACTTTCCATACACTATGAGAAAGGCATTATTTTTTTATACTAATTTTAAAGAAAAGAAACTCGGATGTATGCGGTTCAAGAACGTGCCCCAGGCCACCAGCTAAGCAACTGGGATGTGATCCTCTGTCAGGCTGCAAAGCCCTCTGTCCACTCTGCACCCTGCCCTGGAGCTGACGCCTGGGCTTCCCTATCTCCATCCACCCTCCAGCTCACATCATCTCTTTTTCTACTGCTTCACCTTTGAGGTTGTCAGAGGCTCTTCCCAGGAGACACATCCCCTTTTATTGCACTCGTCTGGGAGCCCAGCACTCCATAAGCCACCCATTAGATGTAATCTCTAATGAATGTGGTACATAATAAATACAGGTAGCCCGTTTATGAGCTGCCATATTTATTATGCCCCTTAAACGCCAGAGAGCCAGAGCCAGCTGAAGCCGGATCAGACCCTGGAGAACAGCTTTGCCTGGGTAGGCAGAGGAGGGGGCCCCAGAGCCTGGCCCCCCTGCAGACTTCTCAGCATCTCACTGGGGCTGCCCCTCCTGCCCGCTAAAAGCCCACCCAAGTCAGAGCCTGATGGCAGGAGCTGACAGCCCATCAAACTCCATCTCCATCCATTGCAGATGAAGACACTGAGGCCAGAGAGAGGAAGTGACTTGCGGAGCCTGGGGCTCCAGACTCCCAGTCCAGTGCTCCTTCTGCCCTGCTGTCTGCCTGAACAGTGGTCCCTGGACCAGGTGGAGCACAGGAGCTGAAGTGAGCTGAGGGGCATGCTTACAAGCTCCAGGATGTTGGGCACCTTCACCTCCCTGAGGCTCAGTGTCCTCATCTGTAAAATGGGCACAGTGCTTCCTGCCTCATGCGGTTGTTGAAAGATTCAGGACAGTCACTTCATGGAGCTGGAGCGTGGCTGGCAAAGAGTCGGTACTCAATGAATGTTCTTTCCTGTCCTTTTCCCCCTTTCCAAGGACGACAGGGTCTCAGCAGATGTGTGGAGTTTCATCAGCCAAGTGCCCAAGGGAGAGGGGGCCAGCACGCCGTGCCTAGGGTGCACGTCTTTGTCCTGGGGTCCTGACCTCATGGGCAATGATAGCCCAGTGAGTCACCTATGACTGTAAAGTTAGGTGTGTTCCTAGTAAGAGCTGTTCACTCCACTCTGAGCCAGGTGCCGTGGAGAGCCCTGACATAGGACGTCTCATTTAATCCTCGCAACACGCCAGGATGCAGGTCCTAAGTGCCCACTTTCAGATGAAGAAACTGCGGCCCAAGATGTTAAGTCACTTACCAAAGACACAGAGGTAGAGAGGTGTGACGAGCCAGGATTGGAGCCCAGGTATGTCTGGCTTCAGAGCCCATGCTTGGAACTGCCATGTTTAGATGCAGGTTAGTTGCTGCTTCTAGAAGGTCAGCGATGGAGGAGATGGTGGAGGGCTGGTGGCTTGGTGTGGGGACCTGTTCTGGAGGAAGAGAGCCTGGGCTTGGGCATGATGCAAGAGACAAGGATGACCCACCATCAAGGATAATGGTTTAACAACTGGTGGGCGTGGCATGGACCAAGAGATGCTAGCTAAGCAGGCCCGCCATACCCATGGGTCCCCACTGAGTCTCAGCCCTCCACTGGCTGCTGGGAGGATGGGCCCTGGAACAAGGGAAGGGGTAGGTCCTCCTGGGTCTGCCCCTCCTCTCCCCAGGGCTGTCAGGAAGAAAGTGTAGAAATATTGAACATTGTATATTGAATATGACCATGACTGTGCACCTTGAGGGATGACTTGCGATAGCAGATGCCGTCTGCTTCCGCCGGGCATGGGGGAGGGCTACATCTTGTTTTCAAGCCCCAGTGCCTGGCATCCAGTCGTCGCACAATAAATGTTTGTTGAATAGAATTGTATTCAGTGACCCGCTACCATGGGCATACTCTTAGGTAGGGACGGTGAGACTCCAGGGGGAGGTGGGATGCTCTAAGTCTCACGATAGAGGTAGTCAGGGCGGGGGAGCATCTGGGGGCTTGGGGCCCCAGGAGATGCCTGCAGCTCTTTCCCTGCAACACCCCTCCTCACTGGACAGGTCCTTCGAGTCGGAGGGTATGTGGGGTAATAGGTAGTTTGTCGGACCTGGGTTCTAATCCCGCTCTAGGACCTTAGCAAGTCCCTCAAGGCCCTGAGCCTTAGTGTCTCATCTACCAAATAGGAGGCTCATGTCTGCAGTCAAGTAACATCATGATGTCACACCTCTGAGCACCTGCCACACTGAGTACCTGCTAAGCATATTTCTGCGTTATTTCGGTTAATCCTCCCAACACTGCTGGGGAGGAAGCTTCTGTTTTTAATCTCCATTTTCAAGTTGGAGAGAGCAACAGTCAGAGAGGTGGAGTAATTTGCCCAAGACCACACAGCAAATGAACGGTAGAGACAGGGCTTGAACCCGGGCAGGCTAGCTCTCGAGTTCTCACTCCTAACTCTGGCCTCACAGGGCAAAGCACCGGCCCTGTGATAAGGAGGTTGTTATCAGCTGCCCTCTTCCCCCATCGGCTACAAGGGCAGGCTGGCCACTGGGACACCCCAAGGAGGAGGAGAGGAGGGAGGGGCAGGAGATCTTTTCGGATGGGCTCCCCCAGTGGGAAGGCTGAGAGGGCCTTGCTGTCTTGTAGGGGGAGCACCATGGAAGGCGACTGTCTGAGCTGCATGAAGTATCTGATGTTTGTGTTCAATTTCTTCATATTTGTAAGTATTCCTGGAACATTCCCGGGGTCTCCCCAGGCCTCTGCGGGGTGGGCAGGACTGACTGCAGCTTGAAAGTCACATGGGGCTGAGTCCCAGGAACAGGAACAGGGGCCAGTGCTAGAAGCAGCTCTACCTGCCCAGCTGGGGGCTCACGGCAGGGAGGCCCCCAGCAGTGCCCACCCCACTCCTAGCGCCCACCATCACAGGAGAGATGTTTTGCACAGCCCCTGGGATGATGCTTCAGCGACTCTGAAAAAGAAAAGATAGGGGCCTCAGTCCTGGCTACTATCTTGAAATCTGACCCCTGGTAGGGAGTTGGGGGGGGAGGATGGGGGTGATCAGAGGGCAGCAGGGAGCCCCACCCAGCCCTGACCCCCCAGAGCAGTTATGCACAGCGGAGCTGGATGGGCGGAGCTGACAGAGCCACCTGATGAAACCTGAAACCTCTCTGGGACCAAGAGACCTGGGTTCAAAGCCCAGCTCTGCATCTCTCCAGCTGTGATCTGAAACACATTTCACCCCTCTGAACCTCAGTATCTTCATCCTTTAATCTCCTCCCTCAACAGGTTTTTTGCAAATGAAGCAAGATTAGTTTAGGAAGTGCCTGGAATGTGTCAGCTCCATCCCCATCCAACCTATGGATTCTACGTGTGAAAGAACAGAGGCCCTGGGGGCTCAGGTGGCCAGCCCAGCGCCCTGTAGCACAGCCCACCTGCTCTGCTGAGACCCATGGCCTCTCCCACGAGCAGAGCCACGCTCATTGTGTGACCCCACCTCAACCTTTGACCTTAGTGCAGCCAAAACCTCGATGAGTAAACATCTACTGATGTCCCCCAGGGCAGGGTCACTAGGAAAGAGAGGCCTCTTCTGGTCAAGACTGACTCTTGTCGGTCTGTCTGTCACCATCTATTTTTTGCACATTTCAGCAACTCTCCTGGATTCCCTCCCCTGCCCCTAATCCTGAAGAGCAGGGAGCCCCACAGACTTGAATTCTAGACCCAACTTCCAAGCTGGGTGGCCCTGGGCAGCCCCAGTGTCCCTAGGTGAAATGGAGCTGAGTCATCCTGGGCCGCCCAGTTCATGCCTGAGCCCCGCCCTTGAAGCAGAACTCAGCACACAATTATTAAACCCCCAAACCTCCAACAGCTATGAGGAGGTTTCCCTGGAGGTTTGTGGGGAGACCAAGGAGAAAGGCGTTGTGCAGCAGACGGCGAAACTGTAGATTCTGTCGTTCGCTGTCCCGGGGTCCCTCAGGCCTCTCTCTGCCTCCCCCGTCCCACCACCGCACCTGAAAATATCGCCTCTTGCCCCAAACCATCCAGCTCTTCCCCCAGCTTACAGACCCCCCAGCCAAGCCAAAACTCAGCAGTTTTCTGTCATTCCTCAGGTCCTCCCGCGACACGGGGATTTCAAACACTTCCCAGCCTTTAAAATCTGATGATGCCAAATGGTTTCTCCTGCAACAGGTCTGTTTCCAATACTGGTCTGTGCCCAAGACCAATGGAACGGATGTTTATTGAACCCTGCTAGGCACCTTCACCTCCGTTCTGTCCTTTCTTCTTATTCGGGGCCACCTTGGGAGGTGGGAAACAGTATCTTCTTTTAACCACGGGGAAGCCAAGGTTCAGAGAGGTTAAGCCACTTATCCAAGGTCACACAGCTAATAAGTGGCACAGCCCTTTCTCTGGACTAAGCTGCCTCTCTCCAAAGATAAGTAAGGCATGGAGACGAGGGCCATGGAGATGAAGACATAAAAAGAATGTGATGTGAGAGTGGTGATCCCGACCCAACTGAGAGCTCCTGTTGAGGGCAAAGAGGGTGGCTTTTGTCTCTGTTTTCCCAGCATAGGTGTCAGAGTATGTTCATGGATTTGGCGAGGGTCCTTGGGGCTGGAGTCAGGGAGGCCTGGGGTTCAGCCCTGGCTCTGCCGTGAACTTGCTGTGTGACCTTCAGTAAGTTCGTTGGTCCCCTCTGGGGCTCAGTGTGGAATCAGAAGGTTGGACTGAATGACCTCATTACCCAGCAGCTCTAACATTTAAGGAGAATATAAAAGTGGTGGATAAACTCCACATGACATGGTTCTCAGCAGCCCGAGGTGGGGCGTGGGTCAGAGACTGGATGTGGAGGTTGCGTGACACATCGCAGGTCAGGGTAAGTAGGGAAATCCAGAGCAGAGGAAAACGCTGCCAGCACACTGACTCGAGCAGCAAATGGAGTTTGTGCGCAGTCCACCGGGCACTCAGCGCCTCCGCCCCAGGGCCTCGCTCAGGGAAATGGCGTGTGTGTGTGGAGTGTCTAACCTCCGTGTCTGCCTGTTTCTTCTCCCCTCTCCTGACTGGCCCTGGGGAGCAGCTGGGTGGGGCCTGCCTGCTGGGCATCGGCATCTGGGTCATGGTGGACCCCACCGGCTTCCGGGAGATCGTGGCCGCCAACCCCCTACTCATCACGGGCGCCTACATCCTCTTGGCCATGGGGGGCCTGCTTTTTCTGCTCGGTTTCCTGGGCTGCTGCGGGGCCGTCCGGGAGAACAAGTGTCTGCTGCTGTTGGTGAGTACCCCATCCTCCACCCCACCCATGGGTGCCCCGGGCTGGGTGTTGGGGGCCCTGTGTCCACACTACGGGGGACTCACACTGAGGTCTGAGCCAAGTAGGCCATCCTCCAGGAGCAGGAGGACCACCAGCCCTTCCTACATGCATCTGAGCTTGGACCCGTGCCTGCCGTGTGGGTGAGCTGCTCCCCCGTGGACAGCGGCCTTGGACTCCAGGTCTGAACAGCCAGGCTTCTCCAAGGCAGGGTCAGCTGAGAACGCTGACTCGTGACGCTTTCTACTTGCTTGTAAGACCTCGAATATATACCTCTGTGGTAAGAGAGCTAAGGTAGCTATCAGATAAATCATTCAGCTTTCGCATTTCCACTTCTAGAATAGAAATGATATGACCTCTGAGGGCCTTTATTCATTAAATAAACAGTCCTTGACCCACTATTACAGGCCACATAGGTCACTAGGTGCCATAGATGCATCAGGGGCCGAGTGGCCGTCCCCTCCCTGGTGGACAGGCTGGTGAGAGGCAGGCGAGCCCACGAGGATGAGCTGGGCAGGCCTGGGCTTGTGTGTGCGCTCTGCTCTGTCTCGTAACTAGTGATGTGACTCCGGTCTAGTTTCTTAACCTCTCTGAGCTTTCGTGTCTTCTCGTTAAGTGAGGGGCGAACCAGCTCAGCTATAGGTTGGAGCCGAACAAGACAAGCGGTGGATGTCCTGTTTCTCTGGTCTTCTGGGTTCACATGGGCTGTGGCCCTTTGGGCCTCTGCTTACTGCCCTGGCCTTGGTGATGGGGCTTCCTCTCCTATGAGGTCCTGTGCCCCCGCGGGCTAGGAAAACCGGGTAGAGCGCAGTCCTGCTGGAGGGTAGGTTAAAAACGGCCCAGCTTAGAAGCGTGTGCGTGGAAGGGCCAGCTTGCAGACGCTCCTCGTGGGTGAGCAGCTGCGTGGGTCGGGGGTTAAGTGATAGGGAGACATGGGCTGGTCAGTGACGTGGGCTTGCAAGGCGTCTGTCCACTCCTGCCAATGAGCCGGCGCCAGTGGCTTTGGGAGGCAGAGATCGGGCACAAATGCCTCCTCCCCAGATTAGAACAGACTGTCCACTCTCCATTCATGTCACAGATAGAAAGTGAAATCAGCTGTGATGTGTGTGACTCAGGCGCCCTGGGTCCCTCTGGCCTTGGGCAGCAGGGTAAGCAATGCAAACTTGCCTTCTGGAGAGAAACAAAGAAATCCGAGGGCGCCCCCTGGTGGAGAGCTCTGTACAGTGTCTGACGGTGCCGGGAAAAGTCTGGGCTTGGGGAGCTGGGGACTTTGAAAGGAGCTGAGTATGGGTCCCAGGACACACCAGAGCTCCCTTCCTACATCACTCCTCTGCCCACCTTGCATCTCAGCCCCCAGGGCTCATCCAACGTTAATGGGCTCATTCCTGAAGCCAAGACAGGAAGCGGGGCTGGGGCTCTGGGCCAGGAGCAGGCTGGAGGCCTCGCACGCCCTCTCGAGCTGAGTGGCTCCCGCAGAGCCTGCCAGCTGGACAACACGTCGCTCTCCCCAGGGCTTAGGGGAGAAGGCTGAGACCCCGGGGTAGGAGGAGGTTTGCCCCAAGTCCCCTGAGAGAGTTAAGTCCCGGCTGTGGCCGGTGTGCCCACCGAACCTTGAAGTCACCCCTTCCCATCCCCTCTTCTGCCTCCTTCCTCCCGTCTGTCTCTCTTCAGTCTCATTATGTGTGTTTCTCCCTTTCTTTTCTCGCTCTTTCTCAGCCTCTGTCTTCCTCTTGGTTTCTGTGCCTAATGCCTTTCCTTCCCCTTCTCCTGGACCACTCCCCCTCCCCCACCCGCCTCTGCCCCCTCTCCCTGCCTCTTTCTTTACTTACCCTGCTTCCTTTCCCCCTTCTCCTCTCCTCCCCCCTCTCCCCTTCCCCTCCCCTCCCCTCTCTCTCTCAGAACCCTAACACACATAACCCTGAGGTCACAGTGCAGGTCAAAGCCAGGGGAGTCTCGGACTCAGGTCTGCTGCCTCAGACCAGGGCTGATCCAGAGGTCCTAACCTGGAATGGACTCAAGTGATCCAGAACTCACCGCAAATTATGTGCAAAATATGCCAGGTTCTCCATGTGTGTGCCTGTACCTAGTGTATGTGTGTGTGGTATGCATGCCTGCGTGTTTCTAGGGCCACCACAGCTTCTGGAAGGTTTTCAGAAAGATTCATGAAACAAAGGAAGATCTGCTTTCTCTTCCAACCTGGACTCAGCTGTGTGGTGGTTCCAGCCGAAGAGGGGCCCCAGGTCTCACCCCTCCCGGCCACTGCATCCTTTTAAGAAGTCTGAGCCGCCTCCTTGCCCTTCAGGGAAGGAGGGAAGACTTATCTTGAGAGAAGCCAAGAGAGAGTGACTTTAGTCACCTCTGGAACTGTGGCTTAAAGGCTTGCAGAGAGAGGAGGCCTGGGGATAGGAGTTAGCTGGGCACCCCTCTGCCTCGCTCTGAGGCTAAACCCCAAGGGGTACCAGTGACCCTTAGCCTTGGAGACAGTGAGTCTAATGTCAGCTAACGATCAACTCTTCTAAAAACACATTTTCCAAACACTCCTGTTGATCAGTTTTACAGCATTTTCACGTGCCATGGAACAATTTCAGCCTATTGGTGAGATTGTGTGGCATCCCCTTTTTCCTAGTTGCCTACCTATAACTAGTTCGAGGAATGTTTTTAACCCATTTTTAGAAAGATTCACATTTTAAAAATATTTTATAACCAAGACCTGCTACATTGGAAAAGAGAACAGCAAAAAGAGATGAGTGTAATTGAAAAGTGATAAGTGAGCTGAATTGTTCATGAAGTAGGTAAATTTGCTAAATATTATCAGAAACGAGAACTAAAAGCTGACACGCTGGGCTTCCCTGGTGGCGCAGTGGTTGAGAGTCCGCCTGCCGATGCAGGGGACACGGGTTCGTGTCCCGGTCCGGGAAGATCCCACATGCCGCGGAGCGGCTGGGCCCGTGAGCCATGGCCGCTGAGCCTGCGCGTCCGGAGCCTGTGCTCCGCAACGGGAGAGGCCACAACAGTGAGAGGCCCGCGTACCACAAAAAAAAAAAAAAAAAAAGAGGACACAAAAGTGAGAGGGCTGGCTTGCACAAAAAAAAAAAAAAAAAAGCTGACATGCTGTAGGCAGATGGCTTAGAAAAGTCTGGAAATGCTCACAAGTAGGCAAAAGAGCAGTTTTTACCCCTTGATTAATTTTCTGAGCCTAAAAGTGTGATAAGTGTAAGTTCAAGAATTACCGGCAAATGTGTCCAGTAAGTTCAGGAATTACTGGCAAATGTGTCCTTAGGCAAATGGGATGAGGTCACATTAACTCAAGGCAAGCAAACCCTGGGAAAGGCCCTGGTTAGGCGAAGCCCCAGGCAGCATCAGCCCTGTGGCCAGGTCCAGGAGGAACGCCTCCAAATAACCAGTAGTAACCCTGTCAAGCAGGAGAAAACTATTTCATGCCGGAGAAGTTAGCAGAAGTGACGTTGTTACCGATGTTGGCCCCAAAGCCCTGCACTTTCCTTCAGGTGACTTAAACTCACACACTCCTGTTATCCCTCAGTCCCCATGCTTGGGGAGACCTGCTCCAGGCAGGAGCAATGGCCAGGAGATCTGCAGACCCCCTTCCTCTGGGGAGGCCCGCTTTCCCCATCAATGAGTGAGTTACCAGGTTCATTCTTTAATTTCATCTCATGAATCTTATGTTTTTCATCTCATGAATTTCATTTCATGAATCATGAACCTTGGCTCAGTGGAAACTCCATGAGGATGGGGACCACATCTGCCTTATGTGTATTGGTTTACCAGTGCCTAGCACAGTACCTGGCACAGCATAAGTGCTCAATAAGCAGCCCTAGAATGAAGGAACAGAGAGGAGGTGGTCTCAGAGGTGTGGGTAAGAACATGGGCTTTGGAGTCAGGAAAACTTTGTTCTAATCCCTGCTCTGCCACTTCCTGGCTGTGTGACCTGGGGTCAGTTACTTAACCTCTCTGAACTTCAGGTTCCTCATATGTAAAATGAAGCTAATAATACCTCCTTCCCAGACATAGTGTTGTGATCAGAGTTCAGTAAGAAAATATGCATCTTGTTTAACTCTGTTCCTGGCACATATAAGCATTTGATAAATGTGAAAGCAAAAGGATTGGTGTCGATCCCCAAGAGATCCTGCAGGCCATCTGAAAGTCTTAAGATTCGGAGGCTCTTCTGGGTTCCAGGATAACATGGTGTTAGGAGGCTGTGTTCTGGAATCAGAGTTCCTGTGTTTATCCATCTGAGCCAGCTTGGTCAAGTTCTACCCTCTCAGGGTTCCAGTTTCCCCATCAGTAAAACAGAGGTGTTGTTGATAATAGCAGCTGCTACTCCAGGCTGCCCAGAGGGTTCAATGAAATCACCCATGTAAGAGCCACAGTGCTTAGGTGTTAAGCATCCCATAGATTGTAGCTATTGTTGTTTTCCCGGAGATCGCCCACGCTGGCCCTTGTCTTCAGGAAGGCCATGCTTCCTCTTGGTTCTGAGCCACCATCTGAGCCGTGCTCACATCGTGCCAGCCTCGTGCACAGCGCTGCACCTGCATCGTCTCGCTGACACGGTGCTAAGTCCCCTGGAAAGCACACGCAGGCTCCCAGAGTTATGAGCACGTGGAGTTCCCGAGTTCTGTCTCATCCATAGTTTATAACTGTCTAAGCCGAGGTTGACAGGCAGAGACAGCTCAGTCACGTCGCTGGGGTGGAAACCATTTCGGAGGCCGCTCTTTGCCAGCCTGAGGACAGCCAGCAACTCCACCGCAAGGGCAGAGGGTGGGGCGGGGCTCCGTGGAGGCCACGTGAAAGAGAACTGGATGACCGTCTGTCACCAGCCAAATGGAGATGCCAGGAGCCCTGCCAGGGCCCTCCATCACTGTCACAGGGGTAAGAGGCTGCAGAGGTGGGGAACATACCTCTCAGCCCAAGGACGAGCTTGTGGAAGTGGAGGGGGATGGGATGGCCATCGTGGCCAGGGGCAGCCTGCCCGGGGATACAGGTGTCCCTCTGTCACTCTCCTTTCTGGTTAGGGAGCTCTGACTCCCAACCTCAGTCCAAGGTCACCCCACACAGCTGACTACAGCAAGCCTGCCCCTGACCTGCTGGAACCAGAGCCCCAGGGTTCAGAAGAGCCACTTCCAGGCCAGCCCTGAACTGTGCTCTTCAGCAGAGAGAGAGAAGGGGTAGCGTGGTGCTCTGAAAGGAGCTGGATTAAGAGGACAGGATGTGGTCTCAAATTTTTGAGCTGCACACCTTTGGAAAGGAAAGTTTTTCTCCTTCTCTGGCTTGTTTCCTCCCCTGTGGAAATGGGGGCTAAACAGAAAAGAGACCATGGGACAGGTGTCGGGTTCTGACGCCAAGCAAGCCTCTATGAGACCAGAGACCATGGGCTTGAACCTAGCGAGACCTCTCCCCCACCCCCGGCCCCTGTGGGTAAGGAGTGAACAACGCACGCCTTGTGCTGGCTGATCTGTTTAAGCCAGGGGCTCTCCTTGGGTTTGGACATTGAAAAAAACAAAACAATGCCTTTGGCAGGTCTAGGAGATGTTTCATGTCTGCATCCTGGACGGATCGTCTCACCCTCCGTCCTAAGCTCTCCCCGAAAGCAGTCCTCAGACCAAGGAGTTTGGAGAAACCGCGGGACCTCTATGGGGCAGCTGCTGTCAGCGCTGAAAAGTCAGGGAGGGTATATGACCTGGGGTCTTCCTGGGATGAGGATAAAGTGACTGGAAGAGACAGGATCCAGGAGAGAGACAACCCTGTTGGCTCCAAAGATGGACTGTTGGTGTGTTTATTATGAAAAATGTCTGGCTTACGGCAGTTAAGTTCCTCAGTCTCTCAGAATCAGTACATTGTGTCAATCGTGTGACCTATGGAAGGGTGCCTCGGCAAGCGGTCACCTGCCCCCTTCCCCCGCCCGCCCTCGGGGCTCATGGGCCTGCCGCCTTCTCTCTGCAGTTCTTCCTGTTCATCCTGATCATCTTCCTGGCGGAACTCTCGGCGGCCATCTTGGCCTTCATCTTCAGGGAGAACGTACGTACTGGGCCCCGTGTGCTCCGGCCCCATTCATGGCCAGCCCCTCCCTCCCCAGAGGGTCTCACAGAGTCAGTGCCCTCTCATCCAGTAGTTCCAGCCCAAATCACAACCCACCGGCCCAGCAAGGCCCCACAGCCCAAAGAGAGACCCCAGTGAGCCTCTCTCTGCAAGGGCTTTTCCAGAAGGTCAGAGTCAGAGGGCCCTTAAGGGTCTCTGCTCTTGCCAGGCATCTGGTGCAACCCCGCACCGGTTCTAGAATCTTCCATTCCACACCTTGCCCAGCTGTGGCCCAGCAGTAGTCATCTGACAGTCTGAGGATAGTCAAAGAGGCTATCCCTTGGGGCTTCCCTGGTGGCGCAGTGGTTGAGAGTCCACCTGCCGATGCAGGGGACACGGGTTCGTGCCCCGGTCCGGGAAGATCCCACATGTCATGGAGCGGCTGGGCCCGTGAGCCACGGCCGCTGAGCCTGCGCGTCAGGAGCCTGTGCTCCGCAGCGGAGAGGCCACAGCAGTGAGAGGCCCGCGTACTGCAAAAAAAAAAAAAGTCTGTCCCCCCAGCACAGAATGTGTGCCATGTGGGAGAACAGGACAGAGCCCTCTTGGACGAGGCCCTGGCAAGTATGAAATCTGCGCAACTTGCCCCTATAGACCATATTATCAGAGGCTCCAACCACCCGGGTCCCCGCCCTTCCCTGCAGCAGGGAGCAGGGTCCTACCTCTCACACGGTGGCTTCTTCAGGGCCTGGGACGCAGCGCATCCACTTGGCTCTGTCTGAGGAACAGCTCAGGGCGGCGGGTGGCGGCGGCATGAGGGGGCGAGCGCCCCACTGTGGACCAGACCTCCCTCTGGGAGGAGCTGCAGGGACGGTGGAGGTTCCCAGGTGGCCCTGGCGTCAGGCTCGCCGAGGCCCGTGTGGGTAGACTGCGTTTTCATGTCGGGGATCTGATGATGCAGGGAGGCCACAGGTCCTGGGGTTGGAGGTGAGGGCCTGCCCCAAGTTAGCTGCTTGGGAGGAGGGTCACTGGCACCAGGACGCTGAGGCCTTCCCCCTCCGTCCCCCGGAGCAGGTCGCTGGAGAGGCCAGGGAGGGGAGCTGTATCAAGCTGCTGTAGACCTCAGTCTGCCCCCTCCCTTTGCCTCCAGCTCACCCGCGAATTCTTCACCAAGGAGCTCACCAAGCACTACCAGGGCAACAACGACACAGACGTCTTCTCTGCCACCTGGAACTCGGTCATGATCACAGTGAGTGGCCCCAGGGATGCTGGGAGCATTCAGAGCCCTGATGCCCAGTGCAGCCAGTGTCTGGCCTCCAGAGCCCGCCTTGTTTACGTGTCTGCACAGACATCAGTAATCAATCAGGCACTGATCCACCCAGCCCGGACCGGGCCTCAGAACCCTCATTCGCACAGCTGGCAGCCGCTGCCCATGCCTCACAGTCCAGACTCGGGAGGAAACCTGTTTGCTCTCCTTGTCTTGAGTCCTCGAGCAATTGTAACGGTCATCGATGATAGTAATCATAGCAACTATTTATTGAGTGCTAAGTGCCGGTGAGGTAGGAATGGTTACCACCACCCTCACTTTACAGATGAGGACGCTGGAGGCTCAGAGAAGCTGAGTGACTTTCCCACGGTTGCACAGGAGGAGCAGCCAACCCACACCTGGGTCTTGACTCTGCTCCCGCCCGCTGCTTCACGGTGGCCTTTGAAGTGACTGTGTGTCTCTGCACCCTCATACCTGGGTCCAGCTCCCATCCCCCCTTCTCTTTGCTCTCCTCCTAGTTTGGTTGCTGTGGGGTCAACGGGCCTGAAGACTTTAAGTTTGCATCAGTTTTCCGACTCCTGACTTTGGACAGTGACGAGGTGCCGGAGGCCTGCTGCCGGAGAGAACCCCAGAGTCGGGACGGGGTCCTGCTGAGCAGGGAGGAATGCCTCCTGGGAAGGGACCTGTTCCTGAACAAGCAGGTACCAGGCCCCGCTCCCCCAGGCAGGGGAAGCCTGTCCATCGGGGCTTGGGTGGCCAGAGCTGGGTGGGTGACAGTTTGGGCCCTGAAGGTCTGAAGGCACTGAGGGAATCCCATGGAAATGTTGGCTGTGATATGGGACTCCTGAACGGGGGCTGAGGAAGGCTCAATGCGTGCTCCTGAGATCCAACCAAAAGGGGGAAAGGATGAGAATGTCAGACAGTCCATCAATGGCCGTGAGCATTCAGAGCCCTGATGCCCGGTGCAGCCAGTGTCTGACCTCCAGAGCCCGCCTTGTTCGCATGTCTGCACAGACATCAGTAATCAATCAGGCACTGATTGAGGAGTGGGCCTTTTGGCTGGGGTTCAGGGGTGACTAGGAGTTTTCCAGTGTTCCAGGTAGAACACTCCCTGAGCTTCTGGTAATGCAGGTGTCAGGAGCCAGAAGGAGAATGACACAGTGGGGGCCCCTCCTCTGCTGTGCATTTTATTTGGAGGGAAGCTCACCTTTGCCATGTGGGAGCACCTCCGGATCCCACGGGAGCAGGGTTTCCCTGACCTTCGTCTCCAGAGTCTGGGAAGCTCCTAGACTTCTTGGCTTCTTTTACAACCCAAGGACTTCATCTCGGTCTCAGAAGAAGCCCTTTCCCTTCCTGTGTGCGCCACCTCTGGGGGCTGCAAGGGCACCTGCTTTGCCCCCTCTGTGAGGCAGACAGTGCCCTAGACCTTGATCCCCTTCCCACTGACCAGTCCCCATACGCCTCAGGGGTGTGTGTGAGACCAGGCTAGGCAGAGCAGTGGGGGGAGAATGAGGGTGACCTGAGCCCCACACCTCTCGCTTGGTTCGGCCTTTGATGAGGCTCTCATGGCAGAGTGCCAGGTGCAGGGGACACAGCAGGGGACAGCAGACAAGACCCCTGCTCCTGCCGGGCTTACAGTCTGGTTAGAGGAAGCAGACGATAAGCGAGCAGCCAACACATCGCAAGTCATAATTTCACATGAAATGATAATTTTACTCTAAAGAAAATAAAACTGGATGATGGGCTAGAAGGGACTGGGGTGGGACGGGGGCGAGACTCAAGCCTGGCCTCTTAGAGTCCCGGGGGTCGGGGGGGGGGGGAGTTGGGCTGCGGCCTGACCCCGACTGTCTGATGAGACTCTTTCCAGCCTCAGCTTCGCCTCGTGAACTCAGCACCCTCCTCCCCTGCACTTGCTCATGTCATGTCCAAGGACCCATCAGGCCCCAAAGCCACATTCCTCTACCCCTTATGGTCCGGCCTCCCTGCACTGGGGGAAAGAGACCTAAATAAAGAAACAAAGGTCCTGGAATCAGGCTGCCGTGAGCTGGGGGCAGGGGCAGCGCCCCAGGAGTTAGGTCTCAGCCGTGAGGAGAGGCTGCAGGGCGTGGGGGGATGTTTCAGGCTGTGATGTCAGGCAGACCTGGGCTGTGAGCAGCTGTGTCACCTTGGCCAAGACACACGCTCCGGACCTCAGATTCCCGACACAGTGGCAGAGACTGCTGGCTGCCATGCTCGGTTCATTTTTCCTCCTTGGAAAGAGGAGGTTTAGAGACCCCATGACCACCAGGTAAAGCCCCCCTTTCCAGCCGCCCTTGCAGCTAAGCCATATGACCCAGTTCTAGCTGAAGGGAGGTGAGCAGAGGTGATCTGTGCCACGGAGTCATGTCCTTAAGAGGAAGCACTGTGCCTGCCCCTCCTTCTCCCCCCCGCCCAACCCCTGGCTGGTGGTGACAGCCATCTTGGTGACAGCTGTGGTGACAGCCACCTCAAACCTTGCAGAGGAGGGTGGCCCCCTAGAACGTCAGAGCATCAAGGCGCCTGGGACACTGACAGCTCCATGGAGCAGAGCAGCCAGCACAGCTGGGGGTTGATAAAGACAAACAAACTTCTACCGTTAGGACTGCCTGCTGCCCACTGCTGAGCTTCTATCCTAAGGCCACTTGTGAAGTGTTCAGGGAGGCTTCCCATGGGCCCTGTTCTGTTAGGGCTCCATCCTGACATGCTTCCCATTTCTGGATTCATCCGCCATTATGATGCCTCCTTCCGTCTCCTGGGTATGGCTTTGAAATTGAAGTTCATCAGAGAGATCCCTGTGCGGCTACATTAGTTCTTTACGATGACTCTTCCCCTGTTTCTCATGAGGATTCCCAGAGATTGACTCCTGGGATTCCTTTTCTGAGACACTAGCATCCCTCCTGAGCATTCTTTTAAAAGCCTCTGCGGAGGGACTATTTCTATTTGATTTTTCTCCAAAGCCCACTTCCCTGAAGCCCAGGATGCATTTCTGAATTTGCCTCACATCCTCATCACACTTCTGAGTCAGTGAACAACATGGTTGATTCCAAGTAACTGAAAATCTAAACTAAAAGGGTTGAAGCAAATGGCAAGAATTCTGGAAGACAGTGTCTCCTCATATTCATCAGTGGCCCCGTCATGTCAATCAAGGCCTAGTCTCTGTGATCCTTGTGGCCTTTCTTTGTGCTTAGTACTTCATGGTGGCAAAATGGCTGCCACGGCTCCAGACATCCCACCCATGTTGAAGACAGGAAGAAGGTGGCACCAGCTTCTTTCCCAGAAACCCCCATCAGACTTCTGCTTCGGTCTCACTGGCCAGGACTCAGTCATATGGCTGTCAGGAGCTAAGGCAGTGTGCACTCATCTATGGGTGTTGAGTTAGTCCACCAGCCCTGTTTATCACTGAGTGCCAATGAAGAGAAATCAGGAAATCCCCAAAGGTGATCCATGATGAATAACCGGGCTCCTCCATTGGTATGAATTGAATCCACCATGGCAGCTTCTCCTGTTCATTCCTCAGCCTTCCCTGGGTCAAAATAGTCACCCAGGCAAGTCAAGAATGTATTCCCCTGCTGGAAAAAAAAAAATATCAGGGAGTGTGCCAGGAGATGGTGATCTTGCTAGACCTTGACTCCAGGCCAGTATGGTGGCCACCAAGAGGAAAGCATCCATTTTTCCCACTTGTCAGGGTGGTCCTAAGTGTTCTCTCCCCACAGCATCGCTGTTTCTCTGCTTTATCCTCAGTGCTCCCCACCCGCTTCCTGGTGGGTTGTGACTGTGGGTGCAGCTGTGTCTCCTCTAGACATAGAGTACTACACTCTCATCCTCCTGACGAGGGAAGAGCACTCCAGCCAGAGAGTGAGCGCAGCCTGTTCAAAGGCCCTGGGGTAGGAGGGAGCATGGTGTGTTCCAGGGACCAAGAGAAGGCCAGTATGTCTGGAGCACAGTGAATGAGGCAAGACTAGCTCAAAGCGAGGGTGTCAGCAGGGCCAGACCATGCAGTGCTGACGGGCCCATGGCAAAGATGCTAGAAGAGCAAAGAAGCCCACGTCGAGTTCTACGTGGGGTTGTGGCCATGTTGGCACCCTGGCTGCTCAGCGACCAGGGGTTAGAGGCGGACCTGAGTGAACAGGATGGATTTTTACACTGGTCCCAGTGAGAAGCAATGCTGGGTTAGACTAGGATGGTGGCAGTGGAGACGCAGAGAGGTGTACGGATCTGAGGAATGAATCAGGAGGTAACATGGTGGTAGGCCGACTTTGGGGAAGGCAGGATGAGGCGGTGATGAGGGGGACTCCACAGGTCCTGGTTTGGGGGAAGATCTCAGATCTGGTCTGAGGCAAGCTGAGTGTGAGGTGCCTTTGGGGCCTCCAAGCAGTGGTAGCCAGCGGACAGTTGGACTTAGAGGGCTGGGGGGAAGGTCCATGCTGGACGTATAAATGTGGGTGGCCTTCGTGCCGGCACCTCTGGCCTAGCTGCCCTCTGTCAGATTAGGTTGGGGGGGGCGACTGGTCGGGAGCCAGGGGTGGGAGGATGTTCTCTCTCTGCAGAGACGGAGGATGGGTGCTGGCGACAGCGGCACAGCTAGGGGACTCACAGTCTGTGGTGGTAGCCTGGGGAGAGATGGTCCCCTGCAGCGTCTCGCTGGGCAGGGTCAGGATAAGGGGTGGGCATCCATCCTGAGGGTGAGGAAGAGGTGATACCCCGGGATGTAGGCAGCTCCGGGCCCTGAGCCAGGGACCCCGCCTGGGTGAGCGAGAACCGAGGCTTCCTGGTGCAGCTCCTGGGAGCTTGGAGTTCCCTCAGTGTAAATACGCTTCGCTGCCTCCTTGGGTGTGACCTTGAGCACGTAGTCAGCTGCTCTCTCTCCTCTTTCCTCTTCCCTGAGGGGCTGGAATGGGGACTGAGTCGTAACAAGCACATGAGGCCACTGCAGAGCTCCGGCCAGGGCGGACACTCGCTGAGTGTTGGCGGCATCTTCCGTTCACCCCCTGCCCTCACTGCTCCCTCCGAGGGCGTCTCAGTACCAGGGCCTCCATCAGCCAACTGGTCTGCTCGATTCAGCCCGGGGACCCAAAGGGTCTTTGGAGCCACAGCCCAACAGAAGGCAGATGAGCAGTTAAGGCCCAGGTACCTCATCCACAGCAGATGAGGGGAGCAGGGACATCTTCCCTCTGGGGACAACTCCCACCCACCGGCCCGGGTGAGGCACATAAAATCAACTTCAAGTTCAGGAAGGGATTCACTGCTCCTCCTGTCCCCTTGTAGTATAGGGGTGTGTGTGTGTGTGTGTGTGTGTGTGTGTCTCGTGCACGGATCCCCAGGGCATGAGTGTGTGTATGTGTGTGTGTGTCTCATGCATGGATCCCCAGGGTGTGTGTGTGTGTATGTGTGTGTATGTGTGTGTGTGTGTCTCGTGCACAGATCCCCAGGGCGTGAGTGTGTGTATGTGTGTGTGTGTCTCATGCATGGATCCCCAGGGTGTGTGTGTGTGTATGTGTGTGTATGTGTGTGTGTGTGTCTCGTGCACGGATCCCCAGGGCGTGTGTGTGTGTGTGTGTGTGTGTGTGTGTGTGTCTCGTGCACGGATCCCCAGGGTGTGTGTGTGTGTATGTGTGTGTATGTGTGTGTGTGTGTCTCGTGCACGGATCCCCAGGGCGTGTGTGTGTGTGTGTGTGTGTGTGTGTGTGTCTCGTGCACGGATCC